>NC_044580.1:3705617-4008647 GCF_901933205.1 Camarhynchus parvulus
TGGGGTCCAGGCTGGGCTGCTCGTTCATGTCCTGGCTGTGCTGAAGCATTGCCAGGAAGCCAGAGGCTGGGGGGCTGCTCACCAGGTAGACTATGTCTTGGGAAGGTATCTCTTCATGGGTCACCTGGGAGTGTGGGGGAGATGAGACATGAGTGGGAGGGCTGGTAACTGAGGCTGCCCCATAGCCCACCTGCTATGCAATCAATCCCTCAAAGCTTTGCTGTGGGATGGACTGCAAGAACCACCTTACTGAGGCCATGCCTGAAGCCCTCTCTCTTTGCTCCCTGGGCAAAGCCAGACAAAGGCCTTGGCTCTGAGCAGGTGGGAGTAAAATGGAGTCCCATGGGTGGCCATCCTGGTTTGGTGGCCAGGGAAGTCATACAGGCATGGGGAATGACTAGAGAAGGGGATACTCACCATTAAGTCCTCCTCCTTGATCCCAGATGCTTCCCCCTGGAAAACATAGATCTCCTTGTGGTTAACTATGCTCAGGGGGCTGGGGTGGGTGTCCAAGAACACGCTGATGGCCAGTGTGTCCTCCACTGCCACCTCATTTGCTTCTACAGTGAACTGGAGCTCATCCCGGCTGTTCCTGCTCCCGTTGTGGTGGTAGGAGATGTCTCCTGCCAGCAGGTCCCTCTGGGAGAAGGCCATGACTGGCTGCTCCCCTCTCAGCACAGTCCCCCACCTTGGGGGGGTGGTTATTAGGAACCGTATCTCTTCATCTGACCTGATGTCCATGTTGGTTTCCAGGCTGAGGACAGAGGAGTCAATGCTCCCTCGGGTGCCCTGGTGGATGACCAGACCAGTGTTGTTGACTATTTTGATGTAGGGGTCAGATGCCTGCACTTCCAGGAGGGCTGTGGTTTGGTGGAGGCCATCTGAGACCTGCAGCTGGATCCAGCCCCGGTCAGCCCCGGAATGGACAAAGAGGATCTTCTTCTTCCTCAAGTCATCCTGTGTGAATCGATAGACCTGGTGGCGTCTGTCATCCACAGACACAATGCTGCCAAACAAGATGTCCTTCCTGGTCAGCACCAGCTGCGCGTCGGAGAAGCCAGAGTCCTTGTCAGTGAAGGCGATGTGGTCAGTGGTCAGCAGGTGCTGCCCGTTGCGCACCACGTTGAAGACTCTGTTCACTGCCCGGACAGGGCTGTGGTCATTGACGGGCTGGATGGAGACCCTGAAAACGCCCCTCACCTCCTCGGCCTCAGACCCGGCGCTGCCCTCGCCCTGCCTGACGGCCACGAAGGGGATGTCATCCTCCAGCGTCTCGGAGTCATCGTGCTGGTACAGCAGCCGGCGCTGCAGGATGTCGTCGTTGGTGAACTCGGTGATCTCCTCCAGGGAGGCCCAGCCATGGGACGCAGCCCAGGCCAGCCTGCCGTGCGCTGGCCCCTCAATCACCTCATAGACGTAGTCCATGCTGTTCACGCTCTGCACAAACAAGTGATCCTTGGAGATGACGGCCTGCCCGCCTTCCGGCACGGTCAGGAGCACATTGGTCAAATTTGGTGCATCGGGGTCCCCACCAATGCTGATTCTGTAGGTGTAGACGGGCGAGTGCTGCTCACCAGCGTGGACACGGAACTGGAAGAAGTCCTCAGCTTGCTGGGAGTTCCTGATGGTCACGCTGTAGCTCAGGTGGTTGCCCTGCAGGTCCTCTTCAGTAAATCCAAAGCCTTCAGTCAGCCTGTTGCCAAGTAGCTCCAGGTTTCCCTTTTTGGGAGCCTGGATGATCATGTAGTGGAAGGGAACTGGGGCAGAGTTTGGATCTTCCAGCATTGCCTCCAGCTCCTTGCTGGTGATATTTCTGTGCCGCTTATTCTTCATCTGGAGGGGAGCCATGGTCCTCATCTTAATGGTGGCTCTTTTAATCCTTATGAGGAAGGTGTTGTTTGGCAAGACCTTCTGCCCCACCTGAACTTTGAATCTCACCTCCTCCACGCTGTCTTCCAGACGGTGCTCCGGGTCTGTGCTAAAATACTGGATGCGCCCTTGCTCCAGGTCTTGTTGGTGGAAGGACTCAACTTTTTTCCATTCCCCTCCCATGCTCCCTTGCTTCTGGACCTCACCATATTTCAGAGGCTCTGTGAGGATGTACAGGATGGAGACCCGTTGTTCCACGGCGTTGGTCTCCACAGACAGGTTGGCTGTGGTGATGCGTGCAGCCCCTCCTTGGGAGAGGGAGAGGCCGGTGTTATTGAGCAGGCGGATCTCAGGATCAATGGCCAGGATCCTCAGGGTGGCAATGGGGCTTGGCACAGCGCCATCACTCACCTGCAAGGTGAGCTGTAAGTTTGTCCCACCCTGGTGCACATAGACTACGTTGCCAGCTTCCAGGTCCCTGCAGGAGAACTCTTCAATGGGCACTCCAGGGTGGAAGTCTAGCTCCACGTAGCCCTCCTCCATCTGCTGACCGTGCAGCTGGAATTCGAGGTCATCGCAGGACGAGTCATCATCCAGGACCTGCAGGATGTCGGTGGTCAGGTGTTTCCGTGTGTGCTTCAGGATTGTCATGTGGTTCCCATGGGGGAAGATCACCTGTGGGGCATCGTTGACAGGGTTGATCATGATGGGCAGCAGGTACACCTGCCCCTGCCGCAGGCACTCTGGGACCCCTTGCTGGGTGGTCACTGTCACCTCCAGCATCAGCTGGTCCATGGGCCCTTCGGAGCCATCGTGGATGTACCTGACTTTCCGATTCACAATGTCTAACAAGGTGAACTTCCTTCTGCTCCTGGACCCGGGAATGTCCAGCTCCAGCTGGCCGTGCCTGGGGTCACTGGTGATGCTGAAGAGGATTTGGGACTGACGGATGTTGACCAGGCTCAAGTCTACCGTAGGCTGGGCGTGTTTCCACTCCAGGTAGGCCATGCCCCCTTCGGAGACGATGAGGGGGCTGACATGCAGCAGCCTGCTGATGTTGGCAAAGGCGGGTGGGAAGCTGCTGTCGGGCCGGCACGCTTCCACCACCAGGCCTGGTGCTCCGGAAAAGCCATTTGGAGGTGGGGAAGTGGATGCCTCATCCTGCTCATACACCTCCTCATAGTCCCAGTAGTGGTCCTGCTTCCCACAGCCTGCTGTGATGTCCTTTGTGATCACAGCATCCTGCAGGCTCCTCCTCTGCAGGTTTATCCGGAGGTCCTCCAAGCAGCCAACAAACGAGTGGTTGGTCATGGTCCACAACGAGATGAAAGAAAGATGGTGCTCCCTCAGCCTCTGCAAAGCTTTTTCATCCATACCTCCAATGAAGAGGTTTCCCTGAAGGTCCAGGTAGTTGTTGATGCCCCGGTTGGATGTGGATGAAGCATAGTAGTCGATCAGTATCTCAAACTTGTGGATGTCCGTGTGGACCTTGACGTAGTGCTGCTGCTCGTCGCTGATGAAGACGTTGTTGTGCAGGACGATGACGCCGTTCCCCTTCTCCACAAACCCTCGCAGGCGCCCGTTGGAGATCTCCAGGTAGAAGAAGTCATTCTCCAGCCCTGCGTGGTAGATGAGGGGTGCCTGGGTGATGCTCGTCGTTATCACAAACTCGATGGTCGCTTCCTGCCTTGCGTCCCAGGTGGGGAAAGCAATGTAGGAGTGTGGCCCTGGGAACCCGAATGGGTCCTCAGGCTCTGCAGAGAACTGTGTGCTGCACCCTTCCTGGACATGGTGGAAGGTCTTGGAGCTGCCATCAGCAGACAGATGGGAGAGGACATCCAGGCCGTTGAATGTCACCAAGTGAAGGCACCCCCTGAAGGGAGGGCTGGCCTGGGCAAGGTATGGCAGGTCCAGCCTGCCCGTCCCACCGGCATAGAGGCCGTACTGGATGTCCAGCTCCCTTGCTGGCCCTGCGATGTCTGCGGAGCTGTTGAAGAGGCCATCGATGGTCAGTGTCATCCTGCCATCTTCCACCAGCAGCTCCACGTCGTGCACTGCCAGGTTATCAAGCTGCAGCCCTGCTGGGGACTGCAAGGTCACCTCCTCCAAGCCCAACTGCAGCCTGGCCTGCAGGGAAAGACACAAAATCCTCAGCTCAAGCGGGACCTCTCCACCTTCCAGTAGCACCTGCATGGACCCACACCCAGGTGTTCGCAAGGGTTTTGGTCCCTTGGTTCACTCCACCTCTCGATGTGCTCCTCCTTCATCCTCCCCATGGGCCTGCCCTCTTCATCCTGCTCTCTGAATTTCTCCCCTTTTGCACTCATTCTTAGCAAACCCTAGTCTCAGGGCTGGGGTCCTCCATCTCCCAGTCCCACAGCTGGGCTTTTCCTCTCCCTTCACAGAGCAGCCCTGCCAGATGCTGGCTCCTCCTTCCCTGCCCTGTCTTGCCCACTGCCCTCCATCCTTGCAAGCTGAGCTGCTTCCAGCCTTTCCCTGGGAACTGGCAGGGGAAATAGCAGGCTTTGCTCCTCGTGGGCAGCAGCCTGGAGCCTGCCTAAGTAGAGGGTTAGCTGGTGAGACACATGGCCTGCATTAGGGACACCTCTGGCCAGTGCCTCTCTTGCTCTTTTGCTTTGGTTTAATGTGGTTGGTAGCCCAGCCCAGGCTGCAGGAGAGGCAGGATGTGTGCCTCAGATGCTCCCTGCTCTTTTTCCTTCATGGTGGATGCCAACACCATAACCACAACAGGGAATTTTATTGCTCTGTCTTGATTGCTTCCCATGTTCCAGTTGGGACAAGGGAGATCTCTTTTTTTCCCTGGATCCTCTGTGTCTCACCTCCTCACACCTGAGGGTGCTGTGCACCGTGTCTGACCATGCAATGCACACAGGGTGCCAGTGTCGGGGTGTCCCTGTGTTGGGGTGTCCCCATGACCACCCCCAGCATCACCCAGGCAGTGGGTGAGCAGCTTCCCCAGATGGAGCCTGGTTCTCTGTATTTAACCAAATCTTCCAAGACTGTGTCCACTCTCCTCTTGGAGCTCCCTGTCAGGGGTCCTGGCAGCTGAGCTGCCCCTTCATCCTCTCACTGGACGAAGTGAGGAGGACACAGTCTCAAGCTACATCAGGAAGGTATAGGTTGGATGTTAGGAAAAAAAAATTCACCAAAAGAATAATAAAAAAATTTCTACCAAGGAGGTGGTAGAATCACCATCTCTGGATGTGTTTAAAAAAAGACTGGCCATGGCACTTGGTGCTGTAGTCTAGTTGAGGTGTTAGGGCATGGGTTGGACTCGATGATCTTAGAGGTCTCTTCCAACCTCATTATTCTGTGATTCTGTGAAACCACACTCCCATATATCTACACTTCAAGCCATGGCAGAGCTCCCAGCCCAGGGAGAGGAGGGGTGCTGACCTGCAGGCGGCCGGCTTGCAGCTGGAGCAGGAGGTGGTCGGGCTGGCCGGCAGCCAGGAAGAGCAGCCCGTTCCCCTGGCTGGTGAGCAGCTGCAGCCTCAGCCGCACCGCGCGCGAGGCGTCCGCCAGCGGCATCTCCACGAAGCTGTCCCCGAAGAAAGAGGCTGGGGAGAGAAGGGAGAAAGGTCAGGCAGGGAAGGACACCTCCTGCAAGCCCCGTCCAGGTGGGTGCTGTGGTTATGGAGCCCATCCATCAGCCCTTGTTTGCCATCTGACAGGTTGCTGGAGTCCAGCAGCCTAAAAAGACCCTTGGGGGAGTTTGATTTTCTGATTTTCCTAAAGAAATCCTAGAATGGGCTTGGGTTGGAAGGAAACTTAAAGCTCATCTAGTCCAAGTCCCCTGCTATGGCCTGTGACATTTCCCTTTCACGAGGGACCTGCAGCTTCTCACCTCTATCTCCCCTCTTCCTCGCCCTCCACTTTGGAAAAGATGCAGGAATTTTCCACTACTCCAGGTTGCTCCAAACCCTGTCCAACCTGGCCTTGGACACCTCCAGGGATGGGGCAGCCAGAGCTTCTCTGGGCAACCTGTGGCAGGGTTCCTGATTAAAGGAATTGTGTTTCTCCTCAGTGCAGGAGGAATAAACAGGAGTGCTAGTGATCCGTAGGTGGATGTGAGAGTGGATGGAAACCTCGGCTCAAAGTGGGCGCCTGGAGATGCAGCTGGAACACGTTCAACACCCAGTATGCATCAGCCCTGGAGGACTCAGCTCAATGGCATGTGGTCATGAAATGACAGACTGTGTCACAGGGCAGAGGCAGGAGAGTGCAGGATTAAGAGTACAGGGAGCGGCCAGGCTTAATTTTAGAGTGCTTTTAGTTTTTAGCTGACTCAATGCATGCATGTGCATCTCACACATGTTAAATGTGTGTGGCTGGGGCCTGCAGCCACCCATCCTGCTTGGCTCCAGCTCAGTCTGTGGCAAAACTCTGTGCTTAAGCATAAACACTGCAGTCCTGTAAGCTGGAAATGTTTGGGGAGGATATGTCAGGGACGGGGGCAAATGCACACTTTCAGTCCATATGTAGTCACAGGCTCTGCTGGAGTTTATATGTGTGAAACTTCCCTGCTGTGCTTTACTAGAGCACTTATCAGATCCACCCAGTGGGCGAACTATACTTAAGTTTGGGGTGCCAGATCTGTCTTGCTGAACTAGAATAGGAATTTGGTTTTCGGGGTCCCAGTCCCTGATCTTTTTTGGGGGAGGCAGGGATGGATGTTGGATGCTGGGGTGACACCAATCTTCTGCACAGCGAGGTCTGGGTATAAACACCCGCATCTGCTCTTACAATTGCTTCCCTGGATGCATTTTCCTCTTACCCAAGTTTCTGTGGGATGACCAGGCTGGGAATGGGCAATGCAGGCTTTGCTCACAGGGTGGTGCACTACGTGAAAACCCAACCCTGCAGAACAGCCACAGTCACTGAGGCATTTGGAAGGGGACCGTCTGTAGAGGTGATGGCAAAAGTTGGCGTGGCAGGGACAGAGCTGGAGCACTCTGATTTAACTTTTCCCATTTTCTTCAGAGCTGAGCCCTGCAGTGCCTGGGGGAAGCTTTCCTGAGCCCTTTGGGAATGGGGAGACCTCCTTGTCTAGGACACCACAAAAAATAATTTCCTGCCACTGGCAGCAGAAGAAAGTGCCTCAGTTTTCCCCTGTGGTCTGGGAGGATGACGTGGGTGTTGCAAAGGACCATCACCCCACCCGCTCTGGACAGGGAGGAAATGGCACCATGGAAATATTTGGCCTTTGCTGTAAGACTGAGCCCTTTGCCCAGCCCAGGGCAAGGCTGTCAGGGTGCCGGCTGCTGGCATGGGGCACTTTGCCTTCCTTGTCCTCTCCAGCCCAGCCAGTGACTCAGAAGAGCTGTTCTGTTCTCTGCAGGGCTCTGTCCTTCCCTGACCTGCTCCCTCCTTCCCATGGTCCCAGCAAAACCAGCCTTGCCCCGCGGCCAAGGGTGCTGGGTGCTGGGGCTCTCAGCACCACCTTGTCCTGGGCCTTGGTGAGCAGGAGTGACGTGGCACAGTGGAAAAGGGAATGTTCCTGTCCCTCCTTGCACAACCACAGGCACACGTGGTCCCCAGAGACATCCATGGACGTTGTGTGCTGGCTCCCGACGAGCTTCCCTGTGCATGCTCCATGCTCCAGCTCCCACTGGGATTTTGCTACATTTTAGTGGCTTCCCCTAATTCAAAAATGTTTTTCAGATGGGTACTGAGTGGCTGCTCTCACGGGGAGGGAAAGTTTGGCTGGGCTGGACCCACCAGCAGCTCCCTTGCCCGCCCAGGGGCTGGGCAGTGTCTCGCTGTGGGTGCTGGGGATGAGGGTTTGGGGCTGCTCCAGCAAGACCAGCTTGTTTTCCAGTGTGCCAGGGGGCACCAGCTCCTGCAGCCAGCACATTTTGTCCTGCCTGCACTCTACCAAAGCTGCCAGAAATGTTTTCCTTCTTCTCTCATGAAATACTAATAATAAAAAGCTCCCAGAGGTGCGGATGCCTAGAGGAGTGGTGCTGTTTTTGGGAGGAGGAAGGACCCTTGCCCAGATCCAGGAGGTGCTGGAATTTTTCTCCGGCAGCAGAGGCAGTTACTGTTGTTTGTCCTCCCAAATTCCTGCTTTATTTCAGGGCCACTCTTCTCCCTCATCAGCCCAGACAGGATGTGAAACCACTTGGCCTGTGACATTTCACTTTCACAAGGGACCTGCAGCTTCTTACCTCTATCTCCCCTCTTCCTTGCCCTCCACTTTGGAAAAGACGCAGAAAACATGGATTTTTGGTTTTTTTTTTTTTTCAAATGCATTTTGCTCTGGAGGAGCCTCCATGGGACAGGGTGCCCCATCCTGGTCCATCACCTGGAGCAAGGAGGGACTTGCAGGCACCCATCCCCATCTTGGGCAGGCTCAGGTGAGCTCCTGGGATCATCCCATGAGGATGAGTTCCCATGCCCCAGAAGCACCTATCTCAAGTGATCTAAGGCTGCCATGATCATACTACAGGAGTGTTGTGCCCCTCATCCCTGGATGCAGATGCCCAAGGGGGCCCCTCCTCTCCTGTCATGGCGAGCAAGAGTTCCCCAAATCTTGGCCACAGGTTGGAGTGGACACCCCGGATGTCCCACTCACCCCGGATAAAAACAATTGACATTCCCATCTTGCTGCATCCCACAGGAAATCACCATCGTGCCTTGCCAAGCCGATTGAAAGGCGTTGACGAGGCGAGAGGAGCCTCCTCCGTCACAGTTTCCGAGCAGCCAGCCAGCAGCCAGCAGATTATAGACTGCAGTGTCACTTGGGTTTGGGGTGGTTTTTTTCTTTCTTTTTTTTTTGTTTTTTTTTTTCATTGAATGAAACAAGGAGATGAGCCAAGAGCTCTAAGGAGGGGTCTGGGAGCAAGGCCCTGGGCTGCTCCTGGGCCTGCACACAGCGAGGGCTCCGTGCGAGCCGGCCCTGCCCCAGCGGCCGCCGGCCACGCGCCGGCCCCGGGAGCTCTGGCCCTCTTCCCCTGCTCCTCCGGCTGAAAACGCGGCTGCTCTGGCCTCTCCAGCGGCTGCTTTTTTGGTGTTCAGGGAATTTTCTGCCCGGGGGAGCAGGAGCAGAGCCTGGGGAGGATCCCCATCCGCTCAGGGGGCTCTCTGAGTGCTTGGGGCTCAGCGAGGCTGTTTTGGGCTCTCCTTTGTGTTTTTAACACGCATCTCAGCACAGAAACTTCTCCCAGCTCCTTCCCTGCACGTAGGAGGCTGAAGGAGCCAAGTCCAGGCCCAGGCGAAGGGAAGTGCTGGGAAAGCTCAGCGCAGAGAGGAGCAGCCCTGGGAGCGAAGGGTTCCTGCAGCAGGGACAGTCCTGGGCGTGTGGGAGGGCACGGGGGCTGGTGGGGGGCTGCTGCCCTGCCCGAGGCTCCCACCCCAGCCTGGGGCATCCCCAGCCCTGCCGCAGGACAGCATTGTGGGGGGCGAGAGGAGCAGCACGGGGTACAGCCGAGCCCCTGAGGGGCGGCAGGCTCCCCATCGCTCCGGCCACGGGAGGACGCCGAGGCTGAGGAGGAAGGAGCGGAGCAAACGCAGCCCGGGGATCGGGGTGTGGAGCCGGGGAGGGGCTGGGTGCTCAACAAGGCTCCATTCAGCCTGCGGTGGGGCAGGTGGGGGACAGGGCCGGCTGTGTTTGCAGGGAGGGGACTGGAATTCATTAAAGCAGCTCTTTAATGAGCGCAGCGGTGCCAGGAGAGCCCCGTGCAGACACACGCGCCCCCTTGAAAGGCTCCCTGTGTTCGCAGCAGCTTCCCATCCCGGCCACACCGCTTTTCCAACGGTGGAAAAACAGCCGGGCAGTGAAAGCTCCTTGTTGCCCGAACAGCCCGGGGCTTGTGCGGCCGCTGGTGCGCCCAGCCCGCCGGCTGCGCTCCTTCCTGCCGCCCCCTGTGCCAACCCGCGGCCCCTGGGCTGTGCCCGCTGCCGCCGCCACACGGGCAGCCTGCTGCCATCCCGCTCCGCAGCCTCAACCAGGGAGATGGTTTTGAGGCCCTGCGAGTTGTTTGGGGATGGTTTTTTAAATCTGTGTAACTTTTAAGGTAGTGAGGTCACCCGCTGCCAGCCTCATCGTGCTGCACCCCCACACGCTGTGCAAAGGGCGGAGGGGCTGGGGGATGTGAACCCCAGAGAGATTCGGGGGATGTGAACCCCAGAGAGATTGAGGGGATGTGAACCCTGGAGAGACTGGGGGGATGTGAACCCCGGAGAGATTGGTGGGATGTGAACATGGGAGGGGTTCAGGGGGTGAAAATACCTGAGGGGTTCAGGGCAAGGCCAACAGCAGAGGGGCTGGGCCATGTGAACAGCACTGGAGGGGCTGGGGGGTGGCTGCCCAGCGCTGGGGATGCTGCTCAGCAGCTCGGTCCCCTCCTGTTCCCCCTGCAGTGTGAGCTCAAGGCTCCTGTCCCTCTGGGTGGGCAGGACCAGCGCCGTGGGTGGCCCCGGGGCTCAGCTCCCTTGTCCCCATCCTGGAGCTCGGATGCCCAATGGGACCTGCAGCCCCCCGGAGCTGGAGCTGGGCTGTGCCCCTGTCCCCACACAGGGTGGAGGGGCCACGGGAGGAAGGGATCCAATGGGCTTTTGGAGAAAGGCTTCATTATGTTCCACATTCCCTTCGTTTTATGGTGTGGTTTTATTTATGGCCAGGGAAGGAAATGAGCAGCCTGCGAGGAGGTTAAGGCAAACACCGTAGCCCTCGGCTTTGGCTGGGGCTCTGCTGGGGGACAAATGGGGGGCTGCTGCCTTCAGACATGCCCTGAGACCCGAGCTGAGCACCCACCTGGGTGTAAAGAAACCCCAGTGCAATGGAGATGAGCTGGGTTGAGTCTGCGGCAAGGGCATCGGGGATCACACCACAGTCCCCTTGTGCCTGCCCCAGGAAAGCCTGGGGTTCTGCCTCGAGATTTATGGGATGGGGTGTCACAGGCACAGATCCATCCCTGCTGTGATCGCTCCTGGCACAAAGAAGGACTTTTCCTTTTATCCCCAGTCCCAGTGATTCCAGGCACTGCTGCTCCCACATCCTGAGCCAGGGCTGTGCGTGCTTTTCCAGCGCCAGCAATGGCAATCAGTGCTCTGGTTCTCGCTTCCCCCCTCCCTCTGGCCCTCCCTCACGGCGGGGCTCCCGGGGGCCGCCGCTTTCCAGGAGTGCTGGCCAGCAGAGATTGCTGGAAAGCAGCACCCACAAAACCACCAGGAAAGCCATGGCTGGTCACCTTCCCAGCTCTGGTCACCTTCCCAGGGCTGCCGACCACCAGAGGTGCCATCACCCTTGTTTTGGGCGTGGGAGGAGAGTCCTGGCCAGGGGTGCTTTGCTTCGCCCCCATCCCACCCGGGTGGCCTCTGGCTGCACCACGCTGCTTTGAACCCCTCCTCCTGTGTTTATTCCTTCAGTTCCTCTCCCCCGTTCCCCGGCCAGCTGCTCTGCGCTCGCCTTCCCCAGCCTGACAGCTTTGGGGATAAAACAGCCTTTTTACAGCCCACGGACTCTGGGCTCAGGGGAAAACATGAAAACATGCCCCCTGCTAATTCTGTGCTGTCTGGGAGGGGGCTGGTTGTACCTTCCCGTGTCCTGCCAGTCCCAACCCCTGCCCAGCGCCTCTGCCTGCTCCTGCCTGCCTTCCCCGGCCTTAGGAGCTGTGATACAGCAGGGAGGCCATAAAGCAGGGTCCAGGAGGCTTGGCTAGAGCTCCAGAGCTCCAGCGCTTATCCAGCATGGTTTTACGATGATTCAAGCACAGCCCTAAAGCTGATGGTATTTCCTGAGCTCTCCTGCTCAGCCAGATGCAGAGCCATGGAGGGGACGGCCAGGAGCTGGGGGCCAGCCTGAAACCCCCCCCAAAGGTCACAGAGCTTTTGGGAAGAGCTGTGCCCCCAAAGCCTGGCAGGAGCAGAGCAGGGATGCAGAGCTTTTAACGACGTGTGGCTCAATGGCTCCGCAGGGACTGAAGGAATAAGCCCAAGCTGGAAGCAGTGTTTGGAGTGTTTGCCCTGGGAAGTGAAGCGGGGGGAGAAAGTGGGAGGATTTGGGGAAGCAGGAGGCTCAATGGGGCTTTTGTGCCGTCCCCTGCAGCGTGACTCAGGCTCACTCAGGCTCCCGCTGCCAGGAGAAGTTGGCCTGGAAATACTGTATCAGCCCCAGAGGACGTGGTTTCCAAACCATTCGAAGTCGGGTTTTGTTCTATTTTTTTCTGTCTTTTTCTCTCTCCCAAGCCCTCTTCCCCTGTGTCACAGGCTGGCAGGTTTTCCAGCTCCGCCCTGCCCATCCTGGCACCCGCTGCCACTGTGTTCCCTACCCCAGCTGTTCCCACCCAGCCAAGCAGAAGCTTGCAGAGCTGAGGAAGGGCATGTGGTGGCACAGGAGGGGACAATCCCAGCCAGCTCCGTGCTGGAGGACCTCGGAGGAGTGGGGCGCCTGGTGCACATCCCACCTGCAGATCCCTGAATCCCATCCCTGTTCCCAAGCTCATCCCCAGACGCAGTGAGGGGAAGGAGCTGGCGGGGGGACCGGAGGAGCCGGGCCAGGGGATGCTCACTGACAGCCTGGAGCGGCTCGGTGTTACCGGAGAGATCCTGCCTGCTGTCAACAAACAGCCCGCGGCAGAGGGGCCGGCTCCAGCCGCCCGCGCTCTGATGGTTCCCAGCCCCGCTGGTGTCAAGTGGCTCCCGACGTGCCAGGGTGGGGGGAGTTATCAGCCAAAACTGTGGGGGAAGGATGAGCACGAGCAGGAACGTTGTAACCTTGCCAGAAGATACCTGCTTGCCTTAACTGCAGCATCCAGGGATGGGGAAATGTGCAATTGTGGTGTAAAATGTGTAAATTTGGGCCGTTCAGCTTTGGTTGTGCTGGTAAGGCAGCACCCACAGCCCCCTGCACCCCGCAGGGCACCAAGGACCACGGCCAGGGTGAGCTTTTGGTGATGCTGAGTGCTGTGAGGGGCAGAGAAAAGTGTCTCCACGGACAGAGGTGGGGGAAAGAGAGGACATTTTTTGCTCCTCTGAGGCTGACATGCTGAACTGTCTGCAAAGAAAATTAGTATTTTCTTTTTCCTGCTCCTTCTAGAGCTGAGAGCTCTGTCCTCTCCTGTCCTGTCCTCTCCTCTTCCCCCACTCTTCCAGAGGTCCCCCTCCCCACTCCCGCTATCCCTGACTTTTCCATCCATGAGAAACACCCACTGGGGTGATGTTTATAGAGAAAATAAATGCCTGCTCTATTTGTAGCCCGGGGGGAGGCCTGGCTGGGGGGGCTGTGGGGGTGTGGAGGCCGGTGCTCACATCCCCTCCCAGGGCTGCAGGGCTTTCTCAGCCACATCCACCTCGGGCCAAGACTTCCCTCTCTTCTCCCAAGCTCCCAGAGGAAATGACCCTGGTGGGCTCAGAAATTTCTGTGGGATGGGATGCTGAAAACCTTGAAGCCCTTCTGAAGCTCAGCCAGAGGCTGGGAAAGGGAATGGGAAATTCCTGCTGCCTGCCCCTCTCTCTACCAGGGCTGCACCACTCCAGGGGTGTGAGGTGGTTGAGGATGGGGAGCACCCATCAACACGGCTGGGGATGGCACCACCAGCACTTGGCGACTCCAAACCCTCCCATCCCTCGCCTGCCTGCAGCAAAGAGGAAAAACAACTTCCAGAAAGCCAAGACTTGGGCAAAAGTAGCAGCAGGGATTCACAGGGCCATCCCCAGCTGACTCACAGCTCCTTCCCCAGCCAGTGAGTCATGGTGATGGATCTGTGCTGCTTCTCTGTCTCCTTGTCTGGGAGGCACGTGATGGGCCTGGCCACCTCCAAGCCATGTTTGCCCCATCACTCTCTCCACTCCCAGCAGTTTTTGGAACCCTTCTCAGGGCTGTCAGGCAGCCAGGGCAGTCCCTGGGCACAGGGCAGCTCCCAGAGGCACTGCCTGGAGCCATGGGCGGCGCACCCGGGGAACAGGGATGGAAAATGGGCATTTATCACCCTCCCGCATCCACAGCCAGGGCACAAACATCTCCCACCCCAGCCTGATGCCTGCTGAGAGGCCCTGTTTGGTCTGTCCTGAGGGTAAAGGACTGGCAATGGGTGACAAACCAGGCAGCAAATGCATGTTCCCTGTCCTGGGGCTGGGAAGAGCTACAGCAGCCCTGCTCCTATGGATTTTAGCCTGCCTTTGCAGATCCCAGTGCTGCCCTGACTCTCAGCTCTGCTTTGCAAAAGGCTTTGTGAAAGGTTCTCTGACTTCATAGAACGTATTTGGGATATGCTTCATGGAATATATTAATATTCTGTCAATACAACAGACTAAAAATTTTCCTCATATAACAATACCTAACAATATTCTGCTATACCGGTCAATATATTATATTGGTAATATATATATACACATATTATATATATTATATATATTACCAATATATTATATTGGTAAATTCGACCTCCCTTTTTTTGGTCTATTTACCTCAGGAAAGCTCTGAGGGGTTTCCCATCCCAGTGCAGCATGGCAGTGTCCAACCAAACACAGGGCACGATGGAGAGAGCTCAGGAAGGGCTGGTTTGGGCATGAGGGAGCTGTGGTGGGCGCCCTCCTCTCTCTGTGTCTCAGGGGTTTGGAGATGCAGAGTGCTGAAGGGGCTGGTGGCAAATGAGGCTTGGGACGCTCAGGTGAGAGCTGGGAAGGGCACAGGAGTTTGCAGGAGTCTCCCAGCTGAAGGCTGGGGGTGATGCTCACACTCAGGCTTCCCAAAAAGGAGACAAAGCGAGCCCAGCACCTGGAAAGGGCCAGGGAGCAGCCCGGGGAGCCGAGGCTGGGCTGGGCCAAGGCCTGCTGTGAACAGTCTGTGCTTGGAGCTTTATTTAGGCACGCAGGCTCCCGCCTCCCAGGCCCTGCTCCTGTCCAGCCTTCAACCTGACGTGAGCTCCTCGGGGTGAGCTTAACCCTGTCCTGCAATCCTGTAGGAATACATTTATATTTTTGCCCACAGCTCTCTGTTGCTAAATATAAGAGTGAGACAAGAATATTCCTCCCCGATTCCCACGATACCAGTTTGTGTTCTCCCCCCTTTTCAGCATTTTTCCTGTTCTTTCCCATCAGCTGGAAACTTTTCCAGCTGCTTTGAGCTATGACCTTAAAACATGTGGCGCGGCCATGAAAAAGAAAGTTTGAATAAATCAGTCAGATTTCCAAAAGTGGAGGAAAGGAAGAGCTGAGGTGGCTCCGTGGAGCTGAGGAACCTGGAGAGAGCAGAAGGGATCCTGGATGGACACCCCAGGGTGTCCCAGACACTGCTCCCTGTCCATGGGCAGGATCCTGGATGTGCCAGGATCCCACCTGCCTCCCCAGGACCCCGTCACTGCCTCGGGGTCTGCCTAAACTTTGGAGGGTGGCACATTTGGGGCACCCACTTGCTGAAATCTCGGGGTGAACGCTGCTAACGGGGAGTCCACACATCCAATTCTCTCCTCTCCCCTCACTCCAAACCTCCAGTCACAGGGATTTTGGGGAAGGGGGAGCCCAGCCTGTGGGTGACCTCACTGGGAACCGGAGGGGAGCCAGGCTGTCGAAAAACAGTTTATAAAGCTTCACACTCTGATGTCAAGAGGACAAGTTTTATGAGTGTTTTTTTCTTTTTGGTATAATCCTGTATTTGATGAAGTGCATGATGACTTTTCCCATGCTGGGCTGGGCAGGAAGGCCTGGGTTTCTGAACCTGAGCTTGGAGGGAACACAAAACACAGGCTTCACCCCAAAAACCTCAGCATGCTGCTCATGGCTCTCCCTGATGGGGACATGGGATGTCCCACGGTGGGCAGCCCATGGGAACAGCTGGAATGAGTGCTGCTGGGCTCTGCAGGGATGTTCTCTGCTGCAGGGGGCTGCTGGGAAGCTGCTGCCCAGGCCCAGGGTCACAGCTGGCACATCTGTTCCAGCCCAGTGCAGAAACAGTCGCCAGCATTTGAAAATGGGGGCAAACCCCCTGTTCCTCCCCAGCCCCAAGTGTTGACCAGAGAGGTGCCCAACTGATCCCCAGAGCCATGGGGGGAGTCACCTGGGGTGAGTCTGAGGGTGTCAGTGAAAGCCATGGGGGTTTTGGGGGTTTTTTGGGGGTTTTTGCAGCCCCTTCACATGAAAGAATTTGGGACTGCCAGGGCAGCCCTCAGACCCACCCTGGACACTGCACAATGAACAGATCCATGTGGGGAAATCCCATCCTGGGATGGAAAGGTCAGGGCTGGGAGGAAGGAGACCACTCTGTTCATTAACAAAAGGGATTCTTTTTCCACTCAGCTTGCCAGGCACCCTCCTATTTTGGTGCATGACAAAAAATAGAAAGAACAAGGCCTAAGGTAATGAAAGGAGCATGTCCCAGAGGCCAGCTGCTCTCTGGGAGGGAACAGGACAGCAGGAGACCAAGAGCAGCCCTGCAGGTGCTGAGGGCCACAAGGCTGGGCTCTGGGACCATCCTCCTCCTTGCACTGACTCAGGCTGGGATGCAGAAGATGGTTAGGAAGCAAAAGGCTGGAGGTTTTCAGTAATTCCTTTGGGAACTGCTGGGAGCAAGCTCCTGCCTCTCTGCTGGTCCCTGGGGGGAAGTTTGGGGAAGAGACACTCCTCAGTGAAATGATATATTATTTTTGGGGTGAGTTAGGGACATGAAAGTGCTTTTTAAACACCCTTCACGTTCAAAGCTGCAGATGCTGCTGATGCAGTGCCCAGTCAGACCCCAGGCACAGCTTGGAGGGTCAAACCCAGTGGGACAGAGCCCATCCAGAGCCGCAGAGCCTGCTGAGGCAGGGAGGGAGCAGGGCTGTGGGACAAGAGCTGGGTGTGCAAACCTGGCTGCTCCATGGGGAAATCTGGGTATAAATCCCGCACCTCTGTCCCGCCGGAGCTGCCAGCCCTGTGCCAGCACGGGGGGACCCTCAGCCCCAGCCCTGACCCCCAGGGGTGGTCCCACAACCCTTCAGGGGCTGTGCTGATGGCAGAGGTGAGCCATTGACCCCTGGCCCCGGGACGGACAGCCCGGGCGGGGACACAGCCGCCCCCGCTGCCGGGATGCAGAGGGGCTGCCCCCGCAGGCGGCTCCCGTGGCAGGGCCAAACATGGGCAGGGAGGGCTGGCGAGCTCCCTCCCTGTGGCGCCGGGCTTGGCGGGGCAGCCTCGGTGCCTTTCCCCCGCCGGCTGCCCCTGGCGCCGAGCGAAGCCGCTCCGAGCCGCGTCCCGCACGGAGCACACACACACACACACCGTGCTGCTCCGAGCCGCGTCCCGCACGGAGCACACACACACACACACACCGTGCTGCTCCGAGCCGCGTCCCGCACGGAGCACACACACACACACACACCGTGCTGCTCCGAGCCGCGTCCCGCACGGAGCACACACACACACACACACACACACACCGTGCTGCTCCGAGCTGCATCCCGCACGGAGCACACACACACACACACACACACACACACACACCGTGCTGCTCCGAGCTGCGTCCCGCACGGAGCACACACACACACACACACACACACACACACACACACACACACACCGTGCTGCTCCGAGCCGCGTCCCGCACGGAGCACACACACACACACACACACACACACACACACCGTGCTGCTCCGAGCCGCATCCCGCACGGAGCACACACACACACACACCGTGCTGCTCCGAGCCGCGTCCCGCACGGAGCACACACACACACACCGTGCTGCTCCGAGCCGCGTCCCGCACGGAGCACACACACACACACACCGTGCTGCTCCGAGCCGCATCCCGCACGGAGCACACACACACACACACCGTGCTGCTCCGAGCCGCATCCCGCACGGAGCACACACACACACCGTGCTGCTCCGAGCCGCGTCCCGCACGGAGCACACACTCACACCGTGCGCCCTGCGGGAAGCGCCCAGCGAGGCTCCCACCGCCCTGCGAGCCGCTCCTCTCCCGCCTCCGCTTCCCCCACACGCCCTGCCCCAAAACACAGCGCTCCTGCCAGCCTGGCGACAGCACCCGCCACCCCGAGAGGGACAGCCCGCATGGGTCACCCGTGTCCGCTGCCTCCCCGGTTCTGCCAGGAGCAGGATTATCCCCAAGGATTTGTCACTCTCGGGCTGGGGACGGGACTCACCTCCGGCCGGGGGTCCCGCGCTGAGGGGCCGGGGGTGGCCGGCCAGCAGCAGCAGCAGCAGCAGCGCGGGGGTGGCGATGCCACCTCGGGCACCCATCGCGTCCCCGGGGCTGCAGCGGCGGCGAGGGCTCCGGGACGGCACCGCCTCGGCCGGCGCCTGCTCCAGCCCGGCGCTCCCGCTACTACTATATTTAATAAAGCGGAGCGAGGGAGGGACCTGTAACTTCTCCCGCCTGTCAGAAAGGAGAAGTTCGCTCAGATTACAACCCCAATTTTCCCCTCTTAAAGAGCTAGAGGCCCTCGCCACCCACACCCGCTCCTGAAAGCAGCCTTGTTCCCGCCGGCCAGGGAGGGAGGAGCGGGGACAGAGCCCGACGTGGGGTGCGAGGGGCGGCTCCGGAGGCACCGCCTGCTCCGGGCTGAGCAAGATGTCACAGTCCCAAAATACTCTGGGTTGGAAGCGACCCACGAGGATCATTGAGTCCAACTGTGAAGTGAGCGGCCCGTGCAGGGATCAAAGCCTGGTGCTATTAGCACCGTGCTCTAACCCACTGGGCTAATCTCCACAGATCCCTTGGCACTTCTGGGGGAGCAAAGCCAGTTCCTGGTGTGCACACAGACCCAGATCAGTGACTCGGTCCCAAAGCCGCTGTTACCCACCCCTGGCCGTGGCCCTGCAGACCTCACACCTCTCTCAGCTGGCAGTCAGGGTGACCTTTGGCCCTCAGGGCTCGCAGCACTCCAGCTGTGTTAGCACAACACCGGGGAAAGAACTTTCCAGCTTTTCCTCCTGTTGCAAAGCTGATTCAGAACAAGGCCACCACCCTTTGGAGACCCAGCATCCCACCCAGCCTGGCTCCCTGCTCCTTGCTCATGCCCCATCTTTCCAACCCTATCCAAAGGTGCTCCCATCCTCCTCCTTGGCTCTGGTGCAGCACACCCCTCCTTCCTCATGGAAGTCTGGATTTCAGGCCCTTTTCCCCCCTGTGCCATGCTTGGCTGATGGATGACATGTGGCTTGTTTCCTGCTGGGTTAATTCTAACCCCTCCAGGGCCCTCGGCGTGACTTTGCCGTCTTTGGCAGCATTTGCAACACCTTCCAGCATACAGTCATCTGCAAACATAATTAATTTGTTGTTTACTTTTGCTTTCAGATCATTAATAAAGACATTAAATAAACCTGGGATGCGCTGTTTTTTCAGTAACTTTTTCTGAGTAATTGCCAGGGGCTCGGTAAGTTCATTAGCTAATTCTGTTTAGTCTGGGGGTTTTATATTAGCCAGGCTGGCTGATTTGTACAGATTCAATTTTGTAAAGTATTCCCTTTCCTGCTCTTTATCTTAGGGTCTGCTGAGGACTCTGGGAGGCTTTTCTCTCTGTCTGTGCTCAGCAGTCCCCTCTCCTTGCCCTGATGAAGGAAGAGGGGGGTGCAGGGCTTCAGCCTTTAGGATGGAGTTCAGTCCCTACTGTCCCCACCATGCCATGGGCAACAGGTGGGCTGAGCACATCCATTCCTCTCCCACCTACCAGAACCATCTCCAACCCACCAGAACCACCTCCAACTCACCAGGACAATCCCCAAACCACCAGGAATACCTGCAGCCCACCAACAGGCATCCCTGGCTCTACTTCAGGTTCTCTGTCCTCAAGTTTGCTTTGCTCACTGGGCCACTGGAGCGAATCACCCTTTGCCAGGGGAGCATCAGGCTCGGATGGGGGCAGCAAGTACAGCTTGAGCAGGGAAATGGTTCCAAGCACCCTGAGTGTCCTCCCCCTCAAGGATGCTCAGGGTCCACTCCACAGGCAGGAGGCTGGTGGGAAAAAACCTGTCCACAGCAAAGACAGAGGAAAACTTCCACTGCTTTTAATTTTTTAATATTCAAAATATTTAAATTTAAAAATATTTAAATTTTGAAATATTTAAATTTTGAAATATTTAAATTTTTATATCCCCCCCCCCAAGGAAATCGCAACTTCTGCTTGAAACTTCCTGTGTTGTCCAGAGGAACATCCCCAGCGAGCGCTGCCTCAGGCAGCTCCTGCCACCCCCTCGGCGAGCCCCAAGCCCAGCCCCGTGCCCCACATGTGGCCAGCACATTTCCATCCCTCCGCCAGGCCCGCCGGCAGCAGCGGGGGATTTGTTTTTCCCTTTCCCAGCCAACATCTGGCTGAGAGCAGAGGGGCAGGGCCAGCGTGGAGCGGTGTCTTTGCCCTCCGGGCAGGGCTGGCAGCTGGTTCTGCTCGGGGACCCTCGTCCTTCTCCCGCAAGGCAGCTGCAGCCCCGGGGAACCAGTGCCAGCTCCATTTGCAGGCAGTGGGAACTGCCCTTGCCCTTTGGTGGGTGCCCACCTTGGGGGGCTGGAGGCTTGGGGGCACTTTGAGGAGGGAAAAAAACAAAAGAAAAATTAAATTCTTTCCTTCTCCTGCAGTCCTAGGGCCGATGTTTGAAGCAGCCACTGCTCCCATGCCTTCTGGCTGCTCCCCTCCTCCTCCTCCTGCCGGTGCTGGCTGACCCGTCGGTCTCCGGACGCAGTTATTTATCCGAGCCCAGCTTTATTTGGGATGTGTTTCCAGGGCAGCCGGTACAGGGGGAGGTGTGGAGGGCTGCCCAGGGGGTCCACAGCTGCAGCCCTCCCCCCAGAGCCCTGCCATGCCTGAGGTCACCCTGCTCACATGGGCACCGCTCAGGCACCCCATCTCTCATGGGAACCCCACCTCACCCACTAAGGCATCTAAGCCTTTTGTGGGCTGGCTGAGCTGGGAGCCCTTTCCATGGGACAGCCCTTTCCATGGGAGAGCCCTTTCCGTGGGACAGCCCTTCCCCTGGACAGCTGTGTGGCCTCTGTGTTTGCTTGGCATGGGCAAAGCCATCCCTGGCAACTATTTCCCTGGAATGCCAACATTCACCTGCAGGGCAGAGGCTCCCTGTGCGCCCTTCAATAAAGCAGAGCTCAGCTCCTCCACTTGCCTTTCCCCCCCAGAACTGCACCCTGCACCCTGGCTCGGCCTTGTGCCAGGGCCAGGCTCCCCTGTGCCACCCACCAGCAGCACAGGAGGAGCTCTGGGGGGGTCCTGGTGCTGTGAGGGGAGGCAGAGGGAGGACAGCAGTGAGTGTGCTTAGAGTGAGCTCCTGGAAGGAATATCCCATTCCTCCCCTGGAAGGAATATCCCATTCCTCTCTTCTCCTGGAAGAAATATCCCATTCTTCCCCTGGAAGGAATATCCCATCCGGCGCTGGCAGCTGAGAGCACATTCATGAATGCTGCTGGGATTTGGCTTCTCAACATCTGCCTTCCCATGTGCTGCAGGGATTAGAAAAGGAAAGGAAACAAAGCCCTGGGATCTGACCTGGCTGGAGCAGTGCCCTGGCTGGAGGTGGAGGATGGGGCTGGCCCAAGGTGGCAGGACTGCAGCCCTGGCCCTGCACCCCTTCCCCCAGGAGCAGGGGGGCTCCCTGTGCGGGCTCGGGGCAAAAGCGACATGAACCTGGTGTCTGTGGTTGGGAACAGCTGGGCAGATGTGCTGGGCTCACCCAGGGGTTGTTTGGTGTTCCTGATGTGCCTGTCCTGTCTCAGGATGGAGTCAAGGAGGAAGAGGATGCTGCAGGGAGCTGGGGATGTTGGGGGCAGCTGGGGATGCTGCAGGGAGTTGGGGATGCTGTCTTGCCTCTACATTAGATAGGAGAAGCACAGTCCAGAGCCTGTTTCATGTCTGCAACCCCCCACAAACCCAACTTTGTACTTGTGGGGCTGCTAATTTAAGGAGACAACCGGCTGGGCAGGGGGTGCTGATTGTCCTGACAAGCTGCACCTGGGCTCTCACCACACCCTCCACCCCGGCTGCCCTTAAATTCAGGTGCCTTCAGCTTTTGTTCCTTCTCCCCACAGCTGTTCTGTGGCACTGGGTAGATGCTAGGCCTGGGCAGAGGGGCTGCACCCCTTCCCCAGTTTGGGGGAGTCCCTTGCCCTCAGAGGACAGGATGAGGCTGTGTCCCCAGCAGGGTGAGTAAACCTCTCCTGTCTCTTCGCTTGGTGCTACCTTGCAGTGTTGCCACCAGGACAGTGCCCCAACAGCCTCTGACCAGGAATGGGATTTTAAGTCCCTGAAAAGTCACCTGCTGGGGCTTGGAGCTGTGCTGGAGCATGGCACCAGCCCTCTGGACCAGCCCCACAGCTCTGCTGCTGCTCCCCCAGACCCTGTGAAGGGGTTTGGTGTGAGGTGAGTTTTATTTACACCTGTGGGGGGTTTGGAGGGCTGTGACTGTGTGACTAATGCCTTTTGCTCTTCCTTGAGCACAGAACACATCACTCCCCAGCATTAGTTCTAAAAAGGAAATCAATACAGCCCATTTATTTTTAGCCGGGATTTAGGATGCCTTGGAAGAGGAACTGAGCTGTGATTTGGAGGCAGCAGGCTCACCATCTCCTCCAGGGCTTGTCAGACAGAGGAACCTGCTTTTAACACTGGGTAGATATTGACCGATGTGTTCTCAAGGACCTAACGCCCCACTGTGTGAGTGAGGAATTCTGTAAGGGCTTGAGAAGGGGTCGGAGGGAGCAGTGGTGAGCTGTGCTGGCTGTTCAGGCTGATTTTGTGTACCCAGTGAGCTCTCGGGGTCTAACTGGGCTGTGGCAGGGCTAGGCTTGGTCTTGGGGGCCTTGTGATAGTGGAATTGTAGAGGGGTTTGGGTTGGAAGGGACTTTTAAAAGGTCATCTAGCTCCTGCCATGGGCAGGGACACCTTCCGCTGTCCCAGGCTGCTCCAACCCGATTTTGAACTTTTTTAGTGAGGCAGCCACAACTTCTCTGGACAACCTGTGCCAGGGTCTGGCCACCCTCACAGGGAGGAATTTCCCCCTAATGTCCAATCTAACCCTGCCCCTTGTCCCATCACTCCCTGTGACAAGGACAGTGTGTGAAGAACTGCTGGTCCTCACCAAGCCAGAGCTAAACTCCACAAAACCCAGGGCAGGCTCTGGCAGCTGGGTTGGTGGGCGCTGGGAGCTGAGGAAGATGCAGGAGGAAGGCTGGGGCGGCCCTGCTTGGCTGGGTGTGACAGCGAGGGTGCGCTCAGGGTGCCTCGGCGTCCCAGGGAATGTGGCTGTGGTGGATGCGGGACCGTCCCGCAGCGGGCAGGGCAGCCCAGGAGATGGCACCAGGAGATGGCACCAGGAGATGGCACCAGCGCTCCGCGCTCGCCCGGCCGGCGGCGGGAGGGAGAGAGGGAGGGATGGAGGGGTGGAGGGATGGATGCCCCGGAGTGCAGGGTAGGATGCTCCGGGGGGTTGGGACTCCAGGGGCCGTGCAGACCTCGCTGCCAGCTCGGGCCATTGTCTCTCCCAGGTCGAAGCAGGTGGGGACACGCTGGGGACTGATCCCCCTGCTCCTGGTCTGGCACTCGTGCTAATTTGGGAGGGTCTTACCTTGCTGCTATTTGGCCCCTTGTTGTCCATCTCTGCTGTCCTAAACCAGCCTGGGAAGGTGTGCTGGCGCTGCCTTCCCAAACACACATTTGCAAGCACACCAGAACAGCAGCAGCTCCAAGCCCTGACCCTGGAAAGTGCTGGCTGCTGCTTCACCTGCTTCTCAGAGGAAGATGAAGGTGTTTCTTTACCTGGGAAGGGGGTGGTTGCTCCAGGTGCACTGACCTGGCCAGGGAAGATGCTCATACTCCCTCTGTCCATCCCCAGCAAAGCTCGTGGTGCCTGAAGCCCCCAAAGCTCTTATTCCTCCCCATCTAATGCGTGGATAAATAAGCAGAGAAAGCTGCCATGGCACCACCCCAGCACCCCCCCCTTTCACACTGCTCCAGCTTCCAGCGCTGTGGTTTCCCTCCCAGCCAGGTTTAGCCGTGGGATTTCTCTCCCAGCAGAGGAACCCATCTGTCTTGGAGCAGATTAGAAAGATGTCACTGCGCAGGCACAGCCATTTATCACGGCGGCTGGGGAAATTAGCAGGGCCCGGGCAGGGAGGAGGGAAATTGGGCTTGTCCTGGAGCTCTAAGTAGAGGTTGTGGGGAATTCTAGCTGGACTATTTCTAGCCTGGCACTAGTTTGTCCTGAGAAGAAAAGCAGAGCCTTGGATTTCCACCTTCAGGTCCTGATGCAGCAGAGAGCAATAAATTCCATCAAAATTTACAGGGCAGAATAGCTGGGATCTCTCAAGCATTGGGGTTTTATCCAAAGGCTAATATCCTCCTTCCAGTTGTTAATTCCAGGAGCCAGGGTATAAATGAAGCTATACTAACAACAAGGCTGGGACAAACAGCATCACCCTGCTGTGGTTTGCAGGGTTACCTGCACCTCTCTCTGGGTGGGAGCAGCCTGGGGACAGCAGTGGGACAAGGGGCCTCAGTCACTATTTGCCAGCTGGAAACATGACAAAACTCAGGAAAGGCAATAAAAATTTTTAAAAAATGCGATTTTGCAGCCACAGTGCTGCAAACAAACGACGAGTAAAATGCAAATTAAAACAGATAAAAATTCCTTGGCAGTGTCCCCTTTAAGCATCATATATTTTTATCCTGCCCTGGTTTTATTTGCTGGAAAGAGAAACATAAAGAGAGAAACATTCAATTAAACCTGCTTGTCAGCTGGAACCCCCAGGCTGTGTCCCTGGGGGCTCTGCCAGGGTTCTGCTCTGCCCTGTGCCCAGCAGGGAGGGCTCGGGTGCCTGGAGCATCCCTCCCCTGTCTGCTCGCCCCCCACAGCCAGCTGGTGGCACAGGGCTGTGTTTGCAAGGCAGCACCAATCACCATAGTAACCAGGGCTGGCTGCTGCCAGGATTTGTGCCCCTGGCTGTGTGGCAAAGCGGGGCTGTGTCCTCCAGGGAGCAAGGAGTGTCCTCAAGGACACCCCTGTGTTCTGCCCTCCTGCTCTGTGTGTGACAGCAGCCTCCCCTTGCCCATCTCCTGCTGCCTTCTTGCCTGGCTCCCTTCCCTTCTCGCCCCCAGAGCACCTGGGCTGCTGCTCCAAGGACCCAGTAAATCCATTGAGGAGGCTCTGTAAATTCAGGAGTCAAAGCTGGGGCTTTTGGGGCAGAAACTGCCTCTTCAGCTGCCTGTGGGCACTCTCTGGTGTTCCCCCTCACTAACACGAGGGGGAGATGCTTACAGGGTGGTTTCTGCTTGGGTCATTGCCTGTTCCTTGTGGAGGGTGAAATGTTGGAGTCCCCATGAGCTGTTTCAGTCCACGAAGGTGAGCAGCAGTTTGTAGAAGGCAGGAAGGAGGATGAGGGCCAGCTGTGAACCCCAGATTGAGACATTTTCCTGTGAATACAGTACCTGTGGAAAGACTCAGAGGGAAGGTCCTGGGGATAAGTTTCTCCCCTAACCAAGCAGGGTTTCTGTGAACATTCCTGCCTGACCAAGCAGAGCTGATTCCCAATAAAAACTGGGAATGTGGAGGATCCAGGCCATGTGCTGGTGGGAAGGAACCAGCCACTGGCTTTTTGCTGTGAAGGCACAAGGCAGTGGAGAAGATTGCTCCAGAAATAATCCCCTTGTGGGTACTTAGACTTGCCTTGGTGGGAAGGGAATCTTCTGGCCTGGGTAGAAGGTGCTGGTTAGCACTGGTGTGACAGGAGCAGCTGCAGTGTGGACATCTGTCTCCCCATAACTAGAGTGAGACCAATGCCTTATTCCCTTGCATGAATTCATCAGTTGGCAATGACTTTCTGTCTCCATTGACCCTGGGCTGGAGCTGAGCCAGTGGCACGGAGGAAAAAGGGTCTATTTACTCATGAAAAATATCCTGAGGTGTCTGGAGCCTCTTTGAGCTCCTAATAGTGGTGGGGACCATGGATGTGCTGTGTGTGGGGAGGTGCTGGTGGGACTGGAGCACCCAGTGAGGTGCATGGAGCCTCGCTGAGACCTCAGGTGGTGCCCATGGGATGTGGGAGAGCTGCTCTCCAGGCATACCAAAAATGTCAGGGAGACTGGCAGCTCAGCTCCTGCAGCCCACCAGCAGCTTCACTGAGGCCCTGGGAAGCTGTCATCCACTCACATGGCACAAATAGAGCTGTTTCACTGGAAAAACACCAGACAAAACAACCTCTGCTGTGTTTCCACTTGATGCGCTCTTGGTGAACCCCTGGCTGTGTGCACTGCAGTGCGCCCAGGTCACACTGCAGATGGAGACAGGGAAGTAAAAATGACAGGAATGGGACAAGAGCCACCAAAGACTGACTAGTTGGAGAATGAAATGGGGTAAAAATGCTTAAGGTGAGAGAAGAGCCCCATCCTTGAGGCATGGGTGTGCTTCAGCCATTCCACCACCTCCTCAGCCTTCTCCACTCAATGTCCCTACTCCTACATCCTCTGAACCTTTCCAGCTGACCCCACGCACGTTCCCAGCCTCTCTTACCCCCATCAGAACCCCCAGTTATAAGGACCTGTACCTGCTTCCCCAAAATCATGCATCCCTCTCCCCATCCTGTCTCCTTAAATGGATGAAAATCTCCCCTTGTTGCTGACTTTGCTCATGCCACAGACTCTCAGGAAGACACATCAATTTTAATTCCTGTACAGGTAACTATTATTTTTTATTTTCTAGCTTGTTAGAAGGGCCAGGGACATACCAGAAGACTTTCCTGTGAAAGCCAAGGCTGCCAGGGTGTGTGTGGAGAAAGGATAGAGGAACCTTAATGTGGGTGCAGATGATCCCCAGAGAAACCAGACCCTGGGGGAAATAACCACAAGAGGAAGAACTCAAGCTGGAGGAGGAGGAAAGGCTGAGGCAGCTGTAAAGAAAGGAGGAGAGAGCAGGGAGGCTGTGAGGATGGATTTTTGGAGTAGCTTTGGGATGTGTTTGTTGGAACGGCTCCTTTGTCAAACAGAGTGTGTGGGGAAGGTCAGGCTTTATAAATCTCCCCAGTTTGAAAGCAGGCATCCAGAAGTGCTCCAAAATGTCCATTCCTGTGATTTGTAAGCATCCAAAACACTGAAGAGTTGGTTCAAAAGACTTTTTGCCTAGGAAATGTGAGTTTGCTGTTCCACATCTAAAGACAAAAAAGTGAAGCAAAGCCTGATGACTGAATCCAGTCAGGATTTCTGCTGGGGTGGGTTTGGCTCCCATTCTTTCCTTGCAGCCCTTCCTGGTCACCTGTGTCTCTGCAGTGAGGACAACAGCCCTTTTGGGTGACAAAGCCCTTTCCTATCATTTCTAGCAAGAAAGTGTCTGAAATCCAGGACCTTGAAAAGACAATTCAGGGAACTGGAAATTCAGTCCTATTGAAAACTCAGTCTTGCCCAAATTCTGGTTTTGGGAGTGCTGTCACTGACTCCCAACCCTGATTTTCCAGCATAGCTCCAGCTCTGGGATGTAGGGAACGTCCTCAGCCTGGCACTGACACAAGGCAAGTCACTGAATTTGGGCAATCTTTAAATATCCTGCACTGGAGTGACTTGTGAGTGTTGTGTGGTTAATGGGGATTAATGGAAATTAAATGAGAATGGTTGAGAAGCCTGAGAGGACTAAACTGCATTGGGAATAGGCTGTAAGGGGGAAGGGTTACCTGGAAAGTGCCTGGAGATGGAGCTGGGGATGATTTGAGAGCACACCCCTCACCCTGCAGGAGCTCTGGGGACAGGGCAGGTACGCAGGAGCAGCCCCACACCCCCTTCCCCCAGTGCCTGTCTTCCCAGAGGGGCTCAGCCCTCCAAGTCTGGCTTGTGGGGTTTTGTGTTTATGCTTTTTTCATCTGGAGAAGTCTCGTGGGGGCAGCTGTTGAGAGGCAAAGAAGCTGAATTGGATTTTTGTGCCCGCACGAAGCAGGCTCTGCTTACACAGTCTGAGAGAATAGGATCCTAAATTGGATTTCACTGCTCACTTGGAATGGGCTCCAGTCGTGTGGGATTATTGGGGATTTAAAGCTAACATATAGGAAATGATAATGAAACCATCACCCAGCCAAGAAGCTGGGGAGCTGCTACATTCACAAATGAGGAGGAATCTCCCAATTAACACCTGAGCCATGAACAGAGCATTGCTTGGGATGCTGGAGTGTAAATCAAAATTTACAGGCTCACAGGTGGTTATTATCTCCTCCTCTGATGTGAAACAAAGGCACATGTGCCAGCATGGCCAGCTCCATCCCACTCATTTCCTTCCCATGCCTTTGCCAGGCAGGCCCTCATGGGGGGCTTGAGGGTTTTGCAGATCCATGGATGGGTCCTGCCAGCACTCGAACATGGATCTGCAAAATCCCTGTGTTCTCTGGCAAGATCAATAATAGATTTCCTTTTGGTTTTTTTAAAGAGTGAAATTTGGGATGCTCTACTGGCTTTGCCTGGTGCTGAGATTTGATGTCAGATTTGTTCCCACTCCTCTGCCTCACCTTGTTTTGGCCCCAGCAACGTTTGGCCAGCTGGCAGAGTTATTTCTCCTCTTGTTTCAGCATCAACCCCCCAGAGCACTGGGACTCGGGGTGGAATGTTCCAGAATTACCTGTTGCTGCTGTGGGCAGCCCCTGCCCCAGTTTGGGGAGTGCTCCCACAGGATGCTCAGTCAGAGACTGGGTGAGAGCTGGGGCCTTGGTCACAGAATCACAGAATGATGAGATGGGACAGACCTCTAAGATCAGAGTCCAACCCATGCCCTAACACCTCAACTACAGCACCAAGTGCCATGGCCAGTCTTTTTTAAACACATCCAGAGATGGTGATTCCACCACCTCCCTGGGAAGAGCATTCCAGTACTTTATTATTCTCTTGGTGAAAATTTTTTTCCTAATATCCAACCTATCCCTTCCCTGACGTAGCTGGAGACTGTGTCCTCTGCTGCTGTCAGTGCTGCCTGGTGGAAGAGACCAACCCCACCTGATCCTCATGTGGTCCAACATGATCTGGTCTTTTCATGGAGAGAGAATCCAGGTGGAGCTGTGGGAGCACATTTGGCAAAGGGGAGGTTGGTCAGCAGTGGGGTTTGGCATTTGAGGCTCCCCGGGTGCCCGCAGAGGGATCCTGCTGTGGGTGTTGGGGGCTCCTGGTGGGGCTGGGTGCCAGCAGCTGGCACTGCAGGGTGTGCCAGTCAGCCCTCCTGGGCTGGCACTGCAGGGTGTGCCAGTCAGCCCTCCTGGGCTGGCACTGCAGGGTGTGCCAGTCAGCCCTCCTGGGCTGGCACTGCAGGGTGTGCCAGTCAGCCCTCCTGGGCTGGCACTGCAGGGTGTGCCACTCGGCCTCCTGGGCTGCTCCCAGATGGCTGCCCTCCATCCCTCATTGCCTGCACATCTCCCCCATGTCCCACAAATCCTGCTCCTCTTCCAGGCGCTCCCCAGCCTCTGCTTTGCTCTCTTTGACATGGTGGGTGTGAGGAAGGAGGCCAGAGGCCCCTCCTGCCAGAGGGGGCTGCCCAGAGACCCCAGCCCCGGGTTTTGGGGCTCAGTTGGAAGGGGAGCAGCACGGGGAGGAGGGCTGGGAGCAGAATCCTGCAGAGGCAGTTTGTTTTCTGTCCCTTGGGTGGTAGGCTCTCACCTCTGCTTCAAATTACAAGTCATGTCACATCTTGGGAGGCTTGAAATTGTGCTTCTCAGCAATGTTCCCAAAGAGATTAGAAGCACTGAGATGGCTGAAATACCCTCTGAGCCCGGAGCAGAACAAGCCACTAAACAAGGAGTGGGATGAGGAAAGAGCTGCAGCATCCTCAGCAGGGTGGAGGGAGGGCTGGGGGCGGCTCAGTCCTGGCCCCTCCCCAAATCCCTCCTGGCTGGGCGTTGTTTTTTCAGTGCTGGTTCATCCTGGTGCTCATGGGATGTGGGAAGAGCCAGGGTAGCCCTCTGGCACGGGATGGAGGGGCCCAACCAGCATCCCAAACAGTTCATGGTGTCTTTTAACCCATGGAGCACAAGGTGCTGCTCCCCAAATCTTCAGGTGGAAAGGGAGGGCTGAGATTTATGGGAATGAAGAAGGGCCAGGTAGCAGCTGGCCCTGAGCATGGAAGGGATTGGTTTCCAGCACTGAGAGGAGAAGGCAGAGATTTGCACTGGGGCACCACTAAATGCTGGTTCTCTTTTTTTTTGGTTTGTTTTGTTTTTGTTAAGGTTGGGATTGAAGTGTTCGAGGTGACGTTTTGTGTTTAGATTTAGGTGTTTATTATTTTTTATTTATATCACAGTATCACAGACTTGTAAGCTGTGAGTATTGTAGTATTTTACTAATAAGGTATAAAATAGTTAATTGTTTGTTAAAAGCTTTTTTAAGGTTAAACTAATTAAGAAATTATATTTAAATTTCACCTCTAACTCAATAACTAATCTTTTGTGTTTTGTAATGTGGACGTTTCTGTTTAATTATAAAACACTGCTTAAACTCATGAAGAAGAAGTAGTCACCACCTTAAAACTTCTTAGTTTTTATATATATATTACTATATTCTAAAACTTTAAACTCTAAGTTTTCTATGTGATATTACACACTTCTATTTAAACTATTCACTCATAACCTCAGTTTTAAGAGAGGAGGTTTTAAGCTTAATAATGAGTATTGTGTATTGTTCATAGAAAGGTTTTAAGCTTAATAACGAGTATTGTGTATTGTTCATAGAAAGAAGACCAGCAAGCATTGTGTGAGGCAGGTGTGTGTGTACTTTTAATAATTGGTTAAAACAACTGTCTGTAAGCTTTAGCAATATGCTATGGGCTAAAAGGTTTTAAAGATGTTTAGTAACACAGCAATCTTTGGCTGCTGCTGGCTGTACGCGAGCTTTGCCATCCTCCTGTTGTGTCAAGCATGTGATGAGGCTGATGTTGCGAACGAAGCTCAAGGAACAGACCCCGGGAGTCCCATCGCGTTCGCGAAAGAGAAAAAACTCCAACACAAGGGTGCCTCTGAGCTGTGCCCCTCCCTGCCATCCTCATCCCCGTTCCTGGCGCTGTGCGGAGCTGCCTGGGATGTCACCGGAGCCAATCGGTCCCAAGGTGGCGCTTGGAGGGCCCGGCTGTGACACAGTGATTTGTGCTCTCGGCTGAACCCACACCTCACACAGCACCTGGAGACCTCCTGGGACGGGAGAGATGGAGCCGGGTAGAAATATTGGAGGAGCTGTTAGAGATGCAAACTTGTCCTCTCCCAGGCAGTGCAGAGCTCCTCCCAGGGGTATCAGTGCCAGAGCAGCACACGGGGGTGATGGATGCATCCACAGGAGCAGGTCTTGTGTTTTGGAGGGGATGGAAAGATGAGCTCAAGGACAGACATGTCTGCAAATCACCCCAGGCCTGGGAAGAGCTGCAGGGTGTGAGGAATGGGAATGGATGGAAGGGGTGTCAGCAGAGTGGGACAAACCAGGGTTTGCTGCAGGAGAGGCCTCGGTGTTGAAAATCCAGAGGTTGGGTGAAGGAGGAGCTGGGACTGAAGGAGAAGCTCGAGTGGTTGGGTTTATTGGGGGAAGATCTGCCTCCCACTGGGATTCACTGCTCTGGACTTCAGTGGTTAATTGAGCTGCCCTGTTCCTGTGACCTGTGAGACTCAGCTGAAGCCCTGGCTCTGAGACCAGCAGAGCTAATTGAGCTGAATGTCCCGTGAGAGCATTGACGTGGCTCTCTTCAGAGGGGGCTTTTTCCACACCTCTGGAAAAATGCAAGCTGAAAGAGAATTGCCCTCTGCTCTGAGCCTGGTGGGAGCTGCTGCTGCAGTCCTGGCTGAGCTGTGCCTGGGGGAAGATGTTCCTTCAGCACATGAGCAGGGAGAGCTGCAGGGCACTGCACTCCTGGGGGGCCTACAACTGTCCTGCCCTGGTGAGAGAACCCCAAAGCTATTTTTATCTGGTTGTGCAGCCTTCTGTCTGCAATACCAATGTGCTCAGTGTGCAGAGTGAAATTAATACAGAGCCACATGTACCTTGGGAATATTTGAGCAAGTTTTGAAATGAATATTCATTGGAATTTTCGTGCTCTTACATCTTGCTTGGCCCATCATGGCTGTAACTGGGCAGCTGGGTCAGCGCTTTCCAGGGCACTGCTTGCCCTGTTAGAAATGCTGGAAATATCCCAAAAGACAGCATCCACCTCTGATTTTCTCTGCAGCCTTTGAGGCTGTGGATATGATGTGAAGCCTGACACCTGTAGTGTGAGAAGAGAGGAGCTGTGCCCAGGGTGCAGCTCGTGGCTCCATCCCAGTGGTGCTGGTTGGCTGGAGGAGAGGGAGTTTGCAGCCCTCACAGGGAAGGTGTCCAACACCCAGGAGCCAGGTCAGAGCTGCAGGATATGCTTGGACTCTGCAATTGTAATAAAAGTATGTGAGCTGACCTGTGGCCAGCTCCATAGAGAGCTCTCAGTGCTGCAGCTAAATGAGCTGGTGGCAGATTTGGGCAAGACTAAAATTAAACCAGGTCAGGTACAGGCAGTATCGTGGAGCCAGGAGCCAGAGTTTCAAAGCATGCTTGCTCTGAGAGAGGGAGAGAAGGAAAAAACCTTCCTGTGTATGCAGAGGACATTTCCAGAGCTCTAATCTTTTGATTATAACAGATCTTAGGAGAAACTGTGCTGCTCCTTGAAGATGGGAAGGGAAAAAACCCATAACTATTCTGAACTGATGGAAGTGGAGCTGCTAATCAGAGGAGAATAATGATCTATTTATTGGATGTGAGACATTTAATAATGAAATACCAACTGTCTCTCCTGATTCCTGTGACTAATGGAGAAGGACATGGTAAAAAGTGCTGGAAGACAGACTGAGGTGGGGCAGGGGGTGTTTAGACAAGGACAAAGAGAAAACAGGAACCGAGGGAGGGTTCAGGAGGGAATGGGGGTTTCCAGGCTGTATTTCAGGAGAGGGCTGTGACGGTGTTCACAGGGGTTTTTGGACTGGGGAAGAGACGGGGATCTGACTCCACACTTCAGAAGGCTTGATTTATTATTTTATGATATATATTACATTAAAACTATATTAAAAGAATGGAAGGAAAGGTTTCATCAGAAGGCTAGCTAAGAATAGAAAAAGGAAGATTGATAACAAAGGTTTGTGGCTCGGGCTCTCTGTCTGAGCCAGCTGGGCTGTGATTGACCATTAATTACAAATATCTAAGATGGGCCAATCAAAGGTGCACCTGTTGCATTCCACAGCAGCAGATAATCAATGTTTACATTTTGTTCCTGAGGCCTCTCAGCTTCTCAGGAGGAAAAATCCTAAGGAAAGGATTTTTCGTAAAAGATGTCTGCGACAGAGGGGAATAAAAACCCACCCATGGACCCAGCCAGGGCAGCTGGGGCTGCTGGAGAGAGCTGGTGCAGCGGCTGCAGCAGCTCAGGGTGCTGGTGGAGTGATCCTGTCCTGCACTCTGGGTGGAGAGTGTGCCATGTGGGAATGGCTTGGGTGGCTCAGGGAGGTGTGAGCAGAGGATTGTGCTCCATGCCTGGAGCTGCACGTGCCTCCCCAGTGCAGTAGCAGAGCCTGTAGCTAGGTGCCACTCAGCACCAAGGCGTTGCTAGTTTTTATGAGCTCAGAGAACATTCCCTAATGCGCCTTGGAACATTATCGTAAATAATTAAATCTGAGCTGCAGTTGTCACAGTAAATGAACAAAAGATTGTTCCGCTCCCCATGTGCAAAGTACAAATCACAGACTTTTAGTCTCCCTCAATTTTTACTGCCAATTTAAGGAAAATGGCAAAGAACTGATATAAAGTTCCCAGGTTGGGAGAGGATCCAAAATCCCTCCTAAAAAGCCAGCATTTGGGCAGATCAAATCTGTTTTTCTCTCTGCAAGGGCTCAGGAGACTGGGAAGCTCATTGTGACGGCTCACATCATAGAATTTCAGATTGTCTTAGGTTGGCAGGGGCTTTGAAGATCACCCAGTTCCAATCCCCCTGCAGGGACACCTTCCACTAGACCAGGGTGCTCAGGTTTCCTGGGATTTGCAAGTCCTACCTTAAAAGTAAAGCTCAAATCCTCCTCTGGCTAAGGAAACACTTCCCTTAAGTTCAAGGGATATAACAGGGCACAATTAGGGGGCTATTTATGTGACAAAGGTTTAGTTTAGCTCTTGGGCCATCGCACTGGTCTGCTCCTAAACCAGCCAAGCAGAACAGTGATGCTCCCAAAAGGTGGGATCAACAGCCTGGCATGACCAGGAGCCAGGGAGGACAAAATACAGCCTGTGTCTGGCAAGATGGCTCCTGTGTACCACAGGGACCCCTGTGGCCACCCAGGCTGTGCTTTGGGAAGTGTCTCCTGCCCCCTTCCCTTGCCTCGATTTAAGGCTTTTGGTGTTGAGGACACAAGGATTTGATCATCTGTGGTACATCTCACCTCCCTAAATCCCCCTGTACGGGTCTTAACTCAGTGCAAAGTGGCCCTGCAGGTGTCACCAGGGCCGGGTGCTGGCTCAGATGGGGTCCCCAGGCTGTGCCACCATCCCAGCACACAGCCCTGGCGTCCAGCAGGGGAGAGCGAGCGGTGCAGCAATCACCTTCCTCTGCTCCATTCCAGGTTTATGATGCAAAACGTTTTAAAAGGGTGAATAATTAAGTGCTGCTCATAAAAAGGGTTGCTTGGCACTGCTGCCAGACCCCTCTGGCTCCAGGATCCGTGATCCAGAGGGGGCTGTGCCGAGCTGAGACCCATCCTCTGCCGGGCACTCGGCTCGTCCCGTGGGCAGAGGGGGGACTAAACACCCCAGATTCCTCTGACAAGGAGGACAGAAACTTTCCACCTGCTGTGCAGTCCCCCATGGCTGAATCCATCCCCAGGCTGTCCAGCCCAGGGGGTGTTTCTCTTGGCAAGATCCAGCAGTGGTAAATAACCCAGAATTTGTGCTTGATGGATGTTCGTTCCACACCAGCCTGTCTCCTGAGAGTTATATAATTCCCTTTCCTGCAGCTCAGCTGTAAATCCAGAGTGATTCATGGCAGGCCCCTCCACCAAAAGCATTTACAGCCCTGCCACCCTTGGGCAGGCAAGGACAGGGCTGAGGGCAGGGGATGCTGCTTGCCCAGGCATGCTGGGTGTCCATGGGCTGGAGCCCTCAGGTGGCTCTGAGTGACATCAGCTGTCCCATGGGGATGGGACAGTCTGGTCCTCTTCCTCTGGCTGGCAGCAGCAGCCTCTCTTTCCTTTTGCTGGCGTTGTGGGTAAACCAACCTCTGTGGCTCCCATCAGCTCTAAAAGTCCCAGAGAGCAGGAGAAGCCAAATTACTGGTGGGTTTTTGGAGGGAACCATCCCTTATTCTGCTGTGCAAGCTCCTACAGGCTCCAGGCCTGTGGGATTTATGGTCAGGCTGGGCCCTGCCCACTCCAGTGCTGCTGGAGGGGACTGTGGCACCCCAGGGATTGGGGAAGGGAGAAGCAGCTCAGCAAATATTCCTGTTGCAGTGTGTTTGGTGCTCAGGGGTGATATCCCATCTGCAATATTAGCACATGTGAAACTCAGTATATCCCTGTTCCCCCCTTAAATCAGGTGGACCCCGTGGTGGAGTGAGCTGAAAAATTCCCCAGGCAGTTACAAAGGCAGGGAAATGAAATTAATTCTTATCTCTGACACAGGCAGCAAGCAGCAGGCAGGAAAAGGGATCTTTCTGGCCTCTTCTCCGTGCTGAGGAGCTGGAGAGTAAGGGAGGCTGCTGGACTTTGGCCAGAAGAGGGGCTCCCCATTCCCACCCCGATGCCTGAGCACGGGAATCTGCTGGGAGGAAAGGAAACAGGGACCTGTCAGCCTGCTGCTCATGGTTTGATCCATCAAAATTCGGGCACCTAACCATGTCAAAACAGTGGGACACAGAAATAGCTATTTCCAGGTACTGGAAGTATGTCTAAATAAAACCAGCTCGGCTCAACTGCTCATGCCAGACAATAAACACCTGTAAATTGTGAGGTGCCTGTGACGCACTCCTGGAGCACACCCATTCCTCCTTGGAAAAATATTTTGGAGCGGTGTTTATCTCCGGTGGTTGGGAAATCGTGGCAGGGCTGGATGGTGCAGTGAGGGGCAGAGGGGCAGCCAAGAGCAGGGTGGTTCTGGGGAAAAGGGGGCACGTGTCTGGTGGTGGGATGGACACCCACTGACAGGGTCACCTTCTGCAGCTGGCCTGGAAGCTCCAAAGCAGCCTGGAGCAGGAGGCTTTGAGCAGATCCAGGGGCAGGGGTGCTGTGCTGCAAGAGCAGAGCTGCTCCAAGCAGCCCAGCTTTGCTCCAGCTGCTCACCTGCCCCTGGGACATGCCCTTGACCTCGGGGCAGGGGTGGGGATGGTGGGACCAGGCCTCCAGGACAAACCCCAGTGAGGGTGTGGAGCTCTGCTCTGGGCAGGAGGAAAAGGTCCCTGCCCTGTGCAGGGTGTTTGAGCTCCATCCAACTTCACCCATGCTGATCAATTCCTCAGTTTTTAATGTCCCTGTCCTCCCAAGAAGCCTGGCTTTCTTTTTTCTCCTCTTTTTCTCCCTGTCACTGGCCATTGCGTTTTCATCTTATTCTGCCGATAGTTCATTTTCATTTGACGTATTAATCTATGCTTCTTTCTGTGAAATAACTCATCCCTGCCTGATGGCAGGAGTGCATAACCAGCACCACGCCAGGAATATTTTACTCCCTGTGAAAAGACGATGGAATAACAAGTAACCAGAGTTGAGCTGGCATCACCCATCCATTTTAAGAAGCCAGAGGTCCCTGGCAAGAGGCCTGGTGTGAGAGCTTTGCAGGGGGGTGAGATTTGGAACAGGAGTTGGGGGTCAGGATGCCAAGGTGGGGCTGGATGCTGGGCCCCCCTTCCCCACACACGCTGGGACGTTGGGCTGTTGGCACTGGCTTCATTTATTTGCTGCTGTTAATCAGGCTTGTGGCTGGCTGGCAGCTTTAATGCTGTTTATTTAAGGAATGGTAGCAGTGTACAAGAGCAATTATTCCCAGCAATCTGCCCGGGGGTGGGAACTGTGCTGATTCCACCACCCCATCCCCGACAGCAGGGGCATGGGAGGTACCACACAGGGTGGCAGCTGTCACCCAGAGGAAGGTTTGACAGCAAAAGCTGCCCAGCTTCCCCTGCACCCATCTGCCAAAACCACACAGCTCCGAGGATGCTCCTGGTGCTGTTCCCTTAAATGCTTAAAAGGACTCCATCTGGCTTTAATTATTCAAATGAGCTGACAGGGTAATCAATATAAATGGTTAAATGTGGCCAGGACTAGTGTCAGCTCTGCTGCAGCACCTATAAAAGCTCTGGAGAGGGGGGATGAGCTGCTGGAGGGGTGCTGGGGTTCCCCTGCTCTGTGGGGATGGGGGGCATGGCAGCCTGGGCTGGGGTCACAGGAAGGGTTTGTGTCCACAGCCACCCCGTCAGAGGCAGGATTTAAAGCCATAACCTGCAGTACTTCTGGCTCTGGCTGCTTTTTTATTGCTAATATACTGCTAATTGCACTCTGCTGTGTGGTGATACTAATAAAGAGAGATTTAGAAAGCAGGAGGCTGGAGAGAGTAAATCAAGGGCACGGTACAGCCTCAGCTCTCTGCATCACAATTACCCCCAGCTCCCTGGCACCGGGAAAGGGTGAGGGACCCCAGCACCAGGACCTGCAGCTGGGGCCCCCATAGCACCCCGAGGTGCTGGTGGGTGACACATCCTGGGGTGGGAACCTCAGCTCATCCATGGTGCTGGAGCACTTGTGTCCCTGTGCCCTCCATGGCAGCAAAGTTTCTCCTGACCCCTTTCTCCTCTTGGAGCTGTGGCCCTGCTGCTTTTTTTGTTGTGTTGCCATGGAAATGCTGCCTGCATCCATCCCTGGTCCTGCCTGTCTCCATCCTGCCGTGGTCCTGGCCGTGTCCTGTTTGCATCCCAGCCGGGTCCTGCAGCCGGTGAGTGCCACCAGGCTCCTCCCTCGGGGCTCCAAAGGGGTTCCCCCATCTCTGCCAACTGCACAAAGCATTGCTAAGAGATGGAAAAAGAGAGAGAGGGGAGGAGGTGGCACCCCGGGTCATTCACTCTGTCCCTGCCTGGGTGCAGGTGAGATTGATCACGGCAGCCCCGCCCCAGTGGGGTCGTGCAAGGGCAGCCCCGAAAGCAGAACAGCTGAAATTCTGCGTGTGGCGGGAGGGGAACATGGCAAAATCTGGGGGAGGGGACAGTGACATCCCTGTCACCACCTCCAGCCAGCCGTGAACCCTCCAGGTTTGTCCAGCCCTGGGTGAGGGCAGAGCTGAGGTTGGGCTGTTCCTGCTCCTTCTGTTCCCAAACCTGCATTTTTACCTTGTTGGGCTGTTCCTGCTCCTTCTGTTCCCAAACCCTCGTTTTTACCTTGTGTTATGGCATGGAAATGTTTGACTTTACAGCCTTAGTTTATATTGCCAGGAAGTAACTTAACCGTGCTCTCTAAGCGTTGAAGCTGCATTTCTTTTTGATGATTTCAAAGATTTATTAAGTTCTCCCAGGGAGAAAGAAGGAAAGGGAAAAAAAAAAAAACCAACAACCCAAACCACGCCAGCAAATAAGATTCAGTGGTAAGCCCAGCAAATAAACCCAAAATATATGTGCAGTGTTTAGAGATTTCGCTGGAGCATTCACTTGCTGCCAGCTCCTGTCTACAATAGGATGTGGATGTTCAGTATTATCCTTGGCTGTAGAAGCTTTGGGGATGCTGTTTTCAGGTTCCCCCTTTATTTTGGGGGGGTAAGTTAAGGTTTGCTCTTTGCTAACAGCTGGAACACGGGGAAGTGATCATCCAAAGCACTCAGCTGAAATTAAAACACAGTAAGTGCTTCCTGAGCTGGAATCTGGAGCAGTTCCTGGGCAGCCTGGGAACATGAGAGATGGGTCCAGTTCACCGCACAAGTTAGTTGCAATTAATTAATGAACTGGTTCTATTAATTTACTCCAAAATCCAATCACCAGGGGATGAGGTCACAGCTGGCAGAGACGTACCAGCAGGTTGCAGAGTTTTCTGCAAAATAAATTAGCAGCATTTAATTTCAAGAATCCAGAGGGGAAAAAAAAATGTATTGAGAAGTGATGGAGGCTTGGAAATCAGCTGGGGCTGCAGCCAGGAGAGGCATGGCCAGCTGTGAGGTGGGTGAGACACAGGGCCAGGCTTCTCTCCAGGGCTGTTTATGTACCTGCTCCATCAACCTGCTGCTCCCAGGACTGAGCCATGCGCATCCAGAGGAGAAATTCCTGGGGGAAGCCAGTCTAAATTACTGTCTCCCCCAAATAGATGTGATTTGAAGCAATTTTCTGAAGTGTGGGATTATTACAGGTAAGTTATGTATTGATTTTGAAGGCTTTCAGGTGAGCAGAAACATTCTTGCCTCATCACAGAAAAGCTGAAGGGTTGGGGTGGGTTTTTTTGCTTTTTTTGTGAGGGAAAAAGAGGAAAATGCACCATAATAAGGCAGAAGTGAGACACAGGAAGGCAGAGATGGGTTTGAGATCTCCAAAAGAGCTCTAGCCACTGAATTATCCTCAGTGAGAGGCGAAAAAGCAGTGATTTGTGGTTCTCAAGGTCCCACAGGTGTTTGCCTTCCTCCCCTTTCCCCTGCACCCAACATCTCTCCAGCGCAGAGAGGGGGCTGCTTATCAGGGGGAGGGCTGAGATAAATCCCTGTTCATCTCTGCTCGCTGTACGTGAAGGGCAGTGGCTCTGCAGGTTGTTTTCTCACCTGTTTGGTGAGCTGATGGAAAATCAAGTCCTATTCCTCTTCCATATTCCCTGCTCTGACAGAGGCCAAGCTGCTGTGTTTGGCTGTGGGATGCTGTGGGAAGATGTACTGGTGTAATTACCCACAACACACCAGCGTTCCAGCTGCCTTGGGAACTGCAAAAATTGCAGCTTTTCTCCATAAAAACTGCCCTTTGATGGGACCTGGGCTGCCCAGATCCTCCCCAGTGCTGCTGGAGACAGCATTGCTAACATCTAACCTGCCCCTTCCTCTCCTCCTCACACTGGAGGCAGGGAACAGCTTTCTCTCTCCCACTTTGCACCCATCACCAGCTGCATCTGCAGACTCAGTTTTGCCCTTGACACTCTCTTGTCTGGGTTAAGCAACTCAAATTCATTCAACCTTTTGTGTTCCCCAGATCTCCTGCACTGCCTTCATTGAATTCATTAGTGGGTTCTTAGGCCAGGAGGAGGGAAGGCCCTGCCTGAGCCCCAGGCTCATCACTGGAGGTGAGTATTCTCCCCTGCCATGATGCCTTGGGGCCCTTTGGGAAGGTACAGGGGATATTTTAAGCACTTTGGGGCATTTTTTTACCCTTACCTCTTTTGCAGAAGGCTGGCAGCACCACTTGCAGCTCTCAGTGTCTTTATCTAAGCGCATCAATTTGGCTTTTCCTGAACCCAGTCCTGCAGGAGCACCTTGCTGCTTCTCCCTCCATGTATATATTTAGGTATTTTCCCATACCCAATTAATCCAGCCCCTGCCTGGATCCATCCTGCCTTTCATCCTGCTGCAACAAAGCCTCTTTTGTCAGCGGCGAGCTGCTCTGCCAGGCTGGTGTGAGCCAGCCCCAGAGCCTGCAGGACAGGGATGTTCATTACCCTCTCTGCAAACCTTGGTGCTGGGAAGGGCAAGGGAAGAGGTTCATTATAGTCTGAGCTTCACCCCCCTGGATGAGAGGCAGCCAGAGGGAAGGAGAGCTCAAGCCTTGCTGTGGTTAGTCAGAAAAATTCGGGGCTGTAACCCCAGGAATTGGGATGGATCTTGTCAGAGCATCATCCCAGGGTTTTTTTAGCACTGTATTACTGTGGCTGCGTCTCAGTTTGGCTTCCCAAACCGAACCTTTTTCTCCCCATCAAAAACCCTTTGAAGTAATGGATGTTTTTTCCATGGATGACATGTTTTATTTGCATTCTCTCCTCTCCTTTCCCTTCCCAGCCCAGGGATAATGAATCCAGCCTGGCTGGAGTGTTCAGGTGCCTTCAGGGAAAGAGATGTTTCTGCAGGGTTCTTCCTGTACCTGGTGAGGCTGAGGGTGTCCTGCCAGTGGGATGTCATTCCCAGAGGCTTGGGGAGATGATACTTGGAAATGCAGCTCTTTCCTGGCTCCTCCTGCCAGCAGCACAGGGGTGTTTTCTGGGAAAGGCGCAACATTGAGCTGGGCATCTCCTTAACTCTGCCCCATTTGAGATGTGTTCTACACAGCAGGGACATTACAGGGTATTTGGAGATGGGATAGCTTCCTCAAAGCCCTGAGGGATGCAACTCTTCTCCCCTGCCCTTTCCCAGCAGAGGCTTGTGAGCAGGTCATTGCCATCCCTCTCCTTTCCCTCCTGATGGATGCTGCGCTGTTCCAAGTTTAGCGTCAGTGGGTCTGTCAGAAAAATTAATTTTTTAATTAAAAACATTTTTTTTGGTGGTGCTTTAATGTCTGGATCTGGAGTAATTATTAGTAGCTCCAGGGAGACTGTGCTTTAGAAAAATTGTTGGTGCTACTGCAAAGGAATTTATCTGATTAACGTCAGGCTTCACACGTGGCTGTCGGGGGGGATGGATGAGGGTGGGAGTCCTGCTGCTCTCAAGCAAACTGATTAATCATGGAAAATGAGGCAGGGCTCTGCAGGTGCTGATTTTCCACCTCAGAGGTGGGCTGGGAGCATCAGCAAGGGAGATCCCCTTGCCACCCCCTCCCCTGCCCACAGGTCCAGGGATGTGGCTGGAACAACTGGAGAGGTGAGTGATGGGTTTGTCCCCAGCTGGAATAAAGAGGCAAGAAAACACCAAAAGAGAGCAGGAGCAAAACCTTGGGTATTCTTGCTCCCATCCTGGGTGGGAATGGATGGGCTGCAGCCACCCCAGGGCTGGTGATGCTTGGTGATGTCCCCATCCAGCCCCTGCCCTGCTGTGGCTGCTTGCACCATTTTCCACGGCCAAATCCTTCTCCCAGCCTAAGACTCCCCGAGAGAAACAGCTTTTCTCCCAGCCTTTTCCTTCCCAACTCCTTATTACAGGTTTATTCCTGTGCTGAAGTGTAAGCATTTAGATTCTTCCCAGAACTCCTGGCTCTGGAGGTTTGTGCTGGTTTAATCCCTTAGCCCTGGCTGTGCTGGTCGGTGCAACTTTGGATTCTCTTGGCTGGGGGAGATTAACTGGGCAAAGTGGCACCTGTTTGCTCATCCATCCTCCTTCTGCAAGCACCTCCTGGTGAGAGGGATGGATGGATGGATGGATGGATGGATTGAAGAGAGGATGGATGGATGGATGGATGGATGGATGGATGGACGGACAGGAGAGAGGGATGCAACAGGAAGTCCTGGGCTGTCCAGAAGCAGGAGGGACCAACCCCTGCCCTGCTCAGGACCCTGTTCCCCTTGCAGAACCTGTTTACCCAATTCCATCATAACTTTACCAGCTGCTTCCCCAATGGGTTCTGCAGGCCCCAGGCAGATCCTACCCTTTGTGCCCAATTAACAGGCTGTACCCTGGAGAGTGGGAGGCAATACAAATATTTTCCATGTAGTAATAGGACTTTTTAAATTTTTTCCTTTTTAAAAAATATTTTTTGGCTGTGGTGCTGTCATTATAATATTGATTTGACATCCAGGTGTCAGAAACAGCTGGATGGCAGAAAAAATGGCAACTTTAATTCATTTTGCAGGCAGGGGAGTAGGGGGAAGAGTTTCCTCGAGGCTTTTCCTCCCCTCACCACCTTCCCTCTGCGATGCTCCATGTTCCACCCTGACAGGAACATTTATAAACTGCCACTGTGGGGAGTATTATTAACAGCTCGATTCCTTAAAGATGCAATTAATTATTCACCTGCTTCCAAATCAGTTTAAGCAGCTTCTAAGCTGCAGTGTAAATAAAACCTTCCCAACTCTCCTCTCCTCTTTCGCACACATATTCCTGGTATTCATAAAGTGGAGCTATTTAAATTGAGCCAAACTAGCAGTTATTGTAAATTACTGCAGCTCCATTGGCTTCCCGGGCTCTCTGCTGACTTACACCAGCCAGGATTTTAACTCATCCTTTTGGGGATGGCAACTGTCACTATTTCCTCATTTGCTGTATTTTTAGGCTATTTTTACCTTGTTGCTAAATCCCTCCTGTTTTGTTGTGCCTGTCCCCCCCTTAGCCCAATCTCCCTTTTACCTGTTTGCTATTCAATAAATCATCCCCTAAATGATCCCCTGACTTGAGCATCAGCTACAACGCCTTGGTGCAGGGTTTATTTATATTTTTTTTCTTCCCTCTTTGGAAAGACGTTGATTAGGTCTCAGCTGACTGCTGCCTTCAAAGGAGGAAATGCCGACTGCGCTCCAGGGGGGTCTGCAAGCAAAAAGCTCATTTATTGTGGTTAAGTTTCTGGGCTGAAATTTAGGTTTGGCAAATGGTAGATATTTGGGAAGAAAACATTTTAAAAAGAGGTTTGGACTTTTTTTTTTTTTTCTCTCAGGGAAAGCTGAGACCTGCGGTGGATTTTAATGGGAGTGGATGGGACAGAGCTCCTGAAATACCTTGTCATCAGCACCCAAAAATGTTGAGCCCCCAGGGCTGAAAGGACAAGGGAGCGAGCAGGAATGCCTGGGGGATGCTCACCTCCACAAATAGACTCAGAAAAGAAAAAAAGTAAAAAATTAAATGGATAAAAATCCCCTTTCCTCTTGCAGGGTCCATCTCCAGCATGAGCACAGCAGCCGCCTCCTGTGTTTCAAAGAGGCCAGGCCAAATCTTTGCACAGATTAGTCGTTAACAATGGAGTTAATAATGATAATGGCACAAACGTCCTGTAGCTGCGTGAGCTACACTTAGGAAAATGTGCAGCAGCAGGTAATCACCATGTTTCACACTGTCAATGAGATCAATCATGTCGAGAGCCCATTCATCAATCAGCTGCGCCTGGGGCTTAGCAGGCAAGGGGGGAGCACAGGCAGCTCTCAATGCCTCAAACCCCAGCTCCTGCGGGAAAAGGGCTGGTGTCCCGGGATCAGAGTGGGGTGGGGAGATGTCAAAGTCCTGGTGGGCTCCAAACCCAGCTGGGTGCCAGGGTGCTCCCCTCTCCTCAGGGGTGCTCCCCTCTCTGTGCTGTCTGGGGTTGTCGGGGCCCCTCTGCCGGACACAGATTGTTTGTTGCTGTTTCTCCATCTGGCTGGAATCACGTCTGTCTTCCGCTGTGTTATTTGTTGCCCGATTGCCACCTGTAAGCCATCCTTTCTGCTCGGCTTCCTGGCAAGGAGATGTCCTCAGCTGCGCGGCCTCAGCACCGCCCTCAGGTCCCTTCTTCCAGTCCACCAGTGCTGGAAATCCTGCCCCGAGGAGCTTTCTGCTCTGAAAAATAGGACCTTGCCTCAAAAATCCTCCCTAAGCGTGTAGTCCTGGCAGAAAGGAGCCAGCAGGCAGGGAATGGCAGGTGTCCCGTGGCAGCTTCGCTCCAGCAAGCAGCGGGAGGTGATGGAGAGCCTGTCCCCATCTGCCCCAGGGCACTCAGCTGAGCCCAGACTCGCCGAAGGGACACGAACAGGCTGTAAAGAGCATGTTATGGGTGGCTTGGGGTCTGCAAACCCTGCTGGACAATCCTTTATGGCTGCTGTGCTGTTATGGGAGAGATGCCCTAAGGGTAGTCTCAACAACTCTCAGCACCAAACCCTGTGGGACAGGGACACGCTGCTTCTGGGTGGCTCTGGGGGGACAGTCCTGCCCTGCCCGTGCCTGTCCTCCCTGCTGGCTGATGGGTGAGCACAATGGGAGCTGGGAAAGGGCTCCAGGTGCTGCCAGCTCAGAGCTGCCTGTCTGGCAAGGCTGTCACTCCTGGCCTGCATGAATCAGACAGCTGAAGGCATGGGCACATGGAGGGGACACAGCCCTGCCTGTCACTCCTCTGGCCTCTCCATCCAGCCCCAAACTGCCCTGCTGCTGCTGCCAGCTCTGCCTGCATGGGCCTGCTGCTCTCCAGCCTCTGTGCTGGATGGAGATGCAGCCTGGGCACCCCCTTGGCCAAGGAGGCTTCAGGCTCACTGCCAGGGTAGCATTTTGGGCAGGGGCTCATACCCCTTATTCTGCATCTTAGTGAGAAGGGAGCAAACTGTCCTACCTATCTCACCAGGTGAGTAGGAGTGGTAAACCCAGCACAGGCGTTGGTGATGCCACCTCCAGACAGCCAAGAGGGTGTCCTGAAGGACCTGGCACTCAGTTTGAACTCTATTACCTGCATGGAGCCCTTGCTTGTACAGCACTTCTGTAATTCCCGGGGCAAACATTATTGCAGAGCACAGCCCGCGAGCCCGGGCTCAGCACTGTGCCCTCCAGAGGTTGAGCTGAACTTTCCAGAAGCTGTAAACTTTCCTTGCAGTGCTGTGGCCAGCATCCTCATCTTCCTCATGTGCCTCTGCCGAGGATGCTGCAGATGTTGCCCAACAGGTAACAGCATCTCTCTCCTCACAGCTGCACCACGAAGGGATGCAGGGCTGGTAGAGGGGCAGAGTGAACCCTGTTTGGTTCTCCCCTCCCTTCTCCCAGCCTTGCCTGGCCCATTCCCCCCTTTTTTCAGCGGCAGCAGCCCTTTCTTTCTTCCTCCTTCTTTTCCCCACTTCTGGGAGGCTGCTTGATTGCCTGGCTCCCTTCATTAGCATGATACCTCCCGGAAAATTGGTAAACAGAGGCGTATGAATGAGGTGTTGATTGCAATCAGCGGGGAAGAAGGGGGACTGAGAGCGCTGGAGAGGCCAAGGATGCTTCTCAATCCCCCGGTGGTCCGGGGGGCTGCTGGAGACGATCCGCTCCCCGGCACGGCCCGCGCGGGGCGGCCACCACCGCCCGGGGCTGGGGACGGATCCGTGATGCTCCTTCCAGCCGAGCACCCCTCGGCAGGATGGCTTTTTTGGATCCCATTCTTTGTGTGATCCCGCTCTGGGGAGCGTGGGATGTGCTCTGCAGGAGCCCCCCCTCGCTGCGGGACGGGCGGGGTGCGGGACGCGCTGTCCCGGGCAGGGCACAGCAGGGAAGAGCTGCCGGGAGAAACCCATCACCCACCCTGGCGCTTCTGATTCACCGCGGGCCTGGGCTGCTGCCAACAGCTCACCCACAAGTGTCTGTCATTAAGCATCTATTTAGGCGTGCAGAAGTTGCCTAATTTTTCAAGGGTGCTGCAAACCCCCAATGTCCTTGAAGTCGGTTGTTGCTGCAAGTACCTGACACCTCCAAAAATGACTCATGGGGCAGGTGCGTCTGATGCCCAGCAGAAATAGGTGGGTAAAGGGCCAGGCTGCGTGTGGAATGGATGTTGTTCTATTAGCAAAGGGGGTGTCAGTGTGTATCAGAACCCTCCTGGGTGTTGGGGAGTGATCTCCTGACTGATGCCAAGGCAGACTGCAGCCCTGCATTGCTGGAGAAACCCCAAGAGTGATGGGAAACTGTGGGAACCCAGGGCATCCCTCTGGCTGTCCAGGGAGGCCAGGACCCCTGCCAGGGGGCTCAGAAGCCCTGGCATGGAGCCCAAAACACCTGTGGGTTTGATTACAATCCGTGGAGCAAATTACCAACCTTAGATGAAGATCAGCAAGCCACGGCAGTTTAGGTAGAATAACAGTGAAGTTATCATGGGGTGAAAAAGTAGATTTTGGGGTTTCTAGAATGGGGGTTCAGGAGGCAAGATGGAGGGATCTGGGTGTGTCCAGCCTTTCTCCTTCCTCTTGGCCCCCATCTTCTGCTGTGATGTTGGCACTCACAGATTGGTTTAGAGTAGAAGCTCACTGTCTAACATAGGTGATAGGTATTGGAAAGTAATTGTAAATATTGTACACGTAGTTTTTAGTATAAAGACATAACACCGCCCTGGGGCAGGAGAGTGCCTGGACTGTCTTGCTGAGCTGACCTCGGCAGGGCAGGAGAAAGAATTTTATAGATAAGATACAATAAACAACCTTGAGACCGAGAAATGAAGAGCTCTGATTCCTTCTTCGACTGCCAGGCTGGGAAAAGAGACTTTGGAGCTCTTCTCGGGGTCACTCTGACAAGCTAGAGATCCTGAGAGGAAACCCTGTGGGAAAGTGCCTTTCCCTGTGGAGCATCCCATTGTCACCCAGGCGTCTCTGCTGCCTGTCCCCAGCCCTGCTGCTCCCCAAGGCGGCCTTGGCTCATGGGAGCCAAACTACTTGTAAAGCCCTGCCTAGAAAAGGCAGCCAAAAGAGGATGCCAGAGGATTATTCCCCAGCCATCCTCAGCAGGAAACGCAACCACTGAAAGAATAAACACAGGAATTAGAGGAGGACACCTGAAGACAGGGGCTCAGGCTTGGAGAAGGATCCCTGCAGAAGGAGGTAAAACACTGGCAGTGGTTTTTACTCCCCTGTATCTATTATTTGACCTTATAAAACTCTATTTGTGGAGGTGGTTGTTATTTTTTGTTAAAACTTTTAATCTAAAATCCCATTAGGCTCAGTGGTGTGTTCATTTGTGAGCAGAAGCAAAACAGTTCAGTGTTTGCTCATTCCTGTACCTTCCTCACTTCAAACAGATGTAATAAAGTATTTTCTCTTTCCTTCTTGTTTTCCTTTGTGGTTTGGCTTTCTTTAGGAGCCTTCGAGGCAGTTCAGCCTGGTTTTCCCCATTCCCTGCACTGCACGTCTCTTCTAGCTCTTCTGATTTCAGGTCTGTTGAAATCAAATAAATTCACAGGATGTCCTCTGAAGCAGGGACTTTTCTTTGCCTGGCTCTCCTGCCAGTGGGGTTAAACTGGCCCATGCAGACCAAATTGTCTGACTTTAGGATAAAAGAGCATTAAAAGATACATCCAGGCTGTATTTTTGTGTGTGTGCCCATCTCTACCAGGCAGCAGCCCCCTGTGGAGGGGACAGCCTGGTCCCCACACCTAGGGAGGCATCACAGTGGCCCTTTACAGTGCTTTTTTCCTTCACCCCCATTTCTCTGTCATCTTTATTTCAGGAATTGCTTTAAAACCAGGCTTTGAATAATTCACTGGGAGCATACGGCAGTCCACCCTGATTGCTTCGTCACAGCTTCCCTTGGCTTCAATAATTCACTTTCCCACCAGGAGCTGATGTGCTTTCCTTGTACGTGGGTTTGCTGCTGAGCACATCCGGCTCCCAGAGCAAAGCTGGTCTCGAGGAGGAGTAAAAGGGGATTTAAGGCCAAATGCCTTTGCTTTAAGAAGTGCTACGTTTCAGGCAAGGCAGAGAGTTGGCCAGGCAGCTTCTCCAGCTGTGGAAAAGGAAACGCCAGGTTCCCCTGGGAGCACAGGCTGTTGGTCGTGCAGGCCCTTCCTTGATGGAGGCTTTGGGTGCTGCACATCCTGTGGGTCAGTATCCACTCCCCAAGAGCATCCCAGAGCCCCCAGCCCCACTGCTCCAACTATCTGAAAACTGCATCACATGCCAGTCTTCTTATGAGGGCTCTAGGCTTGTATTTTCCCCCAGAAAATCAAGCCAAAGGGGCCAATTAGTTGGCGATGGCCAGGAACAGCAAATAAGAGTGGGAATGGGAACAAGCCACGGGAATTCAGGAGCCTCTGCATCAAAGTCCTGCTTATTTGGGTAAATGAGGGTTTAACTTAAAGGAAGCACCAAGGCTCCCATTGCAGAGTATTGATGGGAGAAGGTATGATACACATGGGGAGTAAATATAAAATATATAATGTACAAGTGTCTTGGTTTGAAAAACAGGCGGGAACCTCCCTTGGAATGGAGAGTATGACCTCCTTCCCTCCGAATTATTGTAACTTTGAAACGAAGGGGCTTTTGGGGCAGAGCTGGCATTAAGAACGGGGAAGATGGGAATGCAAAGCTGGAGCAGCAGTGCCGGCCCTTTCCCTTTCCCTTTCCCTTTCCCTTTCCCTTTCCCTTTCCCTTTCCCTTTCCCTTTCCCTTTCCCTTTCCCTTTCCCTTTCCCTTGCCCTTGCCCTTGCCCTTGCCCTTGCCCTTGCCCTTGCCCTTGCCCTTGCCCTTGCCCTTGCCCTTGCCCTTGCCCTTGCCCTTGCCCTTGCCCTTTCCTTTCCCGGCCCGCGCTGCAGTTCCCGGCACGGCCGCAGGGGGCGCTGCCGGCTCCCGGCCGGGCAGGCGGGCGGGGCTCCCCGCGCCGGCAGGGGCGCTGTGCGCGTCTCCCTCACGCGGCGATGGCGGCGGTGCCGGGGCCGGGCCGGGCTGCGGCGGAACGGCGGGCGGCTCAGCCGGCAGCGAGCGAGAGGCGGCGGAAACCGGGCAGTTGTGCCGGGAGCCGCGGGGTGCCCCGGCAGCCATGGGGTGTGCGGTTACGGTGCAGCAAAAACCCGGAGCAGTGGCAGAGAAATGGCGAGGCCCGGCTCCCGAACACAGCCGGGAGAGGCTCCCCTGAGGGGAAAGGGCCCCGGGGTTCCAGGGCTTGCCCTGAGGCACCCGAGCAGATGGTGAAGGGCCCTTTTCTCCCGGGGTCGGGCGTTGGTAAGGCCCCGGTGCAACAGCCGCTTCCACAAGCACAGCCGCTCCCCGGTGGCAAAGGCAGCAGCAGACGGAGCCTCGCAGGCGCTGCCGAATCTCCCCACAGGGAGCACAGCGGCTTCCCCTCCGGGGACGGGGAGAGCGAGGGAGCTGCACCCAGTGCACTTCCCTGAATCTCGGGGATCTGCACCCAGTGCACTCCCCTGACACACTCAGATCTGCACCCAGTGCACTTCCCTACACTCTCGGATCTGCACCAGTGCACTCCCCAGACGTCTCAGGGGATCTGCACCCAGTGCACTTCCCCAGCAGATCTCAGGGGATCTGCACCCAGTGCACTTCCCCTGACACATCTCAGGGGAGCTGCACCCAGTGCACTTCCCCAGACAGATCTCAGGGGAGCTGCACCCAGTGCACTTCCCCTGACAGATCTCAGGGGAGCTGCACCCAGTGCACTTCCCCAGACACATCTCAGGGGATCTCTGCCCCTCCAAGAGAAAACCCTCACATAAGAGAGTAGCCAGCCGCACTCTTCCCGTGGCAACTTCTTTTGTCTCTCTGAAGTACTGGTCGTTTTGGTTTCTTAGCGACAGATGGGATGAAATTCCATGAGAGAAAGAAACACAAGGAAAAATCCTAAACCCCAACACGAAGCTCTATGCAGCAGTGTTTCTGCTGTGGGTCTCTTTTCCTGCCATTTCGGGAGCAAGCCTGGCTACTGATGTGCAGCCAGGAGCCATGGGTGTGAATAACCTGCAAATGCCTGCGAGGAGAGCTGTGTACCTGATCCTGCAGATGCTGTGGGACGTGTGTTTGCAGTGATGCAGGCTGAGGTAGGTGATGGTTAAGATCCTCTGGTGCCTCTGTATGAGTGTGGCATGGAGGAAAGAGCTTACACTGGTGCTAAGTGCAGTGGATTTAATTTCCTCGCAGAAGCACTTTGATATTACAAGGCGCTCCAGAAAAATCAGAGAGGGCCTGGAGCGAAATGCAGCCGAGTCAATTGAAGTTAACTTCCCTGGGCACAGGGCCAGGCCCCTCTTTAAAGGCTATTTTTCCAGAAAGGTTGCAAAAATGTATTTCGAGTTGCTTTTGATTCAGCTGCCTTGAGCCTGCTTGAGTGAACTGTGTGCAGAAAGAACCCTGAAAGCCTGGGCTTGAAGTAGGGGGTGCAGACTGAGAGGAGCTGGCCTTATATCCCCCCTGGATCCCTAAGGGAGCCCCATGAGTGCTATAAGGACCCTGTAAGGGACCCCAGCCCTGCCGTCTTCCAGCATCACCGAGGAAGGTGGAGGGAGGTGGGGGATGCCTTGCAGCCCTCAGGGCATGGAGAAGGGTTTGCCATCAGGCAAGGCAAAGCTCCCTCTGTGACTAGTGCTGACTGAGGGCAGATGGATCCCCAGCACCAAGAGACACCCCTGGATGGGAAGGGAGGCACCAGGAGACATGAGATTTTGGGACAGAGAGTCTGGACAGGTGTGCTTCAGGTCGGGGCTGAGCTGATTTTGTCCTCAGTTGTTTGTGGGGTTTGATGCTCCGTGTCCTTGGGGGCCTGATGAGACTGACCATCCTCTAGCTAGACTTGCAGTTTCTCTTCCTTTTCAGGCTGTGCTTTGCACACCATGGTGTGGAGCAGGAGGGGTTTCCACAGCTTTTTCCCCCCTCCTCGCTCCCCCACATCTCCTGCTGCCGCTCCCAATAGCTGCTGCCTCTCTAATTGCATTATAGCCAATGGGGGGTAAGAAAACACTGCTTTGGCTTCAAATAACGACACCCTAACCCAGCTCATTAGCCACCTGACTGGCTCCCCAACCTCCTGTGACACTCCCGCATTTGTCACGCTGTTTTAGCACCACTAACGAGCACAGCAGCTGAGGCTGTGGCCAGCGGCTGCCCCAGCACTGGACCTGGGCTCTGGCAATAAGCTTGTGCTCAGAACCCCAAGGGGATGCTCTGCCTCTGCCGTGCTCATCCTTCTCTTTGCCATCATCCTTTTTATCCACAGGCGCTTCTTCTGGCCTACTTGCATTCAGTTCATTTTCCTTTTGTTAAATAAAACCTGACTCTAGGCCTTATTTGGCAAATAGAGCTGGGAGAAGCTGGGCTTGCTCTTTCTTCTCCTGACAAGCCTTTCAGGATGGGGGAGATGAGATGGAAAGAAAGGCAGATGAATAGGATGCAAAAGCAGTGAAGAAAAATAAACAGGAGATAAAGGGGGTGTGGGAGAGAGAGAAAAACAAGGCAGATCTGTGGCTGGGATGGGAAGCAGAGGGAAGGCAAGAGGGAACCTGCTAAACCCCAGCCAGCCTGGCCCCTGTGCACGAAGCCAGGGACCAGGGGGTCCCTCACACTGGTATAATAGGCCCCTTCCCAGCTCCTCCTGGCCATGCTCATCTGGGGAATTTGGGGAGGGGGACCTGCTGTGCTAGAGAAATGTCCGTATTTCCATCCAGGAGCTGCCCTCCCCTCTCCTCCAGTATCCCCTAACAATTTCCCCCTGAGGTACAAGGCCGTTGATGGAAGCAGATGAGCACTTTAGCCTGACTCTGTCTCCAGCTGTCAAATGCTGTAAATATCTGGGAGGTGGTTAAAGCTGAGAAAACACAGACATGTTTTAAACACAGCCCAGAGCTGAGCCCACTGCTGGTAGGGCTCATAAATATCCCCTCTGTGCTCCTGCTCTGTCAGGAGGCAGAAATAACAGGGAACAAAAGCCAAAGCCATTGTGGGGTGGCTTCAGCATTTCTGATGCCTCCTCACCCCTTCCAGGGCATGTTGAATAGCAACGAGGAGTAAAACTCAGTTAGCCGGGGGTAGATGGTGGCACTGGGGTGTCCTCTGGGCATGAGATGGTGAGATTGGGAGCCAGTACAAGCAGCTCAGCATGGAAGTCATTGTTTTTCCTATTATTTCCCCATTTTCAGCTGGCTGAGTAACACTGAACATCTGCCTTAAGGCAAGTCACCTGGCCCAGCTCTTGAAACCACCAGCTTCATTGGCAGCGAATGAAGTCCTTGGCTGAAGAGAGAAATTGAGGACTTAAAACTGTCTGTGCAGGAAACAGGTGAGAGTGAATGCTGTTAAACAGGGCATGAGACAGGAAACAGGTATTTGCCAGCACAGAGCAAACCCTGGGCATCGCTGGGGAAGCCAGGGAAATGTCTCTCCTTTATCAACAGGTCACATCACCCCATCAGCCCTACAAGCACAGGGCTTGCAGGGCAGCAGGACCCACTGTCAGGGAAGGTGGAAGCCTCATCTAGAGGCAGCACCGGCTACATTGCTCTGCCCCAGTTGTGATTTTTATAATAAGCTGAATTCTCAGTTGGACCCAGCAGAAAATCAATAGTGGGACTTGAGAAAGCAGTCAAAATCCTTGGAGCTAAATTGGCCACCCCGCAGGCAGCCGGGCCTTCTCGGGCATTGTGATGTGCAGCTACCCTGAAAGGGGAAAAAATAGGACAATTTCAAAAATCCTTTGAAATAATTGCCTAAGATTATTGAATTCTCTTGAAATACCAGGGCAAGATGCAGAAGTGCTTTTTAAAAAGTTGGCAGTGGGAGCTGGAGGAGCAAGGGAAGCCACCTTCCTGCTGCCAAAGGCATCTGGGGACAGTTGAGGTGGGTTTTTCCCTTTCCCAATTAGATCCAAAGAGTGCCTGCCACTCCACCTGTGGAGCCTTATCTGCAGAGCAGCACATCAGCTTTAGCAGAAAGCCTCTCTTTCTCCAAAGTCCCTTTAATTCCATCCTTTCAGATCTGCCTTTTCAAGCACAGCCCCAGCACCTTCCATCTGCCCTTACAATAGAGCTGGTGTCCTGAATCGTTTATTTTTGGCAGCTCTGCCTTCCGCTCCTTGTTGGCAGGGGAGCAGGGAGCAGATATCCCCCTCACTGCAGCCTATGAGGATGCTCTTGGATTTGGGGATGGCTATTTTGGTCCTCAGCTCCTCTCCCAGCGGTGGATGCAGGACAGACGGACGCTGTTGGGCAGCATCCCGAGGCTGTGTGAGCCTGTCCATGAATTACTCACAGCACATGGCTCTTGCTGGTTTATAGCCAGGTGACTCTAGGGACACCTGGCTGTGCCATGTGCACTCTATATCCTACCCCACATTCACCCCATGGTAACCCAGAGCTGGGCTGGCCTTTGAACATTCCCCCCTTGGGGCTGGAGAGGACATGGGAAGCCTTGACCAGAGTTCTCCATGCCTATCAACCTCTTCCAAGCTATAGGAAAAAAAGACAGGGCAGGAAAGTGAGGAAAAACATAAAGAAACAATTTTCCTCTGACATTTTTCTTTTCTTTTTCAATGTGGGCCCTTACAGGAGGAGGTCTTTAAAATTAATAATGTTCTTTCTTTTTCTCTCTCTATTCCCCAGACTCCTGGTTTAAATTAATGAGATGTCAAATACTATTAAGTTCCAATGATGTGTTTGTGATAACGAAGGGACTGATTTTCAGCCAGTTTACAACTCTGATCCATTCTCTCACCCCCTTCTCTTGGCTCTGATTAAAACTCCCTTTATTAGATTTGCTCTTTCATGATCTCTGATTTCTAACCTTTGTGGTCCAAGGCTGGGGAAAGCCTTTTCATTGAGCAGATTTGAAGGCTTTTTAGCATTCTGGTATTTTCCTGCCATGTCTGCTCAGAAGCTGGTGGGTACTGCCAGGGATGTCACCTGGGGTGCTGCAGGGCACATCAGGACTGAACCCTGCCACTGGCATGTGGCTTTCAAGGCAGCAGGGATGCCAAGCTGGATTTTCCCTTATGATGACTTTACTGGGACATTGTGAAAAGGAAAAAAACCCTCTGATGGCCACAAACTGCCTTGGGGAAGGCCAGACAGGGATCTCCACAGACCCATGTGCCTGAACAGCCTCTCTAGGAATTGAGGCAGTCCTTGCTTCACTTGCTTCCCTGCCAAGGTCATATGGCAAGGGTTGTACAGCTGATAGCATGTCTGGAGGGATGAATTAGGGAAGGACAAATGGATGGACTCACAGCTAGATGGGCCCATCCTCTAATGGATGGGCCAGCAAGGTGACAAGGTGCCCTTGCTGAGGGCTTCATTAGTCACCTGCCTGGCTGTGCTCCCTGGCAAACTGGAAGAGATTAAAGGGTTAATCTGTAATTTAGGACTCAACACCAAAGATACAGTTGTTGGGAGAGAAGAAAGCCTTGTCGAAGGCTTTGGGAAATAATTTGCCTTGGCACTTTCTTATAAGAGTGAATTGATTTTTGCTGGGCTGTGTCAGGCTGAATTATGAATGGGGGAAAGTAGGGCTGGTGCTCCTGGAGCTGAAGGTGTGATAATTAGAGGCACGTGCAGAGGGGGCTTGGGGGCTGCCTCCTTCCAGGATTTCCCATGTGAATCCAGGACTCAAAAGCCCTCAGAGGGCTTGGAGAAATGGGTTTGCTTCAGCATGGACACAGAGGTGGCCTCCCAGACTGGACCAGGAGAAGCCTTTTCTGGGTCATCTGGGACCATCTCCTCTCCCTGTTCAGGCAGTAGAGCAGCATATCCTTCTTGCTGGAGGGTGAAACAAAGCATCACCCTCATCCTGGGAAGAGGTGGGAGTGTGCAAGGGATGATCCTGTCACCCTGCCCTCGGTTCTGCCCTGCCCACTGCAGTGCTGCTGGGAAAGACCTGTGTCCCCAAGTCCTGTTCCTGCCCTCAAAAACCTCTGGTACTGTGTCACAGCCTGCATTCATCTCCTTCAGTCAGTGCTGAGCCTGCTGTCCCTCAAGTGCATTATCATGACCTGCTCAGATGCTGCTTTCCAAGGCAAAGGCGTACAATTCCTGCAGGCTGCTGGGAATTGTAGTGCAGTAAAGCCAGCAGGCAGGAGTGGGAACAAAGCCAGGCTGCCAGCTGGCTGCTGGCCTGGCCCCTGCTGCTGCCCGTTGCAGAGCCAGCATCAGACCTTGCCCTGGCCTGCAGAGACCCCAGGAAACCTGCATCTGCCTCCAGCACCAGCCACCTCTCCAGAGCTCCCAGCATCCTGCCATGCAGCTTGGCTTTTGTTTGCCAGCTCAAGAGGAGTCACTGGGAAGAGAATGAGGTCTGGGCTTTTTCTCTTTTCCCCTTGACCTTTTATTTATTCTCCTCTATTAAGAGCCAGCTCCAGCTCATCAGTAAGACCTGGGAACAGCAATTCCTGAATAAGAGAGACGCTGTAGAAAAGCCTTGCCTGATCACAGCCACTTCCCAAACAAAGAGGCTCAGACTATTCACTTCTTTCCCTGCCCCTTTTCCCAGAAAATCCACCCCAAAGAACAGCTTGTTCAATAAGCTGTCTGCTCCGTAATCAGACTAACCCAGTAATAAGCACGAGGCTCATCCAGCTCGGCACAGCATCCCCCAGTTCCTGGGAGGATGGAAGTGCCCTGCTCCCCAGGGAAACAGGCAGCACCGAGAGGAGGTGGCTCAGGGAGGGGGAGAAGGGGGGGACCTATCTCTGTTGCCTCCTGGAGCCATGGTTTAGCCTTCCCCAGGTAATTGTGCATGGAAATGGATTCCCATTTCTCTGCTCAATTGTCCTGTTTGCTGTCACAGCCGAACGTTTTGCATGTGCAATTACCCGTCCCCGCACATCGCTGTGGGCACGCTCAGGTGTCGCCTGCCAGCCTCGGGCAGCACTGCGCAGCCACATCGTGCTGCGTTCGGGCTCTGACAGCAGTCAAGCAGAAGCCATTTTCCATATGAAGCTGCAGGACCTATGGGATAAATAAATGGGTTGGAAAACCAGGCTGTATAATGAGTTAATTTAAAACCTGCCTTCCCTTCTTGTATATTAATTTACTTGGCATTATGTTTAATCTTTCACTTACTGGGTTGCATTGGTTTCTTTGTATCCTTCCCCCTCCGGCAGATCCCTGGGGTGCTCTGCTTTTGGCTGGGGCAGGAGGAAGCTAAGCCAGGGCTGGAGACTGTGAACCAGCCATGGACCAGGAGGAACTGCTTGCTTGCTCCTTGAAGGCTTTTGTTCTTGTGGATGCCCAGCAGGTGTGGACGAGTTCCCTGCAACGGAGGGGAGACCACTGCTGGGTATCCATGGTGTCATTCCCAGGGTGCTAATTCCTTTAACCAACTGGGAGAGTGGCACAGGGAATTAATCAGCTGTAATAAGGACAATTGGAGCTGACAAGGCAAGAGGAAGTGGAAGCAGAGAACTGGGTGCAGGAGCTGAAATTTGGCTGGGGATGATCCTGCCCAAGCATCCATCACACTGCTCCCATCCTTCAGCAGCCATAAAGCCTCAGGTGTGAGTGGATGGCACTTCACATGAGCACCTCTCTGAAGGGCATGGGAGGCCAGCACAACGAATAAAAGGCTGCTGCAGCCAGGGAAGGCAGGGAAGAGCCGACAGCAGCAGCTCTGTGATGAGGATGAGCAAGTGAATGCTGGTCCGGGGCTTTGTGTCACTGTAATGAGGCTGTGATGCTGCTCTGTGCCCATGGCTGGTCTGGATCCCTGCCAGATTGCTCACTAGTCCAGTCAAAGACAAACTTGAGGGTGGATATTGCAGGCAGGGAGAAGTGGGGAGGGAGGGAGCAGCAGGCAGGGCTTGTAAGGGCTCACCAGCAACCCAGTGATGCTGCAGCAGTGAGTGCCAGAAAGTGTGGCAGGCATCAGGATGCCTCAGTGCGAGTATCCCCAGCCATTCCCATCATCTGTCTCTGCTGGGAATCAGCTTAAACTGTCTTTTAGAAGGACTGACTGACCATCTGAAAGAAAAAGAGACTATTGTGGAACCTATTTAAGATAGGCTGACCAAAGAAACTGTCCCTGAGACCATGCCAGAGAGAGGAAGACTGATGCAGGCCCTGGGGCTGCATCCAGCCCAGGGAGCACAGGGTCACAGGCAGGTTTGATCTATGCCCGCTGCCTCTTCCATGCTGGGGGAGCATGGGGAGCATCACAGCAGCTGCTGCTGGGAACATCCCCTTCCCTCCCCTCTTGATAATGAACGTAGGTGAAACTTGCTGTGCCATGACTTTAATCAGCAAAGAAAACTGCAAAGCCTTTTTTTTTTCCCTTTCCCCACCTGCTGAATTCAGCACCGAATGCGAATTAGGCGGCGTTCGGGCTTGGCTGCGCGCCCGCTTCCCGTGCTAATGCAGGGAGCCAGACTCCCGCACTTGGAGCCTCCCAGGCTAATCCGAGGCAGGCGTGCCTGGATCAGCCTCTGGCATTTCACACTGTGCACGTAACCCCCGGAGCTTAAAGGCTGCTCGCTGCCTGCTCAGCCCGTGCTGGGCAGTGGGACTGGCCCTCGGCACCCATGGGTGGCTGGGCAGGGTGACTCCAGCAAGACCATGCCTCACCAACCTTGGGAGCCAAGTGCAGCTCTGGGGAATGTGTTATCCCATTATCCCACAGCTGATGTGCTCAGCATCAATGGGCTGCCTGCCCCAGAAAGGGATGCAGGAGTGGGCATCCTGGAGCTCTGCATGTGTGTGGAGTGCTGTACCCCCGGGCTCACACCTATGGGTCCATGAGCGTGGCAGGAGTAATTTGTGGCTCCATTAGCACTAGGAGTCAGCATAGCAGCCCTGCAGTGTGTCCATTTGATAAGAGGCAAGTTCCACTGAATAATGAGCAGTAATTGGATTTCAGGGTTAACCAGCTTGCAGCAAAAATAGAAAAGAACAGAAAGCCATTGGATATTTCTGTTCTGGCTCATCAGACACTGGAAGTTTATCTCTGCTGAGAATAGCACAGGAGAGGTAAAGTTATTAGTGACCATCAGAGCATGGTGATACCATCTCTCTCTTGCATTTAGTGGGATGAGTCTGCGCGTCCTCTGTGAGTTTCCTTTAAGGCTATGGAGGTTTATGAGCCCCTGTGGGAGAGCTCCACGCGTGCACCAATGCAGTGTGGCAGAGAGCAGAGAATCCAGCTCTCCTCAGTGTGCAGGAACACCTGGCCTTTCTGCTGCCAGCCTGAGGCAGAAGGCAGTGTCTCCTGCCAGTGTCACCTCATCCAGGTGACAGTCTGGTGGGGGGAAGGCCAGCAGATGTGCAGCACCACCATGCCTGGAGCTGCTTTGGGGTGGCACCAGTGTAGGCAGGATGAGCACTGGTGGCTGTGCCAAGCCCTGGGAGGTGCACACAGCCATGATGGCCCATCTTGCAGCAGGATGAATTCATGCTGGGAGTGGTGCAGAGAAGGGCTATTAGTGTGGGGCAGAATGGAGAGCCTGTCTTGTAAGATGAAGCTGAAAACACTTGGCTTGTTTAGCCCAGTAAAGAAAGGCAAAACAGGAATATGATTACTCTCGCTAAATATATCAAGCCAGTAAACACCAGGTACAGAAAGGAACCATTTAAGCTAAAAGACTGTTGTGGCACAAGAACAAATAGGCTTAAACTGGCTAATATAGCCTGGAAATTAGGAGACAGTTTTTAACCATGGGAAGCAGAGGAGGAAAAATACCTCATTGCTTTTCCAAATGGAGCTGGACCACCATGTGAAGAGAGCAGAATGCCAGCTGCCTGCAACTGCAGGGATCTGGGGGGGAGCCAGCAGGGTCCTGGCATACCAGGCTCCCTCCAGGGTGACTGGGTGTATGGTGCACAGCCAGCAACTTCAGAGGTCCCAGTGTCCCAAGGCAGGGAACACTGGTCCTGCTGACACCAGTCTGCCTCTCTTCAGGGGATGGCAGGCACCTGGCACTTGGGACAGCCCCCCAAAGTGCTTGGGGTGGAAGGGGTAATGAACCAGCTTGGAAGATGCCACAGGAGCAAAACCTTCACAGTTCAGAGCAGGGCAGCTCAGAGCACCTGGATTAGGGCTGGGAATCTGCTGCCATCACTGCTTGGTCTGGATTTTCACTGGGAATGGCACACAGCTGAGCCACCAACTCCAGATTTTACCTCCTGCATGAAATTATTCTCAATTCCCTGTATATTCTAGGGCCTGCCTAAAGGATGGGTGAAGAATCTGTTGATGAGGACTCTAATCAGTTTTGAGAGCAGGTAATTTCTCAGCTAGAGATCATCTCCAAACAGGAAATCAGATTCAGGAGATATCTGCTTTATGCAGCACATCATGGTGGACTCAAGCAAAGCTTGTGGTAATAAGCAGAGCTGGAATAAGAAGATCATTATTAACATTATGCATTAATTATTTTACAATCCTCTTACCAGGTGTGCTTTCCTATCTCACTCATCTCTAGTATTAATGGAACAGGAATAATTCTAGACCCAATCCTGGCATCTGGGCAGGTTTTCTTGGTGATGTTTCTCCTTTGTGAAACTGAAGGAAAGATGCTTCCTGCCTTCATTGTGCGTTTTGAGTTTGGCAGTGTGCCTGGGATCGTAGTAAGACACAAAAGCATCTGAAGGAAGTGGCCACTGGATGGAGCCTTAAAGGTCATAACAATTGCCGGCTCTGGTACAGATGGTGCTCGCTGATGAAAAACACCAAGCGGGAAAGCAGCGAGCATCAGGGCTGTGGGATGCTGCAGAGCCCAAATCCACCGCCCTGATCCCAGCTCTAGACACCTGAGCCAGCTGCCAGCGCGGCTGCCTGCTCCTGCCCTCGGGTCCTGCCCTCACTGTGGCAGCTGGAGATTGCTCGAGGCAGGGATGCACTCACACCCCGGAATGCTCTAAAACACCTTGCTTCGTTCTGGCAAGACAAATAGAGATAAGTGACTATGTGAAGAGAATTCCAGTTTTGATTAAAACCCACAGACCTGCAAGCCTCGGCTCCCACTTGAATAAGGATGAGGATAATATTGGCAGGAGAAAATGAAAACATCCGATGATATCTGTAGCAGAAGTGTGGCAGGGTGTCAGCTTTGGGAAGGGGGTTCACAGCTTTCTCCTGGACAGGGTGTGCTGTGCCGACCCCTTGGTGGCTCCACTCCCTGCAGCCCCGGGAAGGGGTATAAGGCAAACTCAGCCCGTGGGATAAGAATTTTCTGGATGAGTGGACGAACGCGCTCACTAAAACGGGCTCTGCAGGGGGAAAGAGGGCCATCACTGGGTCCGGCTGTCGGGACTCAGCCTCATGGCACACCCAGCCGCCCAGGGAGTGATGGAGAGCTACGGGGGGTGCGGTGCATCTTGGAGGGGATGTCGAACAGCGCTCTCTCTATGCAGGCGCTCTCCCTTTAAAGCAATCCCGGGGCCGAGAGCGGGAGGAGGCGGGGGCGGGGGGGGGCGCGGCGCCTCCGTTCGGCGGCGGCTGCTGCGGGAGGTGGCCGGCGCCGCGGCGGCGAGCGGAGCCCGGCAGTAGCCGCCAGCCCCGGGGTATGCGGGTGAGCGGGAGAGGAACGCGGAGGAAGGCGGAGAGCGGCGGGGAGCGGGGCGAGGGAGCCCGGCCGAGCCCTCCCGAGCGGCGGAGGATGCGCCGAGCCCCGGGGAGTCGAGCCCAGCTGCAGCGCGGCGCGTCCCGCCCGGCCGCCGCCCCAGCCCGCGCAGGTAACGGCGGCGGCGGGGATCGGGGGCGCCGGCATGGGCTTTTGTGGGGGGAGAACATCCATCCCCCCGGAGGAGGCGGGGGGGGGACACGCATAGTCCCTGGAGACCTGCGGCTCTGCAGCGCATCACTCGGCAAGTGGGACTGGATCCCCTCGCAGCGGGGCTGGGATGAGGGAAGGGTCCCCCCGCGGAGTGAAGGGCTCTCCCGGGGCGAAGAGCTCTGTGGAGCAGGCAGAGACAGGGTGCCCGTGCTCTGAGCCTCCCCAATGCCCCGAGGGGCTGGAGGCCCAGCTCGGAGCAACGGCAGATGCTCAGTGCCAACCTCAAAACCACCCCGATCGAAGCTCGGCTTTGAGGTTCGATGCATCCAGCAACCTCAGGCAGCTGGCGCAGGAGATAGGCAGAGTGTGGCGTGAGGTGACAGATTCCCATCTTGCCGCTAGCTCCCAAAACCAGCCAACTCCGGCCTGATGGTGTGGGGCACCTGGCTCCCAGTGGCGCTGGTGGGGGCAATGGGAGCCAGTCCTTGCTCGGACTAAAGCTAGAGGAGATGCCAAGGGTGCCTGAACATCACAGCTGGGTCCCTAGGGATTGCTGGCTGCCTGACGGATGATACCCCAGGTTTAGAAACAGCAGGGGTTCTATTTGATCCCAGCCAGACACTTTGTTTTCAGCTCTCTGTTCATCAGAGGATCTGCCCGGCTAGGGGAGCTGCCTGCGTGCTTCTGACATCTTGCTCCCCTGCTAAATTAGGGCAAATTGCCAAGCTGGCCCCCTGCTCCCTTGCCCATGTCTCTATTGAGAAACTGAGTCTCATCTCATGTTCCTCGACTTGTACAGGAGCAACCCACCACAACAGCGACTCGAGGGCCCCAGGGCTCTCCTTTTATCTGCTGCGCTGCCAATGGAGGAGAGAGAGGTTTAATTATCCTCAAGTGTCAGTTCAAGATAGATCTGCTGGGACACAGCTCTTGGCAGGTGCAAAATAACAGGACGTTTTCATGCATGGGAGGCTGAGCTGGGAACAGTTCAGTGGCTTAATTGGAAGGGTTCATATCAGGGTACAGAAAATGGGACGGTGCAGGCTCCAGCAGTGATCCCGCTGCTGCAGCTGTGGGAAGGGAAGATGGATGCTGAAGGCTAAGAACTTTCTCTGGTGCATTGTTTTGTGGGCTTGGAGCAGAGAGGGTGCTCCGGGCTGGTAGCACAACCTCAAATCCTGTGACCTGCGAGGTGCTGATGTGTTTTCAGTCTCACTTCGGTTCTTAGCTTTTCAGTCAGTTCCCATGAGAGTCCTTGCAGGGCCACTGGGAGATGTGCCCTGTTTTATGGGGCATGCAAGAGCTGAGAATGAGTGAATTGCTCCTGAACCAGGGCACTCTGGAGCTGTCTCCTGGGCTGTAGCTGTTGTCTCATAACCTCCTCCAGCTGTGGCATCCGACAATGGCCATATTGCTACTGCAAAATGAGACCTCTTTATATCCAGACCCTGTAATCAGCCTGGTGTGGGACACTCCAGCACAAGGAAGAATGATGCCTTATTTTATTTCATTTTATTTCATTTTATTTTTTATCAAGATGTGCTGAGGTTTTCTCTGTGTTCATTCCCTGGGGACCATGGGACAGATGTTGTAAAGAAACCATGCCCCCATCTCTTCTGGCGCCTTGGAGGGGACGTGGTATCCTGATTTTCCAGTAAAGTCACAGTGTTGTGCTATTGTAGTTAGGTTCCTTGTTTTAGGGTCCAACATAATGAGTTAGCTGTACTTCATTTCAGTGCTGGGTGCAACAAGCCAGCCCTCATGCAGTTCCTACAAGCACAAAACAGCAGCTGGCGTTAGAAGTCTGGGCTTGGTCCTGTCTCATCTACAGCAATCATGTTCTAGCCCCCCTTGCTAATTGCTGCTATCTTTTTCTGACACTGTAAGAGAACATTCAGTAAACTTGGTGAGTTTTGTAGTTGTGCTGAGATGGTGTTTTCAGGAAGACTCAGTTATTAAATGTCATTTTGGCATCATTCCCTTCTTGCTTGTGCTTGGTGAACGTTGCCATTTGCTTGTAGCCATGCTCCAGTTCAGCCAGAGTCACATCCTTCCTTTGCAAATCTGCATTAGTGAAACTTGTTGGCTGTTGCTTGGGTGAAAACCTTGTGGATACTCCTGGTGCTGTGACCTGAGTGGTGCTGGCCCTGATGCAGGAGTGCTGGGTATCTGGCTAGCTGTGGCTCGAGGGAGGGCAGCTCTGAGAGGAGGCTTTCTGTCCTTTGTCCTAGTTAACTGTGCCTGAGTCTCTGACAAAGGCATTTTGCAGGTGAGACTGAGGAGCAGAGGCTCCTCCTCACTTCTCCTTGGAGGTCAAGCATCGGGGAGATGGGCTGGATCAATTAAGAGCAGGACCCTCACTCATTTCAACTCCAACAATCTTTTGTTGCTGCCTGTGACAGGAACATATCTAGACTTGATACATATCCCCTGCCTTGACTTTGGGCTTTGGATGAAGGCGTAAGAGCTTTTGATGCTTGCATACACAATAAGGGGAAAAAAATTAAAACCACAATCCTCAAAATGTTTGCAAATCCAAGAGCTTATCCTTACTCTGGGTAGGAAAAACTAACCAAGGGTAGGATCAGTAAATCACAGAATCAGCCACTTTCATCATCAAACATCAGGGCTGGGACACAGCTAGCATGGAGCAGCATAACCACACTGAGTCCTTGGGAGTATGATCAGGAGCTGGCACCGTGGGTTTTTCCTTTAATACCTTTACAGTGAGCAGCTTGGCAATCAGCAGGGATCCCAGCCATATGTGGATGGGGTTGGGCTTCACCTGGGTGTGATGGAGAAACAAAGCTGCTCGTGGAACAGAGGATACCCACTGAATGAACCTCTTGCTGGGGCTCTGCAAAGGACAGTGGCTCATTCAGGGCCAAATGGGCTGAGCTAATGTAAGCCCCAACCTTTGTCAAAGGGGTCTGATAACTTCAACCAATAACTGAAGTGCTGAGCAGGGAGAACACCCACACTTTTAGCCCAGGGAGGAAATTTAGGCCATCCCTGCAAAGCTGGGAACATCCTATCTACAGATCAGCATGTCAGAGCCAACAGTAAGAACAGTAAAGGGGCTGGTAGTACAGCATCTCATTCTTTAGCCACTCTCCTACATCCACTTGCTACCAAAGCCCCTCTCCAGTGAGGCCAGTCCCTGCTGCTGGTGAGCAGGGGCCATCCTCTCTCTGTATTGATGTGGTGGGGGGGTGGATGGTGAGGTGTGATGGGATCAGGCTGTCCTGGCACATCAGTGGTGCATGATACCCTGAGGCAGCCACTGCTGAAGCTGATTATGTGGGGCGTGTGTAGCAGCAGTGGGGAGAAGATGGGCTGGCATCTGGCCTTCCGATCTGTCCTTCTGCCACACTGAAAGCAAACTCAGAGCCAGAAGTAGGGCAGGTGGCATCTCTGTCACTGCTGCTTGTGCTGAGCCAGGCTGCTGTGTGCTCCACGGGCAGCAGCGAGCCCAGGTTGCCCTGGGGCAATGTGCCAGTGGAGCAGGACAGCACATCTTTGGTAAAGTCAGCAGGGACTCTCAAGCCCAGCCCACAGGGAGCACTGCAAGGCTGAAGGTTTTTTCCCAGGGTGTTTGGACCTGGGACATCAGCTGGAGTGACAGCATCGCCCGAGCCCCCCAGTGGTGTCAGAGTCTGGGGTCAGGCCAGTCCATCTGGAGTTTCATGGCATTATCTCTTAAATGTCTTTAACTGCAATAGGATGGCCTGACTGATTGGATTGTGCTCTGTAATTAATTAGCTGGGTGTGCTGTATGGGAAGCAGCATCAGTGGGAAGAGAGGGGGGAATCTGCTGGTAAGAGCTGTTAAGCTTCAAATGTGCATTTCTTGTTAAACCAGCCTTGTGCAGCATTAGTCTCTGGGCACAGGGGGTTAGTTCCAGGGTCATGGCCCTTTTCCATAAGAGGAAGTGTTGTTTTGCTGTGTCCTGAGAGCCCCAACCAACCTGCTTAGACTTGGGGACCTCTGGGGGGAAGAGCTTGTTCGGGTTGGGATGTTTTGGGGGTGGTGAGGAGATGCCCCCTCCTGCCAGGGTGACAGACCCTGCGGGATGGCTCCAGGGGTCAGGGTCTGCTGGGCATGGCTGGCAGAATTCTGTTGCTCTTCCTTCCCACACTGGAGCCCATGGGCTTCTCCCCACCCCTTCCTGCTCCCAAACCTGCCATGCCTCTGCTTGGCTTCTTTGTCTACTTTTACCATCCATTTGTGCCTTTAAACAGACAGCATCCCCCTTCGGGTGGTTCTCTTCCTTTGTGTTTACTGTGGGGATTAATCTGGACCTGCAGCGTAAGGGAAACCTGCAAGGAACGGCTCCTTGTTTGTTGTTTGATTTGGGAAATGCTGCTGGCCTGGGCTCATGTTTCAGGTCTGTGCTGTTTTTTAAGGGGTACATTTTGGGAGTGCTTTGGGAAGAGGGGGTGTCCCTGTCTGCCCTGGGCCAGGGTCTCTCCTTGGTGTGGCATCCTTCAGGGTCGCTCCCTCCCTTGCTGGGTCCTGTATGGGTGGAGGAGAGAGGGCTCTTCTCAGGGTGCCTCCCCTGTTTTGTGCTCAGGTGCCCCCACCAATCCATCCAACACCCATGTGTCTGTCCGCAGCCCTCAGATTCCTCCAGCACCCATTTGGAATGTGGTGAGCTGGGATGTTTGCTGCCAACAGGCACCTCTGTGCTCTTGTAAAATTTCAATCTGGCTCATGATGGGGAAGCTGAACTTTGCCCTGTAGTGCCTGCTCAAAATGGTCCCTTCACCTCTGTTTGGGGGTCTGGGATGGGCTCTCCCACTCCTTGATGCTGCAAGGAGGTGTGGAGGAGGGCAGTGTGAGACTCCAGAGGGTTGTTGCTGTCAAGCTGGAGAAGAGTTGTAATGCCCTCTGCTCCAATGGCTGATAAATCCTGGAGGAAAAACCAAAGAAAAAACAACAAAAAAAGTCATGTGCCTGCTCAGCTTAACCCTCAAAGGAAAACCACGTCATTTTAAAAAGAAAAGCTGTTAAAAATAGAAATTTTTAGCAGAGAATGACACTCAGAGGAGTCAATGAGATCCGTTTCAAGAGCTGGAAAACAAAATGCTCCAGAGGCTGTGAAAGGAAGTCTTTCCTTTTCCAACTCCCTGAGTGTCAGGTGTGGCTCCTCAAGCTTGTTGTTTTCCATCTGGCTGTGCCAGATCCAGCAGGGCTGTGGTGGTCACTGGCTGCTCCCAGCTGCTTGCTGGAAGTGGGGAATTCACCATCTTAGAAGGGGACAAAGCTGTGGCTCAGACTTGTGTTACATCTTGCCTTGGGTTTCCCACTCACCAGCAGGGCCGAAGGGGAGGTGGTGAGCCCCACGGAGCATCCCTTCCTTATTTATTTAATTTTTAATTGGCTAAGGAGCCCTCTCATTTGCTTTGGTTCTGACTAATGAGACGCGCCTCGCTTTGACAGCGTGTCACAAGCAATAAATTTCTCAGGAGCTTCTGGGCTGTGTGGATGCCCTCATGCTCTTGCCTGGCTCACCCTCCTCCACATCACCCTGTGCTGCTGCCCCAGCCCAGCCCTTGAGCAAGGGAGAAGAGAGTCAGATGAAGAGTGTGAAACTGGTGATCTCTTTGGGCTAGCCTCAATTGGTGATCAAAAAGCTGGGGATTTGGGGGCTTCCTGTATTGTTTGTCTGGGCTGGAAATTGGAAAGTAGAAATCTGTCAAAGACCCAGACAAGCTGTTGTTTAGCGGCCATGATCTCTGCTGCATTTTCCCAAAGATCTCAGCTGTGCCTCAGGGTGTGAACATTGTGCCAGGCTCCAGCTAATCTCACCAGGGGCTTGGGCTGGCTGGCAGTGAACCAACATGACAGTGACTATCCTATGGAAGACTTTCATTCCCATTAAAAATGTTTTTTTTTTAATTGGAAGGTTTTGTAGGAGCATGTCTCCTTTGGTGAGATAAGAAGAGGATGGTCTCCAACAGGAAAATCTAGATGGACCCATGATTTTCAAAGCATTTCCCAGGGAATTTAGCAAAAGAGGTCTGGTTGCTGCAGAGGCATGCAGAGATGGAATTCTCCTTCCTTGCCATCCTGCTGAGGTCAGGATGTGGGGGGCAGACCTCCTGGGATCCTTGCTCTGGAGCATCCTTGTGTGCATTAGGAGCATATAGCACAGGTGTTGTGTTGTATAGGTGTTATGTGTTGCTGATACAGGTGAGGAGAAGGCTCGTGGGCAAGCTGAGGGCTGCTACCCTGGGGGCAGAGATGCTCAGCCACATCTGACCAGAGCAGAAGGGGCTGGATGCTGTTTTGTTTGAGGGCGTGGATGCCTTGGTGCTGTTTGTCACCTCTTGCTGGGTGACACTAACCTTCACTCTCCTGCACTCGTTAAGGGACTGCTTGAAGTTTCAAATCATTGATGGGAAGCACTATTAGCACTTCTTCTCTTTGTATTCGTGATGGATTCTCTTTAGGCGTTGCTCTTAGTGGCTCTCCACTGTTAGCTTTTGTTTTCTCCTCAATAGCTTGTCTAATAAACGCCATTATCTTGGGCACAAATCTACTTCATGTCTCAATTCCGCTTGGCGAGAGTTGGTAATAACAGCTGAACAACATCCTTTGAAAAGGGACTCTGTCACCAGCAGCCCTGGATGCCACTTCTCCGCTTCCCACACTTGTCCCCAGAGCAGATAAAGACAAGGGGAAGGCGCGTGGCCAGAAAGCAAAAGGGACAGCCTCCTGATAAATTGGATGTCTGAGCAGTGCCGGCAGCAGGCAGTGCAGCAGCTCTGGGGATCAGGGCAGCTCGGGCCCTGCCACTTTGGTCATTAGAGGAGATGTGCTTATGGCCTGGGATCCTTCCTAATTCCAGCAGATTAGAGGAGAAGGATAGTAGTGAAAGGTGATGGCTTGTAGGGAAGATCAGCAGTATTTTGTACAGCTTGAAGGACCTTCTTATCTGTGGCCAAATCAAGCTGTTGCCTCCCAGTCTGAATCTGGTTCTGAAAAGGCTTTAACCGATAGCTGCTGGGTGCTTACTGGGTTTTGGGTCAGCCTGCAGGTCCGTGAGGGGAAGCATTAAGGCAGCTCCATGTTTTGGCTGAGGGCAGCACATTCCCAACCCATGGAGACCTGACCCTGATGTCACTGCAGTGACTTTTGTTATTGTCCCTACTGCATGGGCAGATGAAGCGGAGGGCGAGCAGTGTTTTAATTAGAACAAATTTTATTTATTTCTACTGGACCAGGCTGCACTCAGCTGCTGTGTTTTCAGAGGAAATCCTTCCCAAGGAAGATTTCTCATTCTCAAGGGGAAGGGGATCACAGATAGGAGCAAGCTGCCCCACCTCCTCTCAGTTGTCCCATTGCTGGGATGTCTGGCTGCTTCCAGTATCTGTCCCCTCCCTGAGTTATAAATACTTAATCTTCTCAGTGCCTACTGCATCAAATATTTTTTTTAAATGGCATTTTCTTTTTCTATTTTTTCCTGACTTGGTTCTTGTATTTCAAAACACGCCCGACACGCGCGTAGCGCTCAGACATGCTCTCGGCTTCCCCCCAAATGTAATTGCTTTAAAACTGCAGATAGTTGGCGAAAGCAATTTTCTCTCCATTACGGAAGACTCCAGCTCCTCTCATCCTTCATGCAAGTCACTCTCCCCCAGCCCTGCCTTCTCTCTGCCACTGTGCAATGCTCAGCACCGGGGCTGGTGGTACCTCTGCTTTCCCAAATGAAGCTCTCACTTTTCTGGGCTCGAGTGGTGCACGGTGAGGGCCTCTCTGCAGGGAAAAAGTGGCTTCTACCACAGCTTCTGCTGAGCAAGGGCGATGCTCTCTGGCAGCAAAGCCCTTCCTTGGCTGTGCTGATCTCCCTGGTGGGATGGGTACCTGTGCCAGGCACGTGTTCACCGCGGTTTTGCAGCTCCACCACGTGCACATTTAACATGCTCTTTCTGTCTGCAGGACGTGTTGGGCTTTCAAAGACATTAATGATGGAAAATAAATTGGAATCCGAGAGAAATAATCTTTAGGCATTCTCTGTAGGCCTTGTCTTGCCTTGCCTTCCTCAGCCATGTTGAAGGCTGTGGCTGGAGGGGAATATAAATGAGGAGGAGCCCCAGGTCTCTCTGATCTGCTGTGATGCCTTGTGCTCAGTGGATCTCGCTGCAGGGAGCCTGTCCACTCACTGGTGCCAATAAACCCAAGGGGGACTGGAGATGGTGGAAGTCATGAGGAGTTGCTGGACCTTCCTGGAGGGTTTAGGGTCCTGAGTTAAAGGAGGTTGAAGCACACCAGGTTTTTCAAGGGTATGTGCCCTGCTTGAGGGGTTTTAGTGTCACTCTGGTATGGGGCAGCATTTGCCTTTGGTTCTGCACCAACGTGTCCTGGGGAACCAGGCCCTTGTGTCAGCTGCCCACACTGCAGGTGGAGTTAGGTCACAGGTAAGTAAACCTGAACATGCTCCATACACACTATGGCTGCAGTGTTCCCTGCCCTGTGCTCAGACCCTCCTAAGGTGCTGGTCTCCTGCTTGGAGGAGAAGATGTGATCCCCCAGGACCACCACCCACAGCAGGTAGGGATCGTGCTGGTGGTTATCACCCGTGACATGTCCCTACAGAGGCCAGCAGCATCTCCAGATGCACCCAGAAATGTCTTGTCTGGGCACCCTCACAGCAGGAGAGGATGCAGTGGCTTTGTCAGCATCAAAGCTTTCGGTCCCTGGAGGAGAGCCAATGTGCCATAAAACCTGCTCCTTTCTCCTGCCCTGCTCCTGCAGAGTGAGTGCGGAGCTGGCATGGACTGGGAGCCCACAGGGAGCCATAGCTCACACTGGCCTCTGGTGAGAGGCAGTTAAAGCACCACTGCCTATCTTAGCTGGCCCCTGGGCTGCTCTTGGACATGAACCAGCCTTGTAATGAAAGCTTTCTCTATGTCTGTTTGTTTTCTGAGCATCAGTTTAATGTCTGAAAAATCCTGTTGCAGCAGAGCCTGGAGCACTTCAAAGACACTGCAGGAGAGGAGGGGGCTCTGTAGGGACCCTGCCTATGCCAGGTGTGGAGAGAAACCTGGCCAGCCACCACAGCTAGCTTCCTACTTCCAAGGGATTTGGCTTGGTGTGTTGAGGGAGACACTGAGCTTTGCTCCCACAGCACAGATCCATTGCTGTGAGAGCCTTGTACGTACCATGTCCTCCCAGCCTTGGATATTTGGAGATGCCTATATGAAGAGCTGAGGGTTTGGGTGGGGAGGATTCATGGTGTGAAACCTGCTGTAGTTGTCACATTAGCATGTTGAGTGCTGCTCGTGCATTCCTCTCTTAGGGGATGATGCTGGTGGCTGCCACTTCTCACTAGGATGGAGTCAAGACTGTCTGGGTGCTCCACAGCTCCCCAGAGTGGCACTTCTTGCAGTGGTATCCTCCCAGTCATGTATTTCTGTGTTGTCTTAGTGGTGTCAAGCTCTGAATGAGCTCGGGCAATTTGTTTTATAAAGCAATGCGCTAAATATGTCAACACTCAGCGCATGTTTTTAATATAATATTTCAGATTGTTTTGAAAGAAGCCAAGATCCTGCTTTCCCTCTTCATTAGGAACATTTTATGTGAAAGAGATGAACAATAGAGAGAGTTTGCCAGAGAGAAAGCTTTCCCAAGTATTTGTTGCTGCTGAGAAATCAGCTGCTTTTTACAAAAAAACCCTCAATGCATAACTATCAGGGCAATTAAGCAGCTTGTAAGCTGCCAAGGAAGGTTGTAGAATTGGCTTTGCTGGAGATGTTGGAGGCCAGGCTTGACCGTAGCCATTGGGTGTGCTTTAGGCACAGTAAATCCCAGTTTCCAAAGTAAATAACCCACCAGTAGCCCCTGGGCTCCTGGGAGTTCCACACAGACAGTCTGAGCTGCTCTGGCATGAGCAATTCCAGGCTGATGGAGTGAGTGGGTTTGTGGATCTCATGCTGTTTCAGGCCAGAATTGATGGCTTTGGCTTTTAATTCACTTCCCAGCAGGACCAGGGTTGGTTTCTGTCCTGGTCTCCAGCTGGGAGATTTGGTCTCCTGCCATGGAAAGGGTAAGACCTTCTGCCTGCCTGGTTGCAAAGCTCTGTTCTGGCTCATGCTACTCAAAAGAAAAGAAACCCAAAAAAATCCCACTGCGGTACTTTCATCAGGGAAACTGGGTTCCTGTCTGTTCTCCAAAGAGTTTCTCTTTTGTCACAAGTTAGAGGAAACTTAGAGGGAGCTGAAAACTTCCCTCTTCAATGAGGACACACCTGGAGAGATGATGGGAGGAAGCTGTTTCCAAAGCCCCTGCCAGCCCTAGCTCTCTTTCCATCAGGCCTCCTCAGCTGATGTCCCAAGAGGTGTTCTGGGATCACTTCCTTATGGAAGGGAGGGCAGCCAAGAGCCTGGAGCCTTCCTATCATGGAAAAGCTTGTCTGAAAGGCAGGGAGCCTCAGCCTCATTAGCTGGGGTGGTTGGCACTGGGGAAGTGGACCCTGGAGAGGGATTTGAGTGAAGAGGGCAATCCTGCAGCCAGAATCAGCCCAGCAGAAATGCTCCAGAGGCGAGACCGTGCAGATGTTGGCATGACAGCTGGAATGTGGGCTGTGCTGGGATGCTCTGACCCAGGGCAGGAGGGAACTGACTGGGTGGTTCTGAGGTGAGATCTGGTGTTTTGTGTGTGTGCTCACTGCACACACACACTGCTGCTGGGCCTGGGGAGAGGGTCCCTGGGGATGCTGCTGCCCTGCTGCACCCAGCACAGGCAGGATCTGGTTTTCCTTCACCTCCTGGTAATCCTGTACTGAAATATTCTTCCTGCAGATCTGGTTTTTATCTTTCTTTTATTTTTTTTACCACTCCTAAATGGAGTGTTTAAGCCTATTCTTTTGTTTTCTGTGAAAGGAGCAGTAAATCCTTTATCCTGCCTGGCTATTTCTGTGTGCGCGTATTTTCTCATTGTGCTCTAGCTTGTCAGCTGTGTCAAAGCCCAGAAACCTTGGCCTCTGTTGGACTTCAGATTTGGATTTCTCTGTATTTAACAACACAGACTCCCTTGGACTAACAGTTCTTCCCCCCTTGGTGTTTTTTTTTTTTTTGCAAAGAATACCTGGTTAAAAAAATCCCTGACAAGAGGGAGCGAGCAGAGTAGTTGTTGGGTTCATTCCCAGCACATCATGCCAGCGCTGGCAAGGAGTTACAGCCAGCATGTCCTCCTGTCCCCCCGTGCCTCTAGGGTGCCAGGGCTGCCCAGGGAAGGGAAGGGGAACCCCCCTGGGGGAGGGAGCTTTCTGGAGATTAGCTCAGGCTCGGTGGGTGCCTAATGCTCAGGCAGTGGATGTGATGAGCACAAAGGCAGGATTTCGGTGGGATTAGCCAGGGAGAGGATGGATGGCTGCCTCTGTGCTGGGGCTGTGTGCCAGCTCTGCCTGCCGTGCTCACTCCTGGGAGCAAGTGTGGAGTGTCTCCCTGGGGGGATCTGATGGAGTGGCAGCCAGGCAGCCATCCCCATGGCTGCAGAGAAGAAGAACGGGCTGTGGCACTGATGGCTGCAGGAGGGATCAAAGATGGTGGCAAATGAACTGCAGCCCATGCTGTGCCCTGACAGTGGTGGCAGCAGGCTCAGGAAGCCAAGGGAAGCTGTAGAATTTGCTTTGCTGGAGATGTTGGAGGCCAGGCTTGACGACTGGGCATGCTTTAGGCACGGTAAATCCCAGTTCCCAAAGAAGGAATGGACCAAATGACCCGTCAGCAGCTCCTGGGCTCCTGGAAGTTTCAGAAATATGGTCTGAGCTGTGCTGGCATGACGAATTCCAGGCTGGAAGGGTCAGAGGGGTTGTGAATCTTGTACTGTTTCAGGCCAGAATTGATGGCTTTGGCTTTTCACTCACTTTCCAGCAGGACCAGGGATGGGCTCTGTTCTGGTCTCCAGCAGTGAGCCCAGCAGCCAGTGACCCACATTCGCTGGGGTCAGCTCCACCAGCTGTGCTGGTGCTCCATGAATGCCATGGCAGCTCACCAAACCGGGCAGCATGGGCGTTTGTGCGAGAACAAAGGAATAAACAATGGAAACTGTGATTAATTAGTGCAGCTAATTAGCGATGTGCTTGGCCTGGGCTGGAACTTGGTGAGGTGCCAAAATCAGAGGCGAAGCCACAGGAGAAACTCTGATTGGAACCGTTCTGGGGAGGGAGCAGGGAAGGAGAGAGGATGCTTTGCCAGCACCTCTTTGCAACTTGCCACACAAACAGATCAGACTGGGGCTAGCACTGGTCTTACAGCCTGCAGGTGCTGCTGTTGCCATCCCCAGCAGCATCCTTCATTCCCTGGTGCTGCCTTTGCTGAGACATCACTTCCATGGCCACAATCAGCATCAGGAGCTGGGTGTTGCACCAGTGCTGCAGGTGTTAATTAATGAGCCCTCGTTAGGGTCGGTGGAGTTGCCTTCCCCATGGAATAGGATCCTGCTTGTTCATCTTCCCCTGCACAGTACAGCCGCATTTTCTTTGCTCTCAATTTCCAAATTAGTCCAAGGACCATGATCAGCAAACAAATTTGCAGCGAGCTTATGGCGGGCTTGGAGATTTGGAAGAATCCTTGGCAAATATTTGCCAGCCTCCACCGCAAACCTCGTGAATACTTTTCATGACAGAGAGATGCTGAGCTTAGCTGCCAACTTGGGGTAGGATGGCAGACCTCAGGTAGGGGATGGCTGCTAAAAAGTACCTGAGCTAAGAGGTGTTTTTAACTTGCTTCCACCCCTCCTGTCCCCTGCCCTCACGCTGTGCAGCGTGGAGATGGGTGGAGATTGGATACACCTGCCCCCATGCTGGATGGTACATGTGGGTGTGAGGGCCAGCCCATGGGCACAGGGACACGGTGACACTGCACCCACAGGTCAACATGGCTCCCATGGGGTGTGGGATAGGGGGAACAGGTGAGCACCCCCACAGCTGCTTTTCCCTCCATGGGGCACGAGGTGAGAGTGGGAAGGGTCCCCGCGGGGCTTGGTGGCCTTTGATGTCACTGCTGGATGGGCAGGCAGGAGGTGGCAGGGATGGGTTTGGTCCTATGGCCCACAGTTTGGTCCTGGGTCCCAATGGGCCCCCAGTGCTGCGGGGGACAGCAGTGGGGCCTGTGGGCTCGGGGGCTCCACCCTGCTGTGCCCGACCCCTGCCCCAGCATTGTTCACCTTCCTCGTGGCAGGGTGGGGATTATTTCATTGTGTTTTCAGTAATACTGTCATTTGGGAGATGTGTAATAGTGCTTTTCGTAATTTTTAAGGGTCTGTTTTAATTAGGGGGCTTGGACTAGGTGACCTCCAGGGGTCCCTTTCAACCCTAGCAGCCGTAGCAGGATCACATCATTGCCATTAAAAGGTGGCTGCACCGAAATGCCATTTGCTCAGTCAGGTCTGAAGCAGTGCCCTTTGGAGTAATTGGGAAACGTGGCCCCTTTTTTGAGGACAGGACAGTCTATTTTTCAAGGTGCCATCACATTATTATTAATTTGTTAAACACTGACTGCTCAAAACTGTTTGAGACGCAAAAAGAGGATGTGAGTTCTGCCTTGGGGACCTCACCACTAAATAAATGTATTAAACTCTTGCTGGAGAGGAGAGTGCTGCATATGAAGCTGAAGCTGGTTAGAGGATGGGTGGATGTACCACCTCCATCAGCAAAGGGTCTTGCTTCCCTTTCAGTTTTGAATTTGGGAGGAGTGATCACAGATTGGCGGGTCAAGGACCTGCTTTCTCTTAGCTTTTTCTAGGTGCCAGTAGAACCCCTTGACTTGTGAGGAATGGAGAGAGCTCCCCTTGTCTTGTGAGACACTTTGGCTGGGCTTGTTGAGCTGGAGGGTCCTTCCCTTGCACGTTCATGGTTGTGTGCATCAGCACAGGCCAGGGGCTGCTTGCCCAGGTGAGCTTGTGCCTTCTCTCCTTGCCCACTAGTGATGCTGGAAGCATATAACATCCTCTGGGAAACTGCTCCCAAGAATCCCCCTGTGCCTGGCAGGAGCCCCTTGGGCCGTGCTGGACCTCTTCAGATATCCACACCTGCTTAGTGTCCAGATCTAAGCAGATCCCACTGGTTTCCTCTCCTTGATGATGAGAAGGTGGGGAAATAAGAGCAATACAGAAAAATATCAATATATTAAGTTCTTCACCTTCCTAACTTTCAAGTCAGCCTTTCTGTGGGGTTGGGTTTGCTTGGTGTGTGCTTGAGGCTGTGTGTTTGCAGACTGACACCTTCTGTGCCTTGCCACCCACAGCCCCCTGTGCCCTGGAGCCATGAGCTGCCCTCAGTGCCTGCAGAGCCACCGGAGCAGCCTCCCAGCCGCAGCCCCCCGGCACTCTTAGGCTTGCCTGCTCCCCTGGAAGGTGCTCATCGTTGGCCAGGAGAACCAGCTGCACCTGCACCAAGCCTCTGCATCCTTCCCAAGGTAAGGATGCCCGTGAAAAGCAAAGGAAACCAAATTTCACTTGGCCAATTCAAGTGCAGTCAGGTTGTTGCTGTGTTGTTGCATCTCCTACCTATTCCTCTCCCCCTTGTCTTGCTGGGAGGAAAGGTGCTGGCCTGGGGATAGGAACTTCTCTTGCAATTAAAAGGTGATTTTGAAGATGAGGTAGCTGCTGGTGAAGCCTGTTCCTTGCAGACTGTATCCCATTGGAATTTGCTCATAGTTTCAGAAACTACTCTGCTGCTGCAAGGAGCCAAGCTTGGGTGGGACTGGTGCCTTGTGACTGCCTCTGCTTCCCTGATGTACCTCCCGAGGTTAATTGTGTATAATTTTCCTCTTAACAATGCTCTGGAGGCTTCCCAAGCATGAGCCACCTTTCCTCCCAGTTGTAAAAGGTCTTTGGGGTATTGGAGGCTTCCTGTGATGGGAGAGTAAGGAATGGCTGGGGCAGGGCATTTGGGTGGGGGCCAAGTCCCTCTCCCAGGGAAACACCGTCGTCTGTTCCTTGCACTCAGCAGTAGGGTTTTTTAAAAGTTAAAAAAGTAGAGCTGAGCTTGTGGGGAGTGAGCAGGGGCTGAGGCTGATGTGGCCCAGCTGCCCTCCTAATGGGTACAAAATCAGTATTCATGGAAGAGGAGTGGAAATTGGGATTAGAAAACAAAAACTGGTTTCTGGGGTGGTTTTGGAGTTGGAGATTTTTGGGACCTCTTGTTTTCAAGCTTCTCCATGCAAACAGAGATGTCAGCTGTGTGCAGCAGCATATGAGAATAGCAGCTTCTCCATGTGTGATCCCACACATGGGCAGAGGAGCTGGGCCTGGAGGAATATGAGGATGCTACCAGCTTGTCACAGGATGGACATGGGCATGACACTCCTGTTTTAAGAGGTCTGTGAAAAAGTCACAGTGGACCCAGAGAGCTAAAGGTACGAGTCAGAACTGTGACCTGCCTTGTCCTGGTTCACTTTGGGAGCTCCCTTCCTGGAGCTGGGATCAGCTGGGATGCTCCAGCTGGGAAGCAGAGGCCAGTTAGCACTGGGAAGACGGACATCCTCAGGCTGTAAATATCCAGCCAGCTCTAATCCTCCCAGTAGCTCCATCACTGCTGTTTTCCTAAGAGTTATTTGACTCTTTGTGTTGCACTTCTCAGACAAATGGTTTTTAAATAAAACCTCTGCTAACTCGTTAGGCCTCCTGTCCAGGTCACTTCCTGCATGGGTGATTTATAGGGCTGCTTTTAACATTTTATTAACTTCCAATCACTGGGGCCAGTCAATCAGAGCCTATCCCATTAGCTGTGGTGAGTGGCTGCCCGGAGCATCAGGCTCTCCTGCTGCCTCCTCGCTTCTGGAGAGACCAACCATGGTGAGAGATGGGAATGAACAGGAGGAGAATTTAGATAAGGAGGAATAGATCTGGGATGGATAAGTGAATGCATAAGGGTTAAGGAGATAATGGGGCCTGTGATCATATCTGGGAAAGTGGCTTATCTCCTGCTGTTGGTACGTGATTTCTTGGCTGCATCTCCTGCAGCATGTGCTGAACCTGTGGTGATGGGAGAGGAGTGCCAGGGCTTGGTAAGGAGGCAGCTGCTCCACACTGATGGCAGCAAGGCATCACAGCTGGAGCATCCCTGGGTAGGATGTGCCTGTGTTAAACCCCTCCTGTGACAGTGCCAGAGATAGCCTTCCTCCTTGCTAGTGAATTTGTAAGTCCCTTTAGCTCCTGGCATCCCATCTGATCCAGTGGGCTGCCTTGAGCCCAGTTCCCTGCCATTTAAAACTCTGCTCTGCATCTTCTTCCCCCTTGGAGCCGAGCAGAGCCAAGCCCTGCAGCCCTGGCACAATGGTGAGTGGGGCTGAGCAAGCAGAGACCAGTCCAGCTGGGAAATCCAAAGGAGATGGAGATTGTAAGTGATGTGAGGCTGCAGCAATAGCTTTGATTATCTCTGGTTTAGTTGCTCCTCTCCCCGCCATGCCCTGTCTTTGTTCCACCCGTGCTCAGAGATGTTATTCAGTGGAGTTTTCCAGCTCTTAGTAACAGGGAGAAAAAAACCCTGAACTCCTGCACAACCAGAACTAATGAGCTCTCTCTGGAAATAAAAGCATCCTAAGGACAGCCTTGTGATACAGAACATCCCGTTCTCTGTGGCTGCTCTGGCCACTGCCTCTGAGTGATGGCCCAGCACAGGGATGTTGGGAGCTGAGCAGAGCTGTCACCTCCCATCCTTCCCCCAGCCATTGCTCCTGTGTGGCATTGAGAAAGCTGAGCCATGGTTTGCTCCTCTGGCAGAGCTCTGCTGTGGGGACAGGGATTTGGGAACAATTGTCCAACACTGTGGTGCAGAGCCCATCACCTTGTACATCCTCTCAGGACTGGGCAAGGAGGGGTCACATGTCCCCACAGGTCAGGACCAGCTCTTACTGGCTTGGAAAGGGATTTGGGGAGCAGCCTGGCTCCCATCCCTGGCTGGAGCGGAGAGGTGTAAGAGGGTGGGCTCACTGCAGCCCCTGTGTCTGAGGGAACACAGACCTGCAGTCCCTGAGGGCTGTCAGGGTTGTCAGGCATCTGGCTGGGAGAGAATTTGTCTTGCAGCAAAGCTGGCATCTGAAAGCCATCGCTTCTGATGTGCCCATGATTTGATGAAACCTGTGTCTCCTTTGTCATTCTTCTGTCTCTGTCTCAAATCCCAGAGCAAAGACAGAGAACTTGCTCACAGAGACAAACAGGTTTTTTTTCCCCTCCACCTTTAAATATTTATTCTGAGCTCTCAAGATACACACACTGTGATCTCGGGGGCCTGCCTGTGTGTTGGTAGCATCTTCTGCCTGGCAGAACAGGGCTGGCTGCCCTTCCCTCTGGGGAGCACAGGCAGAGCCTACTCCCCCTCCTGCTGCCTTGTGCTGGGTCCCAGAGGAGTGACATGAGGTATTCACCTCTTCCTACACATGTGCTCCCATGGGAACAAACCCAAGACCCACAGAATGCTGTCCAAAGAAGGTGTGGGTTGTGAGCTGCCTTTCTGGGGCTGAGACAGAGGTAAAAAAACATCCTGGTCCATCTGGTGTGCTCCTTCCTGGGGTGGCACATCCCAAATGGCACCCACCCCTCTGTCCCTTGCCTGCCTTCCCCTGTCCCTGTTAGCACATGGAGCTGCCACTGGAGGCTTTCCTCTTCCTCCCTGCAGCTTGTCAAGGTCGTGCAGGTAACTGGAGCAACACTGCCAGCCTTGGCTTTGCAGCCTAAGCTGTGCTCAGCTGTGGTTTTCTCTCTCTTCCCTCCTTTCCTCCACTCTCACTGTACTTCTCCAAGCCTTCCTGGTGCTGCTGCTTGGGTACACAGATTGCAGGAAGAGCAGCCCCATGCCACTGGGAGGCAGGTGCCTGGCATGCCAATGAGGAGCGAGGCTGGCGCTGGCAGCTCAGCCTGGGATGTGCCAAAGCAGAGCCACACTGCAGGCACTGTCCCATGGTTCCCTTCAAAACAAGAGATGCAATCCCATCTGGCTACAACTGCCACCTTCCAAGCATTTTTCCTGGAAGCTGGCTGTCCTGCAGAGCTGTCTCACCTCTGCTCCTGCTGTGGGGTTTTCTGGACTCAAGGGAGAGGGGATTTTGCATCTGCTCATAGTAGCTGGAGTATGGAAAAAAGCTAGGAAAAAAGCCAGGAGCTGGTTTCCCAGCAGCTCTGCAAGGGATGAGAGGATGTCTGCCTTTCCAGGTGAGTACACAAATCTCTACCTCTGCCTCCAGCTGCTGCAGCCCAGGCATCCTGCTCAGCAGCTGGCACTCATCAACACAGAGCTTGTCCCCAGCTGCCCCTGGCAGTGCCAGCCATGGCCTCCCTGGGACCTGTACAGGTGTGGGCACTGATGCAGAAAGAAAATCCTTTGCAGAGGCCTAGGATTGGATGGCAGGTGCAGCTCTGCCAGGAGATGCCTTGAAACCAGCATGTAGCCAAAGGCAAGAGGAGGCAGAGCAGACAATAGCTGATGTAGTGGGATTTTTTTGTTGTTTTTAAAGAGAAATAAATTAAAGCCAGGTCAGGAAAACTGAGCTCCAGTAAGCTGCAAAGTGATGAGGTTGGGACCATGGTGGTGGTTTCCTGGGCTGCTTTTCCCACCCCTGCCTGCCCTCTGCCTGCACCCATGATGGGCTGGCAGCAGCACCAGCCCTCTCAAATCTTGCTGAATGTCTGAACAGAATGGCCTCATTAGCAGGGAAAGTTTCCCCAAGATAAGTTAGTGCTGCTGTAAGAAGTGCAATTATCTCTTTTCTGCTCTCATAACTGTGGGCATTGAAGTTTCCTGCTCTTACACCATGTCATGGCCGAGCTCTTGTGCACAGGAGGGTGCCACCAGGAGAAAGAAATTATAACAAGGACATTTTTTGGAAAGAAAAAGATTTTTTTTCATTAAGGATTTCTTACTGCTTGGTTGTCTCACTGGCTCAGAGCTGCTGTGCCCATGCAGAGGTGATGCCAGCCCCTGCCTCACCATCCTGGTACCTGCCTGCATGTAGCTTGGTTGGGATGGTGGCAGAGTGTTTTTATGGAAGGCAGATAACCTGTGCTCTGTGTGTGTGTCAGCTCCTGCTCTGCCTGTGCACTGACCTCCTTATGGTGTCACCCCTTGCCCAGAGCTGCAATACCCCAGGGCTCTTCAGCTCCAGTGGGACTTTTCACTGAGCAGTGCATTCACAGGAGCAGCCAGTGCCAGCAGCGTATCCCAGAGTGAAAATCTGGGGCCTGAGACTTGTAGGAAATACTCCTTCAAGATTCAAGCTTTTTCAGTCTTTGGTCATTTGACCATGAGCCATGGGGAAGGCTGCCAGAGCACACACAGAGGATGTTTGCAGCTGGATATTGTAACAACTTAGTAGTGAATGGTTGGGATAAGTCATATTTCATAAATCCGGCCAAGAAAAAGATTGGTGATTAATTCTTTTTAATAAACAATGGTGAGTAGTGTGGCTTGATTTGAGCCTGACTGACTTTTACAGTGATTCATGGATTTTTCCACAGGAAAAACCACCTTTATGGTGATTGCTGGTGTGTGGGGTGCCTGCTTGCCTTCATGAGTAATTCCCCCCAGCTCCGAAAGCACCAGGGTGTGGAAAAATGATGAACTCTGCGGGAGCTGAGAGGGAGGAAGGGTGTGCGTGGCTCCACTGGCACAGCCAATGACTGCGTCCCTTCAAAGAGCATTGGAGGACGTGGGAGAGGGGGAATTTCACTGCCAGAAGTGCTGAAGGAGGCGAATCTTACGGAAAAATGAGTGGAGCTGAGTTGTCCATGTGCGCTGTTCTGGGCTGGCCAAGTGAGGTCAGCTGGGAGCGGTGATGGTCCTCTTTGCACCGTGCTGCCCCACTCCTCCAAACTAAACACCTGAGCAGAAGTGTCCCAGCATCCCATCCCTATGAAATTGGTGTTCCGTTCTTTGCAGCCCCCCAGGCTGGAAGCCGGCCAGCCTCCGTGGCGTCGTGCGGCTGCGATTCGTGGCTCTGGGGCGGGAGCGTGCGCAGGGGGCGGGAGCGTGCGGCCGGGGGCGTAGTGCGCGTCTGTGTGATGCTGCTTTTTAAAACCCGCCGGGGTGCGATGGGGAAATGCCGGGCGAGGCACAGTCAGAGGTGTGAGCAGTGCCTGCGCCTCGCAGGCGGGCGCCGGGGGCGGCGGCAGCCCTTGCTGCGGTGTCGGGTTTGTTTTCTAGTTTGGAGATGAAGGCAAAAAAAAGCTGTAGTTCTACTGAGATGAAACTTGAAACATAATTTGGTTCCTTGGTGAGGGTTTTTTTGACTCTTGGTGAAAAATATAGGCATTTGGCTAAAAGTTTGAGTTTCAGAGCAAGGGAAAGGAAAGGTGGCACAATGGTGGGAGAGGTTTGTGTAGAGATGCAGCCGTGAAGGAGGAAGAAGGAGCCTGGAGGTTGGTCCAGCAGCAGACAGGCTGACACCTCCCTTGGTGCAGTAGCACCCTATAGTAGTGTGACTCAGACCACCAAATGCCCAGCCTGGTCCCCCTGTCCCTTCAGTCACTCACTACAGGGGCTGCATTCTCTGGCCATCATCCCACTCCCTCCTCATCCTCCTTCAGCCCTCCCTCCACCGCAGTGCCCATCCCGCATTCATTACGGTGCCCATGTACTTCTCTAAGCCCAATATACTTTGAATTACTGCTCATCTATTCCTCTTGACATCCTCATGCTCATAACTAGGGAGCCTGCATTACCCGTTTGCACATCTGTCAAGCTGCGTGTTCCTTGGCCATTTCCAGAGATACATAAAATTGCCCGTGGTTATGACATTATTGACAACCCACCCCGTCTCCTTCCCCCTCCCCAAGCCCAAATGGCTGCCTGGCTTTATGAGGATTGATATTTGGGCAGTAAATATTTTAGAGCCTCATCTGATGAGTGTGTCTGTGCGGGTGAATACATTTGTGGCTGAGGACAGATGTTGGAGCTATCTTCATTGGAAATGCAGGGCCTTGTCTTTCTCCCTCCTGCCTTTGCAGCATCTCTGTCATCTCTCTGCAGCCTCTCAGTGCTGCCTGTTCCCAGTGGGAAGAAGGGGAAATTTAGGGAAAAACCAAGCAGAGGTTGACAGGAAGGACAGGAGCTGGCAGAGCTCTGTGAAGGTTGCATTGCTGCTGGGTTCCCATGCTCCCATGTACAATTTCTATGGCAAAGTGTTTTTCTTCCTTGAACCCAGGGAATCTACCCGCTCCTGCTGTGCTGGACAAGAAGCTTCTGCCCTTTTGAAAAGAAGACTACAAGTATCAGACTGTCTGTGGTTTCCAAAGGATATAGTCTGACTCCTGTTCTGAAAAGCTGCTTCATCACCCAAAGTTTCAAAATGTACTTCAGTAAATGCCACTAATGAGGAAACAACTTAGGAATAGCACAGCCTGGGTGATCTGAACCATTTTCTTATCTTGCTGAGAAAAGCAAAAGAGCCCATTTTCAGTTCCTCAGGATTATTTGCTCTCTTTGCTTTCAATCAGCAAATCAAAGAGTGATGCCTGAGTGATGCCTAGGGAAGAGAAGGACACTCAGCTTCTGCAGAGTGAACTGGGGCTGGGCTGGGCTGAGGTTTTGAGAGTCACAGCTCTCCTTGGGCTGGATCTAAGCTGTGTGCATCAGGATCCAGGGAACTTTCAAAAATAAGTCTGCACTCCAACTCTCTGGGAGTTTTGCTTGAGCTACCAAGCAGAGTTGTCCTTGTACCGGGGTCCCAGCCTGGGATGGGACTCTGATCTCTTCCCTTCAGGGAGGACAATGGCATGGGGATCTGGCATGAGCCCTCTCTACACACAGAATGGTTGGAGCACATGCAAGGCAAGTCAGCCCTGCTCCTTGATTTCTTCTTGCCATTTTGCTGCTTTTTACCCTCTCCAAGCCTGGAGCAAGTGCATCCAAATGTGTAAAAAATCAGCTGCCTGGGGGCAGCTTTGCAACCATTAAGTCCTTGCAATCCCTTGGAGTCTTTGTCAGGAGAGCAGGAGCTTCCTGGCTTGGTTCAATCCCTTTGTCAGAAGAAGGGGATTTTCCTGGCTCTGCTGTGCTGGGCTGGTCCCTGCCACCCAGGGTGAGGGGGTGTGGAGGCTGCTGGGCTGGCAGTCACCCCCTCCAGCACGTCGCCCAGTGCCAGCGACACCCACACCAGTGCCCAGGGTGTGGGTGTCCCTTTCCCGATGGGAGCGATGTGTTTTGGGGCAGGGAGTAGGAGGGAGTGTTTCTGGTTCCTGCAGCTTGAGGTCTGAAGCTGTTGTGTAGGCAGTGGGGGTCCCCTGGAGGGCACATGGATTTCCAGGGGCGGCCCATGTGCCAGAGAATGTCACCTGCCTTCTTGGTGGCCGCTGTGCTGTTGAGTGTGGGCGGTTGAGTGGACCGTGGAGTCCACTGTAGCTCTTATATCCAGTTTGCTCATTGAAGGAGATATCTGTGTCATCAGGGAGCTGTACAGGACAGCTTTGTGAAGGTGCTGGGAGAGTAGGAGGTGCCCAGCTCCATGTGCAAGGGCTCAGTGTCTCCACCTCCACAAAGCCTGGCTGCAGGAGCCACGTGCCGAGGGGAGGGGTTCAGTGGCCTCATTGAACTCCCCGATGAAGGATGCTGCCCTGGCCCTGGCCAGTCTGCTCTTTTACAGCACTATAGTATCTATTTATTTATGATTTCCGTGGGTGGTGTTTTGGATGATCTATTGAGCCAGAGTGAGATATTTTGAGGCACAGTGAGATATTTTAAAAACATCTCATCACTCTGGAAATATCCATGGTGCGATAGCTGTGTATTAGTCATTCGGAAAGGGAGTGATTTCAATGAAATAAAAAACATTTCATCTTGTCAGAGCATTTTCACTCACTGTCTGCCAGGCAGCTCCTGTCAGTCTTCAGTCTCTGTGGCTAGTTTTACTCTTCTTAGGCTCTGCCTTTTTTATTTTCTAACAAGAAATAAAATAAACCCTCTAATGGATATTGGTACCTATGAACTCATCAATTGTTAGTGAGAAAGACCCTGTGAAAAGATACAATAAATCCTCTTTGTACTGGATTATTTCCCATGGGATTATTTCTCTCAGGGACTATGTGCAATTGGAAGGAGAAACTCCTTCTCTGGGTATTGGACCTTGAAAAAAAACCCCTGCCCTCCAAGATTATTTATCCCCCTGAAAAGTGAGAGTAACTCTAAAACCCTTGAATGTCAGCTGGAGATGCAGAATTAGGCTCACAGAGAGCAGGAGGAGAGATGGTTTTCTCCTAGGCAAAAAAACAAAAAAACCCTGTTAGAAAACACAAATGATGAGGCCTTGTCCTGCAAGGGAGAACAGCTCAAAGCCGTTCAGCAAATGAAAAGCCAAATGAGCTGTGAAAACCTTACCACCATGGTAGGAGAGATTTTCTCTTGGAGGAAATCTGCCACAAATCACCTAATATTCAGCTTTGCACTGCCATTTGGGAAAATGCTCATCATATTCCCCTGGTCCTTGCTTCAGCTGATGTGTGTCTGTGCCTGGGGTTTCTCTTGCACAGCCTGCACGCCCAGGGGGAGGTGATTCGGCCGAGGTGCTCCCATTCTTGGATCATTCTCTGTAATCAGGCAAAGGGAAGTTGCACTGTAGTTACACCCTGAGTGCTGTTCACTGTTGCTTTGAGGGGCACAGTTGCTATTGCTTCATGCAACAAGTAGATAACTGCTTCAATGACTCAAAATGATCCCTTTGTGGATAAATCACAGTGTTGATATTCCAAGTTTTTCCAGAGTACACAATAGTAGAATTGTAAAATCAGTTTGGGTTGGAAGGAACCTCAAAGCTCATCCAGTGCCACCCTCTGCCATGGGCAGGGACACATTTCACTATCCCAGGGTGCTCCAAGCCCTGTCCAACCTGGCCTTGGACACTGCCAGGGATCCAGGGGCAGCCACAGCTGCTCTGGGTACCATGTGCCAGGGCCTCACTACTCTCAAGCACATCTAAAGGCACCTCCCTGGTGGGAATGGGGTTTTAGGGGATGTTCCTCTGCTGCTGTTGCTGCCCCTTGGCCATCTCCTTTGGTATTGGGAGTCTTGGCTGGGTTTTCTCTTGCCAGTGCTGAGCTCTGGCTGCATCCCCGTGCAGGAACACCCCACATCCAGCCACTGTGGCTATTGAAACTCCAGCCAGGGCTGTAAAATAGAAACTCTTAACTAAAGAGCAGGAGAGGGCAAGAGAGAAGCAGGCCTGGATCTCCTTGATGCCTTGGAGCCTTTTCCTCAGCTCTGCCAGGACAAAAGGGGCATTGCTCCCCATGAAAGCAGGAACTGGCGGGATCAGGGTGCTGACTGTCCTGGAGCAAGTGCCCATAAACCCCATTTTGCTAAAATCTGGGCTTGGCAGCAATGACCTGTAACCTTTACAACTGTTGCCTATTTTTTCTTGGCCAAATGAAATTAAAATGGCCAACCAGTGCCATTTCTTTCCTTTAACCTTTTCCCTTTCATGTCCACACTTGACCCAAAATAATATTCTTTCTTGGTGCTCCCTTGCTGGACACTAATTCAATTAATTCAGTTAATTAACTAACACAAGCTGACCTCTTGCTTTTCTTGGCCAGGGGCAGCAGGACTTACCACCCACGTGGTGAATCCTCTGCTCTCCTGCCCTTGTGGCATGGCATCTTCTGCATCCCTTTGCTGGTGGGTGAGCATGTCCTCATCCCGTGCCCCTGAGTCAGCACTCTGCTGCTGGTGTGCTATTTCAGCTTAGGAAAAAAAAAAAAAAAGAAGAAAGTTTCAGTATTTAAAGTATTTAAGCAGATGGAAAGCCACAAACTACAGTCGGTGGAAGGAGCGTGTTTCATGACTAACAAAATATGCCAGGTAGGCCGTTCCACTTGAGATATTTTCAGGAATATATAATCACTTTCACACATCCTCATAAATTTGCCAAAGTGTTAGTTTTCCCCCATATGGATGGGGAGGATGCAGCATGTCATGACTGTTGCACGGCATCTTGAATGCTGTGTCTTCGTGGTGTAGATTTTTTTTTTCCTTTATTCCCCCCACCCTGGCTGTAATTGCAATTTTAAGTTTGATTCACCCTTCCTCATAATTAGTGTAGGCAGAAGGTCACCCTTGAACATTGTGGTGAGAGAGCTCCTTGGATAAGGCAGGGCAAAGGAAGCAGCAATTAAATCTCTAATAATACCCCCAAAAATGGACTGGGGCTGGACTGGAGCAGTGCCAGGGATGCTGTCCCAGTGGGGTACCAGCAGGTGATAAAGGGATGCTCTAGAGGAGCCCCAAAGGCTGCATCCTTCCCACTGAGTTCCTCTGAATAGATGCTCCAGCGTGGCACTGGGGTAAACAAATGCAAAATATTTTGAAATCATTCAGTCTCAGCATTGGATTCTTTCTTTTCTTTCTAGTATCATGGCAAAATTAAATAAAAGGACCCGTTTTCTGCATGTTATTGATCTTTCACTCAAAATCTGGGCCCTTTTCCAGGAAAAATGAGCCCTTTTGTGAACAAAGAGACAGGCACCTTCCCAACAAAAGTCAGCTTTCAAATCCAATGTTCTGTGTGTTTGAAAATTCATGTTTCTGATAGGAAAATATCAATTTCACTCAAATTTGCAGAGCAGTGATGTGGTGGGGGCGAGACGGCCCTGAATGGATTGATGAGCACTTGAAGGCCAGATTGCCAGAGGGATTTAAAAGCAAAAGAAAAAGCAACCTTGTCACTGATTTTGAGCAGCTTGTGTTTGAATCCAGAGCCAGGCTGCTGGGCTGGAGCTGGCCCTGCTGTCCTTTTCTCTTGGGGACCTAGAGCCTTCACTGTACACTGTGCATGTGCAGGAGGGCTCAGCCCATCTCTCCTGACCAAATCCCAGCCTCAGTGGTTTATATACCCTTTTTTTTAAAACGTGCTGGTGGCTGGAGCCAGGCTCTGAGTTAGTGTGTGCTGGCCTTGCTCCGTTACCCTGGTTGGGTGCCCCTGAGAGCTGCCTGCTGGTGTCTCAGACAAGCTGGGCTTTGCCAGCAATGTTTTACAGGTTAATTTGTCAAATCTCTGTAGCTTGATTATTTGTTGGTGGAGCCCTTGAGGATTGCTGGGGAGGAGATGCGTTACGCTCCCTTGGACCGTGTTACCACACACACGCTCAGCTGTCGGGCAGGGCTGCTGAGCTGGGTGTCCTAAATGTTCTCATAGTGCAGCCCATGACACTGCCCCCATGGTAATGAGGGTGGCTGTGTTCCCCTGCCACTGCATCCTTCAAGAGCAAGTAAATTGTTTTTTTTTCATGTGTTCTCCCGGTGCTCCACCCTTGCTGTGACGCTGGGGGATGGAGGTAGTGCTGGCTCAAGGGCATCATTCCCAGCGCTGTCCATCATAAAATCATGAAGTGCTTTGTGTTGGAAGAGACCTTAAAGATCTCATTTCACCCCCCTAATGTGTGCAAGAGCACCTTCCACTAGACCTGGCACCCTGCTCCTTGTCCACTGCTACATGGAAGGTTTGCCTGGTGCCTGAGCAGAGAATTTCCCCCCTGCCCCATGGGATTGCTCCTGGGGCTTTGCTCCCGGGCTGCGTGTGTAAACTTGCTTATCTTTGGAAAGGCACGGCGGCGCTGACAAGCGGTGCAGGAGATGGGGGCAGTAGGTGGATCGTTTTTAGCAGCATGCACGCACGGAGCAGACAGCTTGGGCATGTTCCAAAACACTTCCCACGCCCCCAGGCTGAATTTTAAGAAGCTGGGGCATCTGCACGTTCAAAACGCTACGGGGTGGAAGGGAAAAAAGGAAAAAAATCCCCAAGGCAGGCAGAGCAGCCAGCGCGTGGAAGGGGCAGGCAGCACCCAAAGGCTGATGTCTTGCTGCGGAAGGGAGTTTGTTGCAAAGGCTGAGCAGCTCCAAGCCGCTCTCCGGAGGGGCAGAGCACAGGTGAGCGTGGAGCAGCGGGCGCTGGCTTGCAAGCTGGTCTCGCTCTTGGTTGAGTGGGGGGAATGGGAAGAGGAGCTTGAATAACCCAGGAACGGTGCCCGGGTGAGTGCCTGTTCCTCCTGTCCAGCTGGGGTGGTGCAGCTTTTGAGGAGCTCCACACATTTGGGGGCCCCAGAGTCTTGCAGTAAAAGGGGGGTTAGTGGGGGGGGGGGTAGTCCTGTCTTCCTTATGGTGATGGGAATGAGTCCTGTGCTCAATCCACTTTTGGTGTTTCAAGGGACTGCCTGGGATCCTGCCCATTAATAGCAGGAGATGCCCCACTGATTTCTTTCTGTGGGGAAGCCCTGGTATGCAGGACCAGCCCCATGTGCATCTCCTGGGGAAGCTGAAACAAGCAAGCAGTGGGGCAGGGATTGACGTTGGGAGCACACAAGCTCTGGGCTTGCACTGGCTAGCTGAGGGCTATTTCAGCCGTACCCAAGGCTCCCTGGGACAGGGTGGGATATCCAGCCCAAGCAGGGAACTCTAAGGGAAGGAGGACAACCTGTGTGTACGGTCCAGCAGAGTCTTGGATCCTCTGGAGTGATGATCTGGAGCTCCTTTCTGAGTGCTGGTATAGCTTTGGATAAGTAGCTTCAGCTGTGAAGGTTGGGAGCTTTTGGTGCTGGTTCTCAGCATACATGGTGAGAACAGCCCCAGTTCTTGCTGTTGCTGCTCCCTTGGGATCCAAGGTCCCTGCTCCTGGTGGTGTGGGGCCTCGGATGTCTTGCACCGAAGCATTGGGAAGGGATGGGTGTAAATCTGGAGAGCCCAAGGTGCCGTCCGCGTTCCTCAGATCAGCGATCTGGTGTGCACTCCGTGATCCAAGGGTGGGGAACACACCCGTCTGCACATTCCATCGAGCTCCCGTTGGTGCTGCAGGCAAGGAGGATGATGGTGTGTCATCCTGGCAGCCTGAAGCCATCCTGGTAGGGTGGCTGGGCTCTGACTGCTCCCTCCCATCTCGCTGGGCCAGGCACTGGGGGATGCTCCTCCCGACGCATCACGTGCACGAGGGGCATCTTCCCAGCGCTGCCCGTGCCTGCCTCCCGTGCTGCTCCTGCCTCCTGAGCTGCTCCTGCCTCCCGTGCCACTCCTGCCTCCCGTGCCTCTCCTGCCTCCCGTGCCTCTCCTGCCTCCCGTGCCTCTCCTGCCTCCCGTGCCACTCCTGCCTCCCGTGCCCTCCCGTGCCTCTCCTGCCTCCCGTGCCACTCCTGCCTCCCGTGCCCTCCTGCCTCCCGTGCCTCTCCTGCCTCCCGTGCCACTCCTGCCTCCCGTGCCCTCCCGTGCCTCTCCTGCCTCCCGTGCCTCTCCTGCCTCCCGTGCCTCTCCTGCCTCCCGTGCCACTCCTGCCTCCCGTGCCCTCCCGTGCCTCTCCTGCCTCCCGTACCACTCCTGCCTCCCGTGCCTCTCCTGCCTCCCGTGCCTCTCCTGCCTCCCGTGCTGCTCCTGCCTCCTGTGCCGCTCCTGCCTCCCGTGCCCTCCCGTGCCTCTCCTGCCTCTCGTGCCCTCCTGTGCCACTCCTGCCTCCCGTGCCCTCCCATGCCTCTCCTGCCTTCCAGTGTTCACTCTGGCAGCACACAGCTCTGCCCTTCTCCTGGCAAAGCCGATGGCTTATTGAAATGTGACTTTTGCCTGGTGAAGAGACAGGAAAACTAGTGAGGAGCAAAAACTAGAGAAGTCCTTGGGGGGAAGATTTAAATGCCTCCAAGATCAGAGCTTTTTTCCTGTCATTTTAGGAAGAGAAGATTTCTTGGGAAGCCTCCACTTCCTAGGTATCCCTCCAGAAGAGGCTAAACCAGATTCTAAGTTATGCACTTTGTAATTCTCTTGGTACCAGCAGAAGTAGTGCTCTCCATGGTGTCCTCATGTGCCTGGTAGCCTCATGGCAAGAGCATCTTCTTGGCAATAGGTGCTGCCTGGGTCCTTCTGTCCCTTGTCCCACAGGTGGGCAGGAGTACCTTTGCACCTCTGGCACCCAGGGGAGGAGTACAAGGCTCTCCCAGTGCTAAACATAAGATGCTCTTCTATGCCCTCCAGGGTGAGGAGGAGGAAGAAGGCAGAGAGGGATGGGGATGGACCTGGTGTGCCCCAGGGGACTGGCTTGTTTCTGCTAATTAGCAGTGTAACCAGCCGTGGCACAGCCCAGGGCTCCTGGCAGATAATTACCTTGCTGGGTGCTGGGAAGGGAGCAGAAAGACTTGCTGTCCATGGGGACTTGAAAACCTCCCCATTCTTGAACAGATTTGGGAAATGCAGCTCAAAAATAATAATATGGATATATATTTTAACAGAGCAATTTCTGCCAGGCAAGCAGGCCAATTTGTTACTGAGGTGACACATTTGGTTTTAGCTATAAGAATCAAGATTTTTTGGCTTTTCTCCTTTTTCAGTCCCTAGGGCAGAGGTTGGCTAAGTCATAGGGAAGCTGGGGGTCTGCATGGAAACAGGGTTGGGGTTCTGGCTTCCTGCTGACCGAGCATTTATGGGTGTTTCATAGAGCAGGAGGAGAAAAATAAATCTGGGAGTGCCCCCAGTCTGCTCACTGCAGCTCGGTGAGGTTTCCATTGGGCCAGGGTATCCTGTCATCCCTGTGCTGTGTGTGGCTGTGCAGATCCTGTGCCACCCCTGTGCTGTGTGTGGCTGTGCAGATCCTGGGCTGTGTGTGGCTGTGCAGACACCGCCCCAGGGCTGCCGGGGGTCCTGCCCCAGGGCTGGCTGCTCTGCCAGCCTGGGGATGGCTCCCTGGAGCTGCCCAGGGGTCCCTGCCGGTGCTGCCAGGGCTGTGCCAGGCAGGGCTGTCCCTCGAGTGCTCCTTGTGCCCGACGGGTGGGATTGCTGCTGGCCAAGGAGCATCTGTGCTCTCCTCACACCTCTTGTTGGGGCCAGGGACCTCATTAGCTGCTTCCATCTCCTCTCTCCTCTGTTTATCTGCAGTTTTTCAAACGTTTGTCTGACTATTTTTTTTGTCTTTTTTTTTCCTGGCTTGAAGGGAGAAATGATTGTGTGAGTCATGATAGGGCCTGACAGCTCCCTGTGTGCCCTGCCAGGCTCTACTGAAATTGGGGCTGGGGGGCAGGGCTGCAGTGACTGCTGCCCATCCAGGTCCTGTTGCAGGGGGACAGGGGGTGGGGAGTGGGGAACAGGCATCACAGCCTTTCCCCATCATCACCCATTAACCCTTTGGTCTGTGGGGCTTGCCAGAGGGTCTGGCAAAGCTCGGGCCTCCAAGGAGAGATTTCAAGCAGATTTGTGATTCTCCTTGGGAGAGCAGTGGGAATGCCATGACACTGGGTGGCAGGAGAGCAGCAGGGTGGGAACAGCTTGAGCTGAAAGCCCAGTGTAGCCAGCCCTGCTTCTGTCCACTGTCTGTAGGAGATTTGGGGCCGTGCTGAGGTAGAGGAAAGCTCTTGGCTACATGCATGTGCCTTGTCCAGGAACAGGCTGAGAGGACAGGCTTGTCTGGTCAGTGGATTTGTCCCCATTCCAGTGCCCCCAGGATGTCTGCTTCCATACAGAAGGGGGTCCCAGGCTGGTGCTTCCATACAGAAGGGGGTCCCAGGCTGGTGCTCCCCATGGCACCTCCCTGCTGAAGGAGCACAAACACTGTGTAACAGGCACAGAAGGATGCAGGGGATGGCAATTCCACCTCCACCTCCTCGGTCAGGGCTGAGGGTGCCAAAGTGCATCTCTCCATCTGCCAGCCCTGGCTTGTTGGCCACCTCAGTCCCTCTTCCTCCACGCCCCATCTCCCTCTGGAGAGCCAGCAGTAACTCTTAGTCAGTGCTGTCTCATGGGCCATTACTTTGGAAATCCCAGGGAGAAGGGTGCTTGCCCACGGTCCTGTGTGGCCAGTGCCATCCTCTGCAGCCCACTGCCACCCTGGCGCTGCTGACTTGGAGGTCAGGGCCATCCTCACCTCTTCCTCTCTGCTCCGGGATGATCCCAGCATCCTGCCTGTGCTTTTTATAGCCCGTGCTTCCCAGCAGGCTCACCAGCTGACCTGGATACGGCCACACCGCATTTGGGCTGAGCTCCCCTGCTCCCTCCTTGTGCTGGGGTGGGCTGCTTTGTCAGTGCTCACTGGCACCCCACGTTGCTCTCACAAAGACAGAAGCATCCGTCATCCTGCTCTTGCGTCAAGCGTTTCCAGTCCAGGCTGGGTAGCAGGGATTGCTGCGAGCACGCGCCTCCGGATCCCTGCTCCACAGGGATCCCTTCTCTTTAGCAGGTGCTTTTTCTCCCAGATGCTGTTCTGCAGAGAGGAAACAGGGACAAATTAGCATCCCTGGCATTTCTGGCTTTCCCCATTCCTTGCCTGCCAGCTTCTCCTCCCTTCTCTTTTTAAAGAGATTCAGGTCACGCCTGGAATTAGGGCTCCCTGAACTGCAGTGAAAGAGCATTTAAACTACTTACCATCGATTAGATGGAGTAGTTGGGGTTTGGTTGGTGCCCCACCCCTGTTCTCAGCTTTGGATGGGTGTTCACAGCACATTGCTCCTTCTTTCAAGGCCTTTGCCATCATGGGCTGCTCTTCCCTGCACAGGTGGGTCTGGGGTCCCTGGGGGCTGCTTCCCACTTTGCACCCCGCCAGCAGCCAGCTGCTCTCGACACAGAGACCTTGCAGGAAAGCATTTTATTTAGCCAGCTTCGTTTATCGCAGCGCTCCGGCTGGGATTAGACACAGATAAGACGATCAATAAATCCTCCTCTTGGCTGAGATGTGCCGTGAATTTTTTGGGAAAGGGTAGGGAAAGGAGGGCACCAATTCAAAGGCAGCAGGACTGGCTGGAGGTGAGGGAGGGGACAGCCAATGCTTCGAGGTGGTGGCACAGAGGGGACCCCGCCATGATGCCACTGGCAGTTTTGAAGAAGCCGTGTGTACGTGGTAGAGAGAAAAGAAACCCCGCGCTGCCGCTGCGGCTGGTGTGACTGTACCGCCAGGGAAAGTAGGTCAGGCTGTGCTGCAGAGCCCGGCTCGAGCCCCCAGCACAGCAGGACACCCAGCCCTCCCCAGATCCCCTCAGCTCTGCTCACAGCCAGCCCTGCCCCAAAGGCAGCTGCTCTGGGGCTGGGCTGGCATCAGCCCCTCACCCCGGTGTCTGGGCGGCTCTTTGGTCCTGCTGTGGTGGCTCTGGGTGAGGGTGGCAGTGTGGGAGCTGTGCAGGAGGAGAGGCAGAGATGGAGGGAGGGGAGACAGTGCTGCCTTTCCCCTGCCTGCATTGCTCAGCTGCTCTCCTGCATCCGGTGAGGATTTGGCTGCAGGAGGGATGTAGGATGCAACCCCAGCATCAGAAAGGAGCAACTGTTTCTCCATCTCCCTGGAATTTTGAGGTCTCCCACTAGCTGGGAGTGGGAAAAGCTTAGGGACATGACCATCCCCTCTCCCCCCCCCACCTTTCTGGGACTGTTTTCTGCATTGTCAGGGAGATCTGGGGAGGAAGAAAAAATGGTTAAAGGCAGAGGCTAACACCTCAATCTGCAGGGATTTTGGGTGTCTCACATGGATTTCAAAGCCTCCTCAGAGGGGAAGGGGGAGCAGGACAGGACAAATGATGGGATTCCTGTGGATAGGACTCAGGCAGGACTGGAGGATGTCCTAACTTGGCTCAGGAGGATGGCTTGTTCCATCATCACTTTCAGGAAGGTTTCTTGGCTGCTGGGGAGAGGGGAAAATTAAGATGTGTTTTCATGACAGAGGTGTTCCAAGTGCAAATCCAGAGCGTGTGCTGTAGCTGTAGGAACCCGTTGGGAGATGGAAGGGAACTCTGGAATTGCCTTTGCCACTGGACACAGCTGGGCTGTCACTCCAGGACATTCTGTGGGGAGGGATGCTGTGGGGCTGGATCACAGCCACAGGAGCATGGCCTGCTGCAGCCAGGGGCCTGGGACTGCCAGGCTCAGGGAGGTGACAGCCCCATGTTAACACGGCTCTGGTGACACCAGTGCCATGACCCAGAGGTGGGCAGGGACACTGTGTCCTGCAGCAAGGACCTGACTGATGTGAGAGAGCTGGTGGTGAAGATGCAATGAGCTGAGCGAGGAATAAATTGAGTGTGTACATCACAGGCAGGTCTGGGCTTTATTGATTTTCAATGAAAGGCTGTGTCATGAATTTTTCTTTCCCACTGTATTTGCTGGAAAGTTGCATCTGGTCTCCAAGCATTAACCACTAACTAGAGAGCTCATTTTTCGCCCCCCAGGAGCTGCCCCAGGGGGAGGCAGGTTTGCACATGATCTTTTTAAGTGTGTGATGGATGCAGCAGCTTTACTAATCCAGCATCAGAAGAGAAGGCCGGTATTAGCAGTGGAAAATGTTCTGTCCAGCAGTTCAAGTGACTCATTGCCAAGGGGATGCATGTGTAATGTGTCTTGTTTGATGGGCTGCTCCAGGATCCATTGGGAATGGTGTCCTGCTGTCCCCACGAGGGACAGGGCATCATCTGGGTGTTGTCACTGCTTTTGCTGGTTTGCCTTTCCTCTCAGTGACAGGAGGACTCTCAAAGAGAGGGAACGTATTCCCTATGGTAAAACCCTTTTGGAAGCTCCTGTTGCATCCTGCTTTTAAACTGGTGTTCAGAATTTGGAGCATCTCTTTAATCTTGAAGTCATTGTTTTTAAACATTAAAGAACAGTTGGGAATGAGTATAGCACGAAAATGTTTTAGGAGACATTTCTCCCTATCTTCAGAAACCCTTACAGATCTTTGCTTCTTTATGAATGTGTTGAGGACTTAGGGGAAAACGCTGAAACCAGTTGAGGGATTTAAAAAGAGATAACCAATGGAGAAAGTTGGAGAGGTTTAGGATGGGTTTGTCTGGAAAAGAGGTAATAGGGAGGAGGTGTTTTGGCTAGAAAAGAGGTGATGGAGAGATGTTTTACCAGGTTTTGGGTAGCACTGTGCAGTGAGATGTGCAGCGACAGCAGCTTGTGTCCTCACAGGGAGAGGCTGGGAAGACTTGAGGGCTGGGAACTCGGTTGGAAATGCCCTGGAAGGGTTAATTCTGGTGCCTGGATATAACTGGATGCACTGAAGCTGAAGTGGAGCAGTATGCAAATCTATCCACTTTCATAAACTGCTTAATTAGGCGAATGTTAATGAGACGTTAATTACTGTTGTGCCGGCGAATCCCACGGAACGGAGATTATGTTTCTCTTCAAACATCCAGTCTTAATTATAACTTGTGCTTAATTCCACTGTCTTGCTTGGGACGGAGCTGGGTAGGGAGGACGAGTGCCAGCTCCCATGGCTGCCCGCCTGCAGAGCATCTCCCATCCCTGCCCATGCCACAGTGCTGCCTCTGGGACATTGGGGATGGAGCTGTGGGGGCAGCAGGGGCTGCTTGAGGACAGTGGCTGTGAATGCTTTGCTTGCAGCCATCTCCTTGTGCTCAGGTCCCGCCCAGCAGCAAACCCGCCAGTTGTGAGCAGGCCAGCATGGAAAGTCTCATGTCACATGTAAAAGCTCCCATGCTTTTCCTTTGTGGGCTTGAGAAGCCTTTGTGAAGTCCCTGTTGGTGCCCTGTGCACTCCAGGGATGCCACATTGCTCTGCTCTGGAGGTGCCTGCCCCAGGCTGGTCAGACTGGGGTAGGGAACTTGAGCATGTGCCTTGTCCTTCCTTCCTCACTTTCTGTTTCTGCCTGCCCTGGTCTTCCCAGTAGGACTGCAAATGCATTCTGTTGCCTGTGATTTCTTGTTCCTGTATGGGTTTTTGTGGCAAATTGCCAGAGGTCTTGCTTCCAGAGTGCCTGGTGCACATGAATATTTTTAAAGTATGGCTTCCACTTGGAGATCAGCAAGAGATCACAGCAGAGATGAGCAGAGAAATGGCATCCCATTTTCAATTTGAACACCTATTATTATTATTATTATTATTATTATTATTATTATTATTATTATTATTATTATTATTTTACATGGCTTTCATTAAAGTTCAGGATAATATAATGCCTTCAAATGAGGTATAGTGAGCCATGGAATCTGCATCCTCAGGGGCTTTTGGCTGGTTTTCCTCTGAGCTTTGCTGGTTCGCTGGAACCTCTGAGCAGGGTTCTCTGGCTCGTTGCTCATTGCTGCCAGCTGGGTAGCAGAGAGGACAGCACCTTAAGGCTGAAACACGAGATATGAGCTCCATCAGAGCTTTGGGTACCCCTGAGGAAGATTTCTTCCAGTGGCCAGGCTCTTGTCCCCAGGGAGGTGTTTGCCTTGCCACTGCTGGTGGTGGGAGAGCCCATGGGCTGCCTGCTCCGCTCCTCCTGGCATGAGCTTCACAGGATTTTAATCACATGCATAGTGGCATCTGCATGCTCAGAGCTTGTGGCCAGAAACCTGCAGCTGAGAGCAGTGACAGTCCTCATGCCAGGCCCTCTCTGATGGCCGGCGGTGTCTGGGGAAGCTGCCCCGGGGTCGGAGTCACTTTGGATTTCCTCTGCAGGAGCCGTGTTGTCCCCGGAGCGGCGATTCTCTGCATTGGGTGTTTTCAATTACAAAGGGTGTCAGTTTAGGTTTCGTTTCCTGTGTTTTCTTCTTTTCTTCCCTCTGTTCTGACTCTGCTGTTTGATTTCCAGACAGGTTTGATATTTCCTCTCCCAGCAAGCCCTGGGGACTTTGGTGGGCGGCTCTTTTGATGGCAGGGATGGGCTGGGCTGGAGGACCAGGAGCCGGCAGGACAGGGGCAGCACCCATGGCAGCGCCCACGGAGGTGGCACCGCCAGGGCTCGTGGCAGCTCTGTGTGCCTCCTCCAGAATCATCTGAACGTGAATGTTTTAATCTCCTGAAAAGCTTTTCTATCAGAAGAAATATGTCCAGCAGCCAGGGATTTTTGCCTTTTTTTCTTCTCTGCATTCTGCATCTCTCAGTGTTGAAACTTTGTTAATTAATTAAGAATTAATTAATGGCAATTTCTTTAATTTTTGAAAATGGCAGGATCTAGCCACGTATCCACTTGCAGATCTGCCTGCTGCTCCCTCCTCCCCTCTTGCAAATCTCGAACAAACAGAGCCCAACACAATCAACAGCTGCGTGGGAGGCAGAGCCAGCACTCTGCATATGATTCCAACCAAATACAGTGTGTTTGGGAAACATGGGGACACCAAAGCCAGCTCAAGGGGGAGCAGAGAGGTCCCTGCCTGTGTTGAGCCCCACTGCTAAGATGCCTCTGTGTGTTGGTGGTTCCTGTGCTGCTTTTCAGAGCCCAGAAAATACCACAAGCAGGACCAGGTGCTCCAGTGCAGTCCCCCAGGGTGCCAGTGCCTGCGTGCCCAAGGGGACATCACAGGCAGAGAAGGAGGCAGGAGAGGAGAAGCTCTCACTCTGTGTTCTGCCTGCAGCTGCGTGTCACTTCCAACTGCTGAGCCCAGCACCTGCTGGCTTTAAAATAAAATAAAAGGGGGACAGAGGAGAAAGGAGGATTTGGCTAAACATCTAAATTAGCCTTATTGTGCTGGGAGCTGAACTGGGCGTGGGGTAAATCCATTCCCACAGCACAGTGTGTCTGTACTGAGGGAGATGTTGAGGGACAAATGACTGCTTTTCATACATTATCATGGCCTGACAGCCATGAGGCAGACAGAGGCAGTGCAAAGGTGATAAATGAGAAAGTTTGAGTTAACAAAGTCTAGATGTCTCTCATAAGAGGGAAAGGAATTCCCTTTACCAGCAGTCCTTGGGCTTGTGCAGTTGGGATTGCTCCTGCCCTCTATTTTGCTTTTTAAAAATGCCTGATAATTTGTTTCTTATTTACTTTTGCTTGCCAGGTTGATGCTATGATACATGGGTTGTGTGCTGGATGTGGGGCTCTCTTGTAGTGCTGGGTGAGTGCTTGGAGATGCTGGTGGGGGATAGAGATGCTCCTGGGGTTGTCAAGGCAAGGAGATGTGCAAAAGGGGCTGCTCAGGGCTGTGGGAGGAAATCCCTGCTCCTCCAGGCAAGGGAGGGGAAGAAGTGTCTCCCTGGCAATCAGCCAGAACCAAGAAAGCAGGTCTTCAGCAGGAACCTGCAATATTAAATAGTCTTTTAATGAAAAATACATCTGCTGTTGAGCTGCCTCGTAGTCCGAGATGTGAGCGTGCTTTTTGGTTCCACAATAGCTGCTGCACGACCTTTTATTTTACAATATTTGAAACAAAACTGGAATCTATTTTTAATCCTTTCCCCCTTTCAGTGTTCTCTTGTCACTCAGCCATCACACTAATCCTGCAAAAGCTCAGTCAGGGTTTGGGAGAGGCCAAGGGCCAGGTTGCATGCCCAGCTTAGAGCAGGAAGTCAACCCATCCCTGCATGGTCCCTCTGCCCGGTGACTCTGGCTCAGGCTGTCCTGCTCAGGGCTGCTTTGCAAGGACAGAGCTTTGCCTGCTGTCCTTTAGTAGCTCTGCCTTTTCAAGGAGGGGGAGATTTTGTTTTTACTGCCAGATGTGGGGCAGACCAGGCAGGATCTCCTCAGCCTGGATTTCAGATTGCCTTATGGCAATCCTGCCCGGAGGCAGAGGTAAAGGCTGGGTCACAACAGTTTGCACTTTGCTAATGCTTTTCTTGGTGGGATTTCTTAGCAATTCCCAGAGAAACCAGCCACTGCAAAGCCCTTCCTGCTGGTGAGGAGCAGAAGGAGCTGGGGAGGTGAACTGAGGTCCTGTGCAGGGTATACCTGCTGATGGCACATTTTAACATCCCTAGCAGTGGTGTTTGTGTGTTTCAGCAGTGTCTGGCCCTGCCAGTGCCATGGGCAGCCTTGCCTTTCCTGCCACCCACTGCCTGCAGCCACAGAGGCCCCATTTATCTAGAGCAATGACTAACTATAGAAAAATAACAGTAAAGAAAAGGTATGTGAGAACCATCTGTGAAATAATAACAAGATCCTGGGGATGGAGCTGCTTTCATCTGGGAGCTCTTTGAGAACTGCGGGTTGTTCCTGTCCCTTGTTAAAGAGGGAGCTGGGCAGCGATGCCCGCTCAGATCTTTCTTTCCTTTCAAGATCTCCCATGGCATCCCACAGGCTGGTGAGCCTGGGCCTTGCCAGCACATCCCTCCTGCTGCCTGCTGCTGAACTGGTATTTAATCCTTCTAATCAGCCCCACATCCAAGCCCAGTGGCAGTGGCAGAGCTGGGTTCATCCGAGGCTGTTGTGCCCTCTTACATCCCGAGCGAAGAACCTGGCAGGGCTGGGAGCTGTGGAGTATGGAAACCCCATGTCTGGCCTAGCTTTGTAAGGCTGAGCTGCCAGTTTTTGCAGCCAGTCTCCTCCCAGCCAGGGTGGATGCTGCTTGATGCTTGTGCCAGGTCTGCTCCAGACCCTTGGGGAACACCCAAGCAGTGCAAGTGCTGGCAGGCACTAGCTGGCTGGCTGGAAAATGTCCATCAAAACTTCATTTCCTGGGAAAAATCTCGTTTGGCCAAGCTAAAACACTTGTGGGACTCTATGTTGAAACCCGTGGGAGGCTTTTGATGCTCCCACGTTGGTGCAGAGGAGTGTGGACTCTCAGGGCTGGACTAGAGAGAGCTGCCCCCACGAACAGCCCTGTGAGCAGCCCCAGAGCAGAGTAAAATATAGAGGGACCCCACTGGCAGGTGCTGGGGAGCAGGAAGGAGGATGGGGGGCTCAGGATTACACATGGAAAGCCCAGTGCTGGCCATGCTTGGGCAGAGCTGGTGTTTCCATGTGAAGCCTACATTGCTCTGCCCTTCTCCAGTGCCTGCCTGGCTGTTAATGTGTGGTTATTTGCACATGGCTTGTGAGGGCTTTCAGTGTGGTCCCTCGTTGGACTTTTCCTATAATAAAATAATTTGCTGCTCTGGAAGGAGGCATTTCTGTGAGTGAGGATTAAGGTGTATTTCAGTGTTTGCTTCTTGGTCTGTGGCATGCAGGGATGTGTGGGTAAAACGTGCTGAGTGTGATTTTGAGGCTCAGTAGTTGAAATGCCTCATGTTGAGCTCAGGAGAGGAAGGATTTCTGCAGATTGCTGGAGCTAGAAGGTGGGGCTGTGGAGAAGGAACTGTATTACATTCACAAGATGAGCTGGGGGTCTTGTGGGCTTGTCACCTTGAAGTGACAGGAGTTGTGGGCTTCTGAGCCTCCAAGAGCATGTTTGGACAGCAGTGAAATATCCATCATGTGATTTCAGGTGTGGATACACACATTTACACTGCAGTACACGAGAGCAGGACATGGCCCAGGGCCTCCAGTGGGAATGCAGGAGGCCAGAAGCAGAGTGCTCTAAGGCTAATGAAGATGCCCTCGAAGATGATTAGCTTTGCAAGCAGCATTCCTGTGTGCTGGAAACAGGGGGATTATGGAGTTCACACTAAGCCCTTGGAGACCTCTGGAGCAGGAGTGATCTGTGTGTCACAGTGCTGTTATTGGAAAGGGTGGCTTCACTGCCTGTCATCTGGCTTTGCTGACTTAGCTCTGTGGACCATTGCCAAACACAAAGCATCTTCTCTTTGGCCGTGGCCAGCCCACCTACTTGGAGTGGGTGATGATTTGTTTGTTCTTCAGCTCAGCTGGAAAAAATTAGTGTCCTTGTGGGAGGGTGGGAAGAGAGAGCATCACAGGGGGCATCTCCTGAGGAAAGAAGTGGATTGCTGGGCTCAGGAATTCAGCTGGAGCAATGTTCAGTGTCCCACTGCCATGTCAAGGTGGTCCTGTTGGGCTCCTGTGTTGGGCTGGGGCAGCACTGCCTGTTGGGTTCGGTCAACTCATCCCCTCCAAGGTCCTGGGGGAGCTGCACACAATGGCAGAGCCCCCATCTTCACTCCTGGGGGGTGTGGGGGTGCTCTTGCCTGGCTGAAGCCCCCTAGAGCAGCGAGGCTCTCCTCAGCGTGCTGCCAGTTCCCCAGGGCTCAGCCCAACCTGGCATTCCCAGTGCTGGTGTGTGTGGCACAGAATAAGGCGTAGTTCCCTTCCTGGCTTCTGACACTGTCAAGGCGAGAAGCGCTTGTCATGCTCCTGATTGGGATGGGAAGCATCCTCTGGACTTGGCAGTGCATCCCTGCAGAGCTGTGCTGCTCATGACATGGCTCCCAGGGCTCCAACAGCAGCCGTGCTGGCAATGCCCGTGGCTGCCAGCCTTCCTGCTGCTGCTGATCCAGCTGCAGATTCCCCTTGGTGCCACCACTAACATCACAGAATCACAGAATCACAGAATCACAGAATCACAGAATCACAGAATCACAGAATAATGAGGTCGGAAGAGACCTCTAAGATCATCAAGTCCAACCTATGCCCTAACACTTCAACTAGACCATAGCACCAAGTGCCATGGCCAGTCTTTTTTTAAACACATCCAGAGATGGTGATTCTACCACCTCCCTGGGAAGGGCATTCCAGTACTTTATTATTCTCTTGGTGAAAATTTTTTTCCTAAATTCCTAAACATAAATCCCCGAGTCCCTTCTGTGGCAGACACAGATATGCAGTGGTTTAGGGACATGCAGGTTTTAGGGGCTTTTTAAAGAAAAAAAGCTGGAAAGCATGCCTATGGCCCCAGAGCTGCTGCCCAGAGAACAGGAGCAGGAAGGAGGGGGAAGGTGCTGTGCAGGGAGAGAAGAGATATCAAGTGGAGAGATGTGGGAGGGAAAGACTGCCCTGGCTGCCTCCCCTAGCAGTGAGCATCCCTCCCCCTGTGCTGGCAGCCCCACCACTGCCAAGGCTGAGAGGAGATTTGCATTAGGGGTGCAGTGCTGCTGCCCTGCTCTCCTGGCAGGAAAGCTGTGGAGCAACTGGAATTCTGATTGCCTGGGAACCTGTAAGAGCAGCATCACTCCAGGTCAAGGACTAAATCCATTACAGAGAAGCACTTGGGGGAAAGCCCTGGATGTGATGCACATGGATGCTGATGCATTAAAACCATTTCCCGTGGAGATCTTCTACAAGGCAGGCAGGGAGAGGGGTCGGCCACAAAGCTGTCCCTGGAACTGCTCCAGCACTAATGCCTTGCCCAGCAAGCCAGGGGCATCCTGGTCATCAGCCTGGTGCTGGCTGGAGAAAAAAGCCCTCCAGCCCTCAGCCTGCAGCCCCTCTGAGGCCAGAGGTGGCTGAGACCCTTCCCCTCACCGTGCCCCTGGGTCCTGTGGGGCCGAGCTGCTGCTCCACCAGCAGGTTATCAAACCTGAGGAGGTTTTCCCAGCCATTTCTGTTCCAGCCACAAGTGTTGCACAGGTCAGAAAAAATCCATTCAGAGCGATCCTGGTCAGCTCTGAGCACAGATGGTACCTGGGTCCCTGGAAGGTCACTTTTCCTTGCTGGGATGGCTGCCTGCACATGAGGTACAGGCAGGTGCAGGCAGCTGTGCTGTGCCACTTTCTGCCTAGGTGTTGCCTAACAACTGAGAGGATGCAGAGAGCCTTAGAAAACTCCCTAGATTATCAGCCCTTTCCCAGAATGGGTTCTGGAGTCGAAGCAATCAGCCATTCTGATTTGCTTTGAAAAACATGTATTTTCAGTATTCATGTATTTTTCCCTTCTCTTCCCTTCCATCTTGCATCCCCACACACTTCCTTTCATTCCCCTCCTTCCTCCTCCTTTTCATGAGCTATTTTCAAATGCCAGGAAAGGCGAGATCTGAGGGGAGGAGGAGTAACTGAAAGAAAAAAAAATGGTGGTGAAATTATTTCACACATTTATGGAAAAAAAAAGGTGTGGGTGTGGGGAAAGAGAACAGCTCCAGTTTCCAGAAGACAAAAAGCAACTTCATTCATTTCCCAACATAATTTTGATCAGGTAGGAAGGCTTGGTTACATTTCTGCAGCCCTGCAGTTCCCTGAGATGGTCCAAGTTGTCCCTCCTGCTGTGTTGCCCTGACTTGGAACAGGTTTGGTACTGGGGCTTTGGTACTGGGAAACTGGGGTAGGAGAATGCCAAATGGGGGGAAAAGGGAGCATGAGCTTCTGGAAAATGTGGCTTTGATTAAGCCAAATGTGGCCCTGAGAAGGGTAGGGGAGATATTACAAATATCACCAGCCTAATTGGAAGCATTTTTTCACACAAGGACAGTATGTTGGATGATTTCCCATTTTTAATAAATAGGATTAAACCCAGCAACAACAGCTTTTGCTGGGAACTAGGAGTCTGGGTTGTGATAAACTTTTTAGATGACAAACTCTCCTTATGCTCAATTGTTTTTTCATCTCACTGGTAAAACTGGAAATAACTGTTTTGGCTTGTCCCACCATTCTTGAAAGGTGATTTGTTTGTCCTGCTGGCCCTGTGACTCACAGCCACTGGAAAAGGGAAATAACCCAAATCCTCAAGGAAGCTTTTCTGAGTAGCTCACTGCTGAGATGCTGGAGGTAATTCTGGAGGACTCATGCTCTGGCTGTCCCACACTGAAGTTCTGTCCCCTTCATGCCATGGAGCTTTGGAGAAGGCCCTGGACAGGAGGAATTTGGAGATCCAGCAGCATTAGCATGCCCATCTCCCCACGGCTGAGCTGGGGATCCTGGAGCAGGCTGGCATTTCACACCTTGGCGAGGGTGACATTTTCTTTGCAGCTTTTCCATGCTTGGAAGATGGCATTTCACCCCAAGAGGAAGCTGGTATTTATAAGGCAGGGCACTGGCATTTCATTCATTGTTACCATCCAGTGATTCAGACAAGGTCTCTTAGCCAGAAAGGTCAACTGGGTCTCTGCTGTTCTTTGCTGCTTTTCTTTCTTTCTCCTTTTTTTTTTCTCCTAAGGGGAAGAGGGAAATACAAAACCAAGTCACATGCCAGAACTGCTGATTGTCATTTTTCTTGCCTTGAAAATGAAGGTGTGCTAAGCTACATAAAAGCTAGGAGCTTCCAAGTTTGCAAGGGTGTCTTTGGAAAGATCCTTATTTTGCTTTGAGTTCCAAAGGTACAACCCAGAGCTTGGTGCTGGGGTGATCTGGGTGGGTGGCAGCAGTGTTCGCCCCAGTGCTGTGCCAGTGCTCACCATCACCTCAGCTGTCCTGCATCACCCTCTTTCTTGAAGCTGAAAAAGAGCCTAAAACTCACATCTTTTCTGGCCAAACACCAGGTTTCATCCCCAGACTTGAGGAGCAGGATGGGAAAATCAAGTGCAAGTCACCTCTGTGACTATGGGGATCTTGTTGGACTGGGGCAATCTAAACACTGCCAGGGCCTGGGAAACATAAATAAAATCAATAAGAAACTGTTAAATTGTGCCTGAACGTCGCAAGGAACAGCGTGGGGAATGCTGGCTGCAGAGATGTATCTGCTGCCACTCCGCGGGCTGTGGCACATTCATTAAGCATCTTTAAGATGGATACACCCCCCAGTTCACCTCCTGCAAAAGCCTGGGAATTTATTTCCTCCTGAACCATGCCATCAATCACTGGTGACAGCACCGCCTCGGCACCGCGTGGCTCAGCCGCGCAACAGCCGGAGAGGCACGGGGCTGGCTGCCCCCCGGCCTGGGAGGGGGCTGCCTCGGACCCCCACGCCCTGCCTGGACGAGAGGGATCCCATTCCCTCACTCTCTGCTGGGGGAAAGGCTGTCTCACACCACAAATGCATCCCTGCACCTTTTCTGTGCTGTTCAGGACCCTGCTACCTCGTGCCGGCCTGCAGCCTGCTTCTCTTGGCATCCAGCACTGTCTGCATCAGTCTCTAATCCCCACAGGCCAATCCCTCAGAGAGGAGTTGATGGTCCCACCGCTTCTCTCCCCTCTGTGCATCTCCCTGTGATCCTGGCCCCTTCCTTGGCACCCTGGCTCTGCTCCCAGCTCCCAGTCCAGCATTCAGTGTTTGCTGGGTAGATGCTGGGAGCTCCTAGGGCTTTGCCTTGTGTGTGTAAATATGAGAGTCTGAAGTCTGGGCAGAAGATTTTTGCTGTGCCTGACTTTTGATGCTTGTAGCTTTTATTGGAGCAGCCAGATAGGAGCAGGACAAATCCAGCAGGGCAGTATGGGGGATGCCAACTGATGGCTGAGCTGCTTTGCTTCCCCTCCCTTCTCCGCCTGCTCTGTTAGTGATGCTCTGTACTGGAAAGATGTGACAGGTCCACATAGCATGAGGAAAGAGCAGCTGGAGGGGGCTGAGTGACCCTCCTGTCCTGCACCCAGCACCCTTTGTCCAGCCCTGCCTGCACCCTATGGCCGCCCCTTTCCTTCCTGGCACTGACATTTCACCCTCCAGTGCTTTCAGCTGTCAGCCAAGCTGCACATTACTTCAATTTATGCAGAGGCCTCAGTTTTACTTCTTCTTGCAGTTTCTTCTGATGCTTTTAATTTTTTCCCCCCTATCAGCTGGGAACCTACAGATTATCCCATAAGACCAGAATAAAGACTTGTCAACCTTTCTTACCTGCTTCTTCTTGAGATGAAAATAACTTCCTGAACCTCTTATAATGCTTTATTTTCTGCCACTTCTGCTACTCTGAGTGTAATTTGACTGACTAAAGGATCTTGAAGCTAAAGGTAAAAAAAAAACATAAAGTAGACTAATAATAATAATGGTAAAAACTGCTCCTGAGAGGCTGATAAGGGCCTGGAGATTCACACACTGGCCTCGCCTGCCGGGGCAGGTGTGAGCCCAGCTTTTGTTCCCCAGCTCCATAAGTCAGTGCTGGGGGTGGGGACAGCCGGGCTCTGCAAAAATGGGATGTTTTTCGAGAGAAGAAAGATATTGTGTCCCCTGTGATATGGAAATGAGCAGGGAGGTAAGGGCAGGGAGAGAGGATTTCTGATGGTAATGAGGTTTTACACTGGCTTTCTTGCCTTGCCTCCATCCCTCCCTTTCAACTGTAGGATGGGGTTTCAAAGGCTGTTGTATTCTTTTCCTTGGATTATTTGTCTTTTTTTTTTAACCTTGCTGTTGTGGTTTTTAAAGATAAAAGGTGGGAGCTGCAATGGAGGAGAATTTTTCTTGCCCTTCACTGGAAGGGCTGGGAGATCCTGCAGAGCTTGGGTTACTGATGTAAGGATGCCATGAGCTCTCATGGGCAGTTAAATGGGCTTGGGAATGCAATTTCCTCTCCCATCCTGTCCCACAGCCTCAGCGTGGCTGGAGGGGGATGTGACCTGCTGGCTGGAGCAAAGGCTGGTGCCAAACCTGAGCCCATGGTGGCTGTGCCACCCCCAAGCACCATGTCACAGCTCTGTAGCACTGGTGGAAACCAGCCCTTCCACAGCTGTATTCCACTTGTAACCCTTGGATGTCGCTTGTGGCACCTCCTTTGCAGAAACAGCCTTACTTTTCCTTGACATTGCTGAAGGCTGAGTATTCCTCTTGTTCCTAACTCAGCTGCTGCAATATTCCTTGTGACTGTCCAGCAGTTAGGCCTTATTTTAGTCCCAGTTTGCCTAGATTCCAGTCTCCAGCCATTAACTCTGGTCCAGCATTTATCTGCTGCCTTGAGGAATGCTCTGTTTTCCAAAGCCCTTCCTCATGTGGGAAGCTATGCCTCTTGATGGAATGGACTGGACACAAACTTCCTGTGCAAACAGTTTCTGGTGGAATACTAAGGCTTGGGCTCAGTTCAATTTGTTGTGTAAAACGTGGGCTCTTTGCTGAAAAGGAGAACTTTCTCCTCTGCAAAACCAGTGCTGTGAGCCCATGGATGCAGCTCCCAGGGGAACAAGGTGGGGAGCAGACAGCTCGGGGCTTGGAGGGACCTGAAGCTGTTCCTGGGCAGTGGCAGGCCTGCTGTTGGCTCTGTGCTGCCACTGAATTCCTGCAACACCAGCAGTGCAGTGAGGGCCTTGGCAGCCTGGGCAGCTGGGCTGAGCTCCACTGTCAGTGCTTTTCATCTGTTGTTGATCTGAGGAACTTCACTGGGCCTGCCAGGGGAGCTGCCTGCCCCTCCTGCCCCTCCTGCCCCTCCTGTCCCTCCTGTCCCTCCTGCCCCTCCTGCCCCTCCTGTCCCTCCTGCCCCTCCTGTCCCTCCTGTCTCTCCTGCCCTGCAGTGAAGGAGCACTGAAACGTGGCTGCTTCCAGAAAGTGCTGATTCAAGCAAGCTCTGCCAGGCTGCCACGGGTCAGGAGAGCTCCCAGGTCAAATCCGCTCTTGGGGCAGGAGCTGCAAGCAAAGATGCCTCATGGTGAGCTGTGCTGGTGTTAATTCTGGAGCTCCCTTTCTAGCCAAAGCCTTTGAGCTGTGCTGGTGTTGCTCCTCCCACTGCCCAGCAGACATTGCTGCTCAGCTGTTTGGTTTTATCCCTTCCTAATTTTACCAGAAGTGACAGTAAATCCATTCTGTATGCACAGGACTGTGTGGGGTGTTTAAACAATCATTTGCATCCAGATCGGGTGATGGCTTTGGGGTATCTCCTGGCAATGTGGGTTGGTGTGGGATATATCATGCTGTAAAAGTTAACGTTCAGAGCCTGATACTCAATCTGCAAGAGCAGGAGAGCATTTGGCCATGAGCTGTGCTGTGTGGGGCCATCCCATGGCCTGTAGGTGCCTGGGGTTTCAGGGGTGTCACCAAGGGGTGTCAGGGATGTCTCCTATCAGACCTTCCTGCAGATACTGCCACTGAAGGGCTCCCAGGCACAGCCAAGAGTACCTGCACAGCTTGTTGCACATCCACAAGGACCATTAGCTTGGGAGGAGGAGGAGGAGGGGGAGCAAGGGGACGTGGCAGAGGAAGATAAGGCCATGGAGCAGAGGATTTGTGGGAAGTTAATGGGCGTTGAATTGGCATTATGCCCCAGCAGGTTCTCATTTCCCTGGCTCTGTGCTGGCCCATCCCCAGAGCAGAGAGAGGGAGCAGGATGCACCCACAGCTGAGGGCTGTGCCCCAGAACATCATGGCCAGGGAGTGCAGGGAGCCAGAGTTTGTGGCCCTGGGACCTTGGGCACACAGCAGGTGGCAAAAGGGATAAAGCAGAGGAAAATGAGGTTGCTGCACTGCTGCCCCGTGGTTGATGCTGAGGGAGATGCTCCATTTTAAATCAAACTCAGATCAAAGTGGAGATGGCTCCTCTGCTGCTTGGGGATGCACAAGGCTGTGTCTGAGCTCATAACATAAGGGCAGCTTTTACTACTCAAAGCTCTCTGCTTGCTCTGCTTCACTCCTCAATGCCCGCACAACAACCCAGTATTTGCTCTGCTTCATATTCCATTGGCTTAGAAGAACTGGGGGGAGATTGCCATGGCTTCCCCTCTGGGCAGGAGTGGAGGCAGGGCTGCTGCTGCTCTGAACTGGGCAGGATGCTGGCTTTGTAGAAGAGTTATTTTTGAGGCTTCCTTTTTTCTAGCACTGGGGTAGGGTATTCCTCCCATTAGCTCAGCCTGCACCCCCAGGGTAAGTCTCTGATGAGGAGCCAAGGTGCAGCAGGGCTGGGGACTGGCAGCACAGTCCAGCCCCATGGGAAGCACTGCAACTTCCCTCTCCATGGGGCAGGGAGAGGCCATTGCCTCGGCCAAAGCAGAAATGCTCCAGTGTTGTTATCAGGTCTCTGGCTCAGGGGTAATAGCTCTTCTCCTGTGCCTCCTGAGCACTCTCAGAAGCAGCACCATGACTGCTTAATTCCTTTGCTCTTCCCCTGTGTCCTTGACTTGCCACGCTGGGGAGGGCTCAGCCATCCAGGAGCATGAGAGCAGTGCTTGGCGTAGGCTCAGGAGTGTCCTTGATGGGGTGTGCTGGCTTTGGTAGCCACTGGGGAGGGGTCAGGCCTGGGATGTGCCTGCAGGTGCTTTGGCCCTGGCATCTGCATTCACCCTCCTTCATGTCCCCCCCAGAGCTCAGAGCTGCCTGGGACAGGTCTGAGAGCAGCAAGGGGATGTGGGGGGATGGAACCTGCAGGCCACACCCTGCTTGGTCCAGTGGTTTCTGCAAGACGTTTTCCCTGCTCTCATTGCCTTGCTCAGGCCTGGATGGATGAAATGGACTTTACAGCCCCAAATCCCTTAATCTCCAGTCTACTTAGCAGTATTAGCCAGCCTACAGAAGTTATATACACAGTAATTGCACTCAGTGGAGGACACTCTCACAATTTCATGCTGGAAGAAAACGTGTTATTCATTTTCCCCCATCTCCCACCCATCTACGCAGAAGTACCTTGGAACCATGATAGGGATACGTTAAACATGCAGAGAAATGTCATAACTGAAATACAACCTGCTCTCCTGGCAATTAACCCAGGCAGCCTTGCAGAAGCTGTGCAGGGTGAAATCTGCTCAAAGTGGGACCTAAAGCTTCAGCACATCTTAGCTACTAATGCTAAGCAAGTTATGCTAAGCAATTAATATCCTTTACTTCTTTACAGCCCTCCCTTTGTTTTTATTAAGCATCCCTGCTAATACATTTAGCAAAGCTTGCAAAGCCTTTCAAAAAGCATGATCAGCTTCCATAATCTTATATACAGAATGATCACAAGCACCAGACCTAATAGACTCAAAGCTAGTACGATTACCACTGGGTGGAGCAGGAGGTTATAAATTCCTGTGGCTGTAGGTGACCACCCTGGGAGAGTTTCCCACCAGTGTGTTCTCCATCTCTTTTTCCTCTTTTGAACACACAACACATTTCATCCCCATTATGGTGGACAGTGATGATAGTTTCCTTTTATCAATTCATACATGTTTTAATACTTGATGTAAGTCATCATGTTGTGATAATTTTCTTACCAGCATTAAGATTAATTCCAGTTGAAGTAGGTAACAAGTCTTTAACTAGTGTATAATTAGACTGTAACAACTGGCAGGACGTAACAGGAGCTGTATAATTAAAATCATACCCTATAATTTCACTAAAGTTACAAATGCAAATATTCAGATGATTACTTGTATCTGCAATAATATCACCTCCTAATATAAAACCACAAAGGGTCCTTAAGAAAACATATCCTTTTCCAATATATGTAAGTGCAGTTGCAGGGATTTCATCAGCATGTGTTTCAAAATGACAAACATTTTGCTCAGTGTCAAGACATGTCTTGGGCTTTAAGGGTGTTATGGTTGAATCCTTGTTGTTCCCATGTACTGTTTGCCACCTGTGTCCACTTTGTGGTGTCCATACTCTATGGGAAAGAGGATGATTGTATTGTGATTTAGTGCAGCAATTGGCTATGTGCTGTATACTGAAGCATATTATTATTAAGACAGAAACTGTGACCTTGTTGTTAATGGGGTCATAATTGGCCAAATACCACCAGGATTGAAATTCTCTTCCAGTTGTGCTGTCCCAAGCTCCTTTTCACATCTCTGTGGGTAAGGTGCTGTGTTTGCCTACCCTTGTAATTTCTGCCAGTGTGGAGTGTATCCACAGCTGAGTGTGGGTACATCTAAGAGCTGGTGAAAGATTGCCCTGGACTATTCCAAGTGCCTCTCCAATCAGCTGGTGGTCTTTCTCACTAATTTTCTCCCACAGAGGCAATATATCAGACAAGAGCCATTGATTAGTCCCCAGTGCTAATAGAGAGGATTGCAATGGGTGCTCTAATATGCTTAAATCACTTGTTGTTGCACTTAGTTTATTTAGGAACACTTCAACATCTATACCGTTTAGGACTCCCAATCCTGTCCCTGTAATACTGGTTGCTTCCCTCCCTGTTTCCTTTGAAGGGAGATGAGCAGGGAAAGGGTAATCACTCCTGGGTCAACACTTCACAAGTGATGTTAATTGTATACTATTACTTCTTAAACTATTATCTGTCATCACACAACAACTGGTATTAAGTCTTGAGCAGCAGCTGGTATTATCAAGGCAATGAGACCTGTCCTTCTGCTTACACTCTGCCCAGGCTAAATTATAAACCTTATCTGATGGACCCCAGAAAGCAAGAGCCTGCCTGTCAGGTGTTTCAGGAATTGGGAACCTTGTTCCTATATAATCTAGGAAAACTATCTTCCCTTTGGATTTGTTAACTTTCCACTAATCCGGATCATCCATCATTTTTATCCTTAGCTATGCTGTAGCAGTAACAGAGTCAATAATACCAAGAGCAGTGAGATGTCCCATTCATTCTTAGCTGATGTGAGAGTTTTTCCAGCAGTCCGTCATTTGTCAGCTGGCTGGCTAGTTACCACCTGCTTGATGGGAGAATGGTGTATCCATCTTTTTTTTTTCCTAAACTTTTAACAGCAAAATAGGAACATAGTAAGATGGTATATGGTGCTTCCCACTTGGGTTCCAGTTTGTATTTTCATGAGAACATGTTAATTGAAATGTCATCTCCAGGTTGTATATCATGGACCTGTATTTCTAGATGTGTGGGCTGATACCATTCAGCTTATTCTGTTATTTTCAAACCTCTCCTGCATATATATGATGTATTGTGTCAACCATTCATCAGATGAGATCAGTAGGTGTCTTAACTGGGTATTACCTTCTTTAATAAGGCCCTGTGTCAGCCTTTCTTGTGGGAAAGGCTTCTACCCAGCCTGGTAACTGATGTATTATCACTAACAAATGTAGTCATTGCTGCTATATCAGGCAAGGCACTTCCTTCCTTAATTTCTGTAGTGGCCTTGGTTTGTGGCTGGACAATATATTACAGCAATTTCTCTGAGTAGCTGGAGCTGATTCCAGCACTTGTGTATTTCTTCTCCACTTGATACTTTCCCCCCAATGATGTGAAAAATCCTCGTTCTTTCCATAGCTTTGCCATTGTGTGGCACACCCTGAGAGCATACAGTGAGTTTTTTGGCTCGTTTCCATTTTCTCAGTTGCTCTGTACATGTCAGGGCTGCCAGTTCACCCTGTCCTTGCTGGGAGTGTGTTGTGGTTGCACTAAGCAATTAATACCCTTTATTTCTTCACAAGGTGAGGAGCCAGTCCCTCATCTTTACAGCTGGGTGTTTGTACGTCCCACGCCTGGTGCTGCTCCTGTTTGCAGAGCTGATAACTGATGGCAGAGAAGACTTTACTGTCTGAGGAATACTTATGCAAACAAGCACAATGGCTTAATAGGGAACACCCAGAGAAATCTCCAAAGAAAGCACCATAAATTCCTCTTCCTGTGGATTTATGGGGAGATTTTTCACAGATATTTATGGTTTCCCAGGTGCGTTGTTGTGACTCCTTTGAGCAGATTTGCATGGCGTGCTCCAGGAGCTGATGAGAGGGGAACACTGATGGGGCAGCCCAGTGTTCATACCAGGATGGTAATGATGGGCATGGCTCCTTAATCCCTTGGTGAATTCCTCTTGTGTGCAGCAGCTGGAGCTCTGCCAGCACCAGCTGAGCACCTGGAGAGCACCTGGCAAGCAGGGCTGGGTGGATTTAGGTGGCCCTAATCAATTTAGATGGTCCTGGTGCAATGCCAGGGTAGGTCACTGCCACAGCCCTGTCTGAACGTGCTGCACCATCCACCCCTCCAGGGCTGGGCCACACCAACACTCCCCTGCTGCTGACCACAGCCAACCCACTGAACCACATCTCTTCTCCTCTTCCTTTCCAGGTTCCTTGCCTCACCAGCAGGTCCTTGTAGGCTTTCAGCTCTGGTAAGTGCAGTTGTGTTTTCTCCTCACTGAGTCTGTTGTGAAAGTGTCACCTGGGGTTGGAAGGGCACTGGGGCTGGGCACCATCACTGCTCCCCAGGCAGGTGGAAGAGCCTGAGTGTGCCCCTGTTGAGGAGCCAGTTCCTGCTGCACTTCATCCCAGAGTTATTTCCCCTGTGTGAAAATACACTGAGATGTGTCTATCAGTGCCCTCCCATAGTCCATGAAGGGAAACTGTGTGGGCATCTTTAATCCTTCCTGGATAATCTTTGTTGCATGGGAATTGAAAACTTTGGTGATTGGCGTGATGACTGTAATAAAAGCTGGGAGGTATTTCCACTGGGTATGACTTCAGGAGACCTCAGGGGAACAATAAGAAGGTGAACTGATGGGTGGAAGGAGAGCATAGCCTGCCTGGGGACCTTTGCACAGGAGCCAGGCTCAGAGGAGCATTCAGGCCCTGGAAGAAATGTGAATGTGAGAAGCTGCAGTCCTGGCTGCAAGCTAGTGTTGTCACCTGTAACCTGTACAGGAATGTGCTCCTCTCAGGCCACCCTCTCTGCCACCAGGCACGCAGCTGACTCTCCTGAGGGACTAATGGGTAGAAGGATAACATTTCTGGGCTTTCTCAGGCTCAGGTCCCTGTGCCATTCATTGTTTGATGTTTTCACACTTCTAAAGTCCCCATGGGTTTTCTAACCTTACCTCTAACCCAGCAGAAAGGGTCCTGGTTCTGTGCTGAGGTAAATTAGCAGAGGTTTCTCGCAGTCAGCATGACTACCATGCATTGTGTCATCTTCACCTTTGTCCTCTTGATGTGTTTTTTTTTAATTTATCAAAAAAGCAGCCTCTTTGTTTGATGCTCTCTGTTGGTTTGATTAAGTCCTGTGGAAGGCACTGACATCAGCCATGTGCTCAAGGATTTGCCACCAATGTCCCAGGTTGCATGGCCTTGTTGAACTTGAAGGGTTTTCTTTTCTTTAGCTGCAAACGTTTCACTGCTTGGGGCCTAAAATTATTGAAGGGAGGACTGTTACAGTGATCTCAGGGTTTTGGGGTGCTGCTGGCATGACCTTGCTCTGAGACAGAGCTGTTCTACAACAGGGACACCACTGTCTGGGGCGTATCCAACCATGGCAGGGGGCAAGGGAAAGTTGTGGATCCTGGTGCCTAGGGAGCTGCCCTGATGTCCTCTCCTTGTGCATCCATCTCACTGGAGGGCATCAGGCATGGTGTGAGCTTACCCCAAAAGCTGCTCCTCACTCCTAAACTGTGCAGAGACTCCTCATCTGTGATGCATTGCTCGTGACCTTGGCAGCCTCAGCTGGGAGCAGCTCAGGCCCTTGGGAGAGCTGTGCTGTCTTGAGGAAGGAGCATTGCCATATTCCAGCACGTGGAGAAACTCCAGCCAAGAGGCTGATGAACCAATCAAGAGATTTTTCTGTGTCAGGGCTGTGTTACATTGGGAAGTGAACATACAGCTTTGTCTTCCCAGACAATTTCTGCAGGAACAGCTCTGGCCACACTCCCTCCCTCCAGCAACAAAAAGCAAGTGTCTATAGCTTCAGAGTGGCGACAGGCAAGACAGGACCCACTGGTCCTCCAAAAAGGGGAGAAAGTGAAAATGGCCTGGAAGAGGGGGCAGTGGGGGAGAAGTGGCCATGGTGGTAGAGCTGCCTCTCCTGACACAACGTAATCAGCTCATGGCTCCTTCTCCCCAATCCTCTTACACCCCTCCCCTCGCACATCTCTCCCCAGACATGGCCATGTGTGTTAGCAGAGATAAAAGCTCTCTTCCCACACGGGCTCTGCTTCCCCAGCATGCTTAATCATGAGCCAATGTGGCAAACAGCCTTCCTGAGAGGAGAGCCCCGGGCTTGGCTCTTCACTCTCCCTCCCTGCCTCCTGCCTTTTGCCTGGGCTCCCACTCTCCTGCACCCCGGGGCTCCCCGCACGCCCCTGCAGCCTGCACAGCCATCACGTGCCTCTGACAAATGAGCTTCATCTGCACCCAAAATTAATCACATTGTCATGCTGGCAGAGGATGAGGCAGCTGTGCTGAAATGCCTGAATCCCTGGCTAATTTATCACAGGGGCTGGATGCAGAGCTGCTCCGCAGCTCCTGCCGCATGGGGACATGCTCCGGAGAGGCAGATGGGGACAAGGAGCTGTGAGGCTGGGGAGTGAAAGCTCAGGAGGACACATTCTCCTCCTCCCCAGAGCTCAGCCACTGATTTTCAAACAGGAGAACCTGGTGGGAGATTGCTGGTGCCCAGGGCTGATGCTGCTGGTGATGGCCTGGCTCCTCTGAGCCACCTCAGACCTGGAAGCTGATGAGTCCTCCTGCACTGGAGCATGCTCAGGAACCCGGAGCAGAAGACTACTGAAGGAAATGGATATAAGGGAATTATTCCAGGATTTCCAAAGCTATGGTCTTTGTGGATGGTGGAAGGAGGAGGCAGCCAGCCAGGCTGATGTGTCTTGTTCACTTCATTGCTCCAGTTTTGCTCATCAGAAGCAAAGTGTTCACTGGCTGTGCCCGTGGTGCCTGTGATGGGCTGGGATCAGCATGGAGAACCAGTTCCAGCGCCAAGGGCTTCCAGCTGGACCAGTTCCTGTACAGGATGTCAAGGATGGGGGCCAGTTGTGATGTTTGCTCCTGGTGTTGTGCATCTTTCTGGGATCCACATCATCCTGCTTGCCAGCTGCTCCTCTCCACTTCAGTGTGGGTTTGCTGGGCAAACTCTCTTCTCCTAAGTCCATCCCTACGGACGTGGGTTTCTCCAATATAGACACCCTTGCTTGTCTTGTGGTAATTAATTACTAATTCCAGACCAGACTCAGCTCTGGAGTGCTCGTTAACTAATTGGATGCCTTCCAGCAAATCCCAGCAGTCCCTGCACAATGGGAAAGTCATGCATTCCTTGTCTGCTTCCTCATTGCTTTGTCCCCCATGGTCGATGGGAGCACCTTGGAAGAGATCCACTGGGGCTGCTCTCCTGGAGCTGCTGGCAGCACAGCAGGTCCTTCCTTGGGAGTGCACAATAATGGACAGCAAAGCAAAGCAACATACAGGTGCCCTGTACAGTGACTGGTGGCATCCTCTGCTGTGCTCCCCACTGCTGGAAGAGGCTGGAAACCTGCTCTGCCCACTGGTCTCTAAGGGTTTCACACCAACTCTCTTTGCAGATGTTGTTGGATGTGGGTTTTTTCCTCAGAGCCTGCCAGAAGTGCTGGAAAACTGTGCAGTCTGAAGCTCTGTGTTGCTTGTTTTGCTGTCATGGGGAGAACTGGTCCCATGTTTTTAGAGAAAAGAGGCTTTTATCCATAAAATTGAGCCGGTGGTGCTCCCAGCAGCTTGCCCAGGCAAAACAGTGAATGGCTTTTGTTAAAACTTCAAATCTTAACTCACAAGAGCATGGACTCCTTTAGATCAGCCATAAGCTGGTGCACAGATAAACATGGTGTTTTAAGGAGGGAGAAGGGGTGTTTTGGTCTCCTGTGCCTGTGAGGGCCCCGTGGGGTCTCCGGCCACTTGGCACCAGCAGTCATGGGCAGCTGAGCTAGAGACAGTGGAAAGCTCAGTCTGAGCATCTCTGAGCCTCATCCACAGACCCTGCAGCCTGCTGTGCTGACCCAGGAGCTCTGCTACCTCCTCACCTGCATGCTTCAGAGTGGATTTTGGGGCTGGGCTGTGCTTGTGACTGTTTCCAGGCTCTTTAGAGAGGCAGATGTGTGCATGCCTGTGAGCAGGAGACATGTCTGATCTGATGTTCATCCTTATTTCAACTCCCCCAGGGCCTTTGGGGGATGATGCAGCCTTCAGACACCACAGAGGAAAGAGTTACAGTTCTCTTGGCTCAGTTGCATGCTCAGAGTGAGCTGCTGCCAAGGCAGGGGCTCCCATGGGTGCCACCCCTAACCCTGGTGACATGGTGATGGGTCCTGGTGGTCAGCACTTGTTGAGGCTGCTTTATTTTTTTCCTATATTTTTTTAAGTCAGGGCTGCAGCTGAGGTTTTGTAGGCACCCCTTTGCCAAAACATGGCTGGCTTGTGCCCCCTGTTGAGTGGAGAGGCCAGGGAGAAGCTGGGAAGCAGCTGAGATGTGACATGGGGAATTGGAGATGTGTGGTGACACCAGAGCAAGAATTGGTCAGAAAACTTAGGAAATTACAGCTCGGGTTTCCAGAGTGTGTTGAGAGGGTGGAAGGCAGAGCCTGGAGCAGAGAACATCGATGCTGGGAGGCTCCAGGAGATGCCTTTGCTTGGGCTGTGTGAGGAAGAGTGTTGAGGGTCAGTCCCAGGTCTCCCTGGGAGGTGGCTGGGACAGGGCAGGACCTCCTGCCAGAGTCAGGCCTGGAGCCACTGCTGGCTCTGCTCAGCATTTACCATCCCCTGGCCTGGGAGGGAGCCCAAACACCGCTCCAGGAATGGCTGAGAGAGGCATCTCCAGGAGCACAGGGGATGCTCCAAGGATGCTGAGCCACCTCAGCAGCGGGTAACACTTGTGTGCCCAGAGAAAAGGCTTTTCCAGACTCTGTGAGAGCGTGGGGAAAGCCTCTTGTGGCTGTTTAGAAGCACTTTGCAGTTGGAGGTGCCCAAGTCTTTAGGACTCAGAGTGCAGTTTCTGAAAGGACCTGTTCCCTAGAGATTCAGAGTAACTGACTCTGCAGATCCCTGTGTACCAGCAGGCAGGGCAACACTCAAGGACTTGTCATGGCAGGGCTGACACCAGCCTGCTTTTTCCTAGGTGTAAATAACTGTGCCACAAATTACATCAGACTTTGCTATCCATTAACAACTGCTCCTTTGATCTTTTGTCAGTGTGAAGGAACTGGAAGAGTTTCTTTGGGTCTAGTAAATTGGATATCTCCTGGCCCTCTGTCTCTTGTAGAACCCACATGGATGTAAAGGATTTAGTGGCATCTTGCATTTTCCTCTGTTGGGGCACAAATAATGGTATTTCACCCTGGCACCCAGTGCTGCAAAACCCCACACCCACATTTTGGAGAGGGCTGTGCTGTGAATCCCCACCTGTGCTCCTCTGAGCTCAGCCTTTGGGGGTTGAGCATGGTTTGAGAAGGGTTTGGCATGGTTTGTGTGGGGTTTGGCATGGTTTGAACCTACTGCACTTTTGGACAGAGCTGGAATCACCAGCCTCTCTGGCACACCCCAAAGCCAGCTCCAGGGAGCTGCAATACCCTGGTGTGACTCAGCCTGATTTCTGGTCCCTCTCATTAAACACCCAGCTGTTGAGATCTTCTATCTGTATTCAAATTGAGACTTGGCAGGCTTAGGTAGCAGGGAGCTCATCTCGGTGACCAATAAGATCTGTTGAGCTCTTAAAGCAAACTCATCATCCCTCAGGAGGATGGGCAGGATCTGAGCACACCACAGATGCTTTCATGGGCTGAGCTGGTGAGATTGGGTGGGAAACTCTGCTGTGTTACTGCTGGTGTCCAGCCCATGGGAGCTTCCTTAGAGATGGGGTCTCCAGACACTAAAAGAAGTACCCAGAGCCCCCTAAGGCACACAGGGGCTACATTTTGTGCCGAGATGTTGAACGGAGAAGAGGGCTCAGCATCTGAAGATTTTCCAGGCACTGTCTGAGCTGAGCCTAAGGATAACCGCCTCATCACACTGGAGCTGGCAGGAGAAGATGGCTGCTCCCCTAAATTCCAGATTTGTCCATCACTAGCGATAACGCAGCGAGAAATAAATGTCACTTACAAAATTTATGGGAGAGCAGCTTTGCTAGTCTCCTTTTTTTAAGGTTATACTAAAAATTAAACCACATTTCGCCCCAAGGGGGAGCGGCAGGCTGTCACCGTAACAAATGTGCCGGTGTGTCACGGAGCAGCACACATGTGTGTGCACACAGCGTTCGTTCGAGAGGCAGGGCGGCGCAAGCCGAGCCGCTCACGTGGCTGCTTAGCTGAGGAAAATCGTTATTTTTGTACTTACACTTTAGACGGCACTTTCCTGGCCCCGTAAAAGAAAAAAAAAAAAAAAAAAAAAAAAAAAAAGAAAAACAAACATAAAAAGAAAAACATGGGAGAGTTACACAAGCTCAAAACTCACTATAAAACCTGCCGCGTGAGTTCTTCATGCAGCGGAAGCGCGGGCTCCTCCCGCTCATGGAGAGCATCCCATGCCGGCAGCATGGGCGGGACGGGATCCCGCAGCCCCATGCCGTAGGCACCATCAGCTCGCAGAAGGTGTTGTTCTAAGGTTAACCAGGGATCAGTGTGGCTTTGAGGACTGTTTTCCCTCCTTGCCCCGAGCTCTCCCGGCCGCTCCCGTGCCGTGTCTGGACGGGGCGCTCCGGCTGGGGACGTTCACCAGCTGTGGCAGCGAAGCTGATGCGATTGAGGGCTTTTCTCCCCCTCCGCTCTGCGCTCATTAACGTTCCCCCGCTGAGGAGTTCAGAAGCGCCGCCTCATCTCGCCGCAGCTGTGGTTTGTGACGGGCGGGCGGTGCAGGGGGGAACTGCCCCCGACTCTGTGGGTTCAGTCCGGGCAGCCACAGGGCACAGAGCGAGGGGACATGGCTGAGAGCCGCTGCAATGCAGTGCGGTGCCACCGACCGCACTGTGCCCGCAAGGAGTCCTATTTCTGGCGGCCACGGGGAGCTGGGCAAGGCAGATGCCCTGGTTGAGGGAGGGTGAGGCTGCCTGCCTGCAAACGGAGACCTACAAACAGCTCCTCTGTGGTGTCACAACCCCGTCCTCTGCGCAGGCAGGGAGAGAACCCAATTTTGGAAGCCTCCTTCCCAGATCTCACAATCGAGAATCAGGAGAGATATTTTTATTTGGTCTTACAAGTAGGTCTTGAGACGTCTCTAAGTGGGTGCTTCATCGTCTGTGTAGAAATAAAACCCTCCCATGCGCCACCCAAAGCCCTTCACAGCAGCCAGCCCGAGGCTTTGCCCTGCTGCCTCTACTCTGTGCTCTCCTTTTGCTCCGTGTCCCTGGCCAGCTCTCCTGGGGGCACCCAGAGCAGGCTGACATGAGTTCTGACCCCTGCCCAGCAAAATTTGATGCAGGAGATGCTTCTAGACTTTCTGTGGTGGGTCCCAGATGTCTTTTTAGTCACCTGAAATGTGTCAGTCTGTGTTGAACCAAAGAAGAAAAGTGTGCTTGATGATTTTTTTTCCCCCTGAATATTTTAATTCTTCCATCCAGAAAACCTGATTCTCCCTGGAAATTGTGTTTCCTGTTTGAAAACAGGTTGTTAACACCACTCAGCACTACAGAGGGCTGCTTTTCCAGGGGCTAATACTTAAAGATTGACTGATTTCAATATCTAGCACGCTACATCCTCTGATTCAGCCTTTTCCTTGCATCATCAGGGCTTTTGTGCTTTTCCTTTCTCCGATGTGGATCCTCTGATGCCTTGTGAGACCCAGGCTCCTGCTGCAGCCTGGCTCAGCTGAGCTGAGGAAGACCTCTCCACTCTGTCTGCCTGGCTATTTCCATGAAACCTCCAGGAATTTAATAACTTTGAGATTTTCAGCTGTCACTCACAAGCTGTTGAATTTGACTGCTGAGTCGGAGAGTAATTAGGGTAGACAGACAAACACGTGGAGCACGTGATGGCACAAGACTTGTTTTCTTAAGGAAACCACCCCAACAAAAAAAAGGAAAAAATATCTAAAAATACCTCTTTTCAATTTTTTTGCCTTGTTCTACCTGCAGATAGCTCTTGACTGGCAGTAAGGGAATGTGGGCTGCCTTAGTGTGATGACACCCAGCACTGGGTGCTGTGTGCGCAGGATGGGTGTCCTTGTCCCTACACTCCTTGGGGACACGGGGCTGAGAGCTCAGCATGGTGACTCTGGTCCCTTTGAGGTGACATTGGGTGTGAATGAAGGATGTGACTCGAGCATCTCCAGCAGTGCTGTGCTATTTCAGGGCAAACCCATCAACTCAGAACCATCTTTTATAAATAAAGGAGGTTTTAATTAAAACCACAAATTGTTAACAGTCTAGTACACTGCATTCTGCCAAATAGCAGAGCATTCTTGAAAGTACCTGTTAAAATACTGAATGGTGCTGCCATTAAGGGATTTTGGCTGGCTGGCCAAAGGTCTGTGTCCTGCTGCAGGACACTGGAGGTGTGCAGGAGGTGCAGGATGTCTCGGCTGAAGCAGCCAACATGGGGTTTGGAGGTGATGCCTGATTGCTTTGTGTGCCCTGTCTTGCCCTTTGGAAGGGGGACACCAGCATCAGGAGCAAAGAGTGGGCAGGGTTGTGCCAAGGGAGCTACTGAGCCTCTTACTGTGTAGGGAGGAATGGAAGATGCTGCCTAAGGCTTGTAGTGGAGCCTCATGCTGCAGGCAGAAACAGGCAGGAGGAGAAGGACGAGGGCTGCTGCTGAAGGCTGCAGTTCCTGGTCGAATCTCTGCCCTCCAGGGGCCAGCTTTGTGTCTGGGATGCTCAGAGAAACCCAGCCCCACACAGCTGCCTGCCCATGCCAGCTTTTATTCCCTTTACCCGCTCCTCTCTCTCAGTGCTGGCAGGCAGCCCAGTGCCAGGCTTTTTATGGTTTTCTTTTTGTCTTTTTCAATGAGAATAAATCTTTTATCTGTTGACTGTGAGACTGTGCTGCAAACAGAGTCGTACAGATCTTGTGGGTTTTTATAGCCACCTCCATCTTCCAGGTTGATGGTTTGCACTTTGGTCAGTGCCCAGAGCTGGCACTGCTGGCTTGGATGGAGATTAACCCCAGCTGCTCCATGCTGGAGACTGAGATGCAGGGATGGAGACCTGCCCTGCCACCCCCATGATGTTGTCTCTGCTTGCCTTGTACTGAGTGTAAGAGGGAAGGGGAAGCATGTGGCTGGAAAGAGGCAGACATAGAGCAAGGAAAAGCAGCTCATTTTGCTTAATTATGACTGACTGTGACAGCCTGCATCTTTAGTTTGAAAAGTATCTGTGAGGTATGGGCTGCTTCTCTCAAACAGGATAATTATGTTAATTAAAATGCTTTCTTTATGGCAGTTCTGATTAATAAAAACAGTTCCAGTGCTCTCTTTAAACGCGCTAACCTTCTGTTGTGCGGGAAAACTGGCTTTTCTCAGCAATTTATGACTTTTAAAACAGATTAGAGTGGGACAGCCTGCTGCTTTCACACAGTAACGCTTCCTCCCCGGGGGAGAGCAAGGCAGCCCACCAGCACAGTGCCCTGTTCGTGGGGAACAGACGGAGCGGAGCACTCGGGCAGCGACGCCGGAGCAGGCAGCAACATGTGCCCGTGTGGGAGCGAGGGATGGGAGGCGTCACAGAGCTCTGCCAGAGTGCCAGGGAATAAAAATACCACTTATTTCTCTAATTGCTGTTTATTTCCTCTGCAAAGTATTGCGATAATTAACAAGCTCCCAATTAAGAAAAAATTGTGTGTAGAGGAAAAGCAGGTATGGGTGCCAAGAGAGCTGGGTTTGTGCCAGAGCGTGGTGAGGGGCAGTGGTGGTGGGTCCCTCTTGCTGACCACACGTGGGATGGGGTCCTTTGGGGACTCCAGCACTCAGGAGGATGTGGTGAATTCCCAGTTCCTCACTGGAGACCTTTCCCAAGGTGATGGTTGTGCTTCCAGCGGTTTGAAAGCTTAGGAGCTCATCTGACCACTGGTGTGGCTGCCTCGTGTTTCATGCTTTGGCTGGTTTGCTGGTCCTTGAAGGGGGTTACTTCCTGCACATGGAGGTTCAAGGCCCTTGAGCAAAGTAGGTTTGGAGAGGGGCTGAGCATCCAGCACCCTCCTGAAAAGCAGTGACAAATTGGGAGGGCTTGGTATCTGTGCAGATAGCTCTGAAAATATAATCAACAGCCTGGTTGTTCACAAGGAGGCACCACTTGGTGTTCATAAGGAGGGTGGGTTTGCCACACACTTGTTCACAAATGTCAGTCCCCAGCCAGATGCATGTTCCCACTGTGGCAAGGAGGTTTTGTGTCCTCCCCACCCTCCTTTTTCCTTTTTCCATATCTTTCCCCTGGCTTGCCACCGCTGTTGGCAGCTGGTGCCTTAGGCTGGGCCAGGTGCTGGAGCAACACGTGGAGCCGTTCTTAGCTCCCACTTCCCGCAAGGGACTCTTACACAGGGGTAGTGACTTACCTTGGGTCCCTTCCCTTCCTCTATGCCCAGGAAGGGACCAGCACCTCCAGCAGCCCATCCTCAGGTTTGGGGAGTGCTGCTGAGCCCTCTGCTCTGGCAGGTGCTTTGGGAAGGGTGACACCATCCAGCTGGCCAGAGGAGTTTGGTCTGTTCTGCCCTGCTCCTCTAGGAGAGAGGGAAAGGGAGTGCTTGTCTCTGACCCTGTGAAATGCTGCATGTGACCAACAGCCCTTGCCTAAAGCATTAGTTTGCCATCAAGCTGTGACTCCTGATGCAGAGCTGATTGACTTCACTGCATTTACTTGACCTGGTGAATGGTTGGCAGGCAGCCCCACTCCCCCTCTCTTGCCATGTTTGAAGTATTTTGGGAAGGATTGGTGTGGGAGATGGGGAGTAAAACCACCTAGAGGTATGGGGTATAGGCCAGGGGAGGGTGGTGAGGGGCTGTGGGATGAGGTTCCTGCACACATCCAGCAAGGCACCTTTGCCCTTTGGTGTTTGCAACCCGCAGATCTTGGTGAGCAGTGCAGTCACTCAGGGAAGCTATCCAGAGCTTCCCTGCAGGTTATCCCCCCAGCCTGGGGGGCAGCAGCCACCCCAGCATGGCTCCAGCCCCCTGGCACAGCCCTTTCCTTGCCCTGCAGGCTCAGCTGGGGCTGGCTTTGCTCTGCTCTGCTCCTCGCTGCCCCGTTTACCTCTGCTATATTTACATGTCTATTTTATGATTTCAATTTTTAATGCTTCTGCTCTTTGAAGATGCTTAATGCTTTGGAGTGGAACATTTTCTTCTGAGTCCTGAGTGCCAACTGAGGACAGACCAATAAATCAACTAATAACTGGAACCTCATTTTCTGCTCCCATGGCTGTGAGTTAACCCTCCTTGTGCCTCCAAGGCTCTCCTGGTGCTTCCCATCTCCTGGGCAGGAGAGCTGCCTGTGCCCCAGCTATGAACACCCTTTTGCTGGGCAATGTCAGGCCTTTGGGATTACCAGGCTGGGCTGTATCTTAAGTGGTGGTTTCTGGGTGTATCTTAAATCATGGTTTCCAGCTGCCACCTTCTTTACCTTTCTCTCCCAACGCCTCATTGGGTCAGCAGAGCTAGAGATTAGGAAGGCAGTCTATAGAGAGTGGGGAGCATGGTGCCTGGGTCTGGCAAGTCACCCAGTGAGACCCAGGCTGTTCCAAAGCTCCTCAGGATGGGACAGCCAAGTGCCATCGTTGTGATGCTACAAATTCCAGGACCTCTGACTGTGCTCTGCAGGAATGATGTCCAGAGAAAGCTACTTCCTTGCTGCTTGCACAGGGAACTCTTGCTCTGCTCTTGTTCTTGTGGCAGAACAGGAGGAGCACCTCAGGAAGGCCTCCCATGTCCCTTTCACTGGCAGCTGGAACTGATGAATCCCCAGGCAGGAGAACGTGCTCTGCACTATGGGTCTAACAGAAAGTGGCAGATCTCAGGTAAATCTTCTTTCCAGCTATTCAGCCTAACCCCCGGGGCTGAGGACTTTCCACACTGCTGCCTTCATTAGCCCAACTCTATTTCCTGTTCTCATTCATCTCAATAACATCTAATCCTTTAAAGAAGCATCTGCTTTTACCTGTGTCTCGGTTTGAAAAGGCAGGTGTCTGCTAAAGAAAGCAAAAGCCTCTCTTGAAATGGAAAATGTAAACCCCCTCCCTCTGAATTATTGTGATTTTGAAATTAAAGGGCTTTCAGGCAAAGATTTGGGAATAGGAATAACAGTTCTTTATTAGGGAAAAAATAAAAGTGCAGTAATACAAACCAACCCTGCCAGAGTCAGAGCAGGCCCTGCCCCCCTGTGTGTCAGGAGGTGGCACAGCCCCATCCCATGGGGGCTCAGCCCTCCTGCAGTGCCAGCTGTGCTGCTGCTGGAGCAGGGATCCTGCACAAGGGGGGAGTTTTCCTCTGCAGCTCCAGGGCTGCTGGAGATGGGCCTGGGCTCCCTCTGGCAATGCAGGGCAGCAGAAAGCTGCTCCTCTGGCAATGCAGTGGGCAAAGGCTGCTGGGGTGTCCCAAACCTCAGATTGTATCCAGGTAGGAATGCTTGGCTCCTCCCCTAGGCAGAGCATCTCCCAATGGGATGATGGAATTTTATCAGCCATGCAGGGACACTCACTGGCCCATGAACAGAAGATAATTAATAATCAGTGGTCCATTAACAGAAGAGATCTCCTGGAGGGAGGATTGGTTATGGAAGAGATAAAGAAAAAACTGCCCGATGAACAGAAGATAACTGCCCCACCTCTAACAGATGGCAATACAATACACACACCAGCCACATCTTGCATTTGCAACATAACCTGATCCTGCAGCAAGGTGTGCAGGATCCTTGCAGGGCACTGTGTTTCCCCTCTGCATGTCCACACCAACAAGCTTGAGGATTCAGGTGCTAGCCCTGCTCTCAAGATCCCTTCCCTGAGACAGGCTGCTGGCCTTACCTTGCTCTAACACTTTATTGCCTGTTGAATTATGAAAGCACTGCTTGTATCACCTGGCAGATGGCCACAGAGCTGCCTCTCAGCTGCTCTTTAACTCCTGACTCCCAGGTGTTGCATGCATTAGCCTGGTCTGCTCTGCAGCTGGAGCCAGGCTGTGCCCGTGGGCTGTGCTAACGTCGGGTGCCAGTGCCCTGGGGCAGCCCTGGCCCTGCAGAAAGCAGCCATCCCTGGGCCCTGCTCCCCTCAGGGGTCTCTGGTGCTGTGCAGTGGGCAGAGGGTGTCCCCTGGGCCAGCAGCACGTGGGGCTGGACACACCAGTGTCCTGTGGGGAGCCCTGCCAGGCAGGACAGCTTGGCATCCCCATGTCCTGGGCCCTCAAGGCCCTCTGGTCTCTCCACAACCTGGCACTGCTGATCTAGAGCAGAAATGGGCTTCACAGGGCTCCATGGCTGCCCAATGAAGTGCTGCACTCGTGAGCCAGGCACATCTCCTGGTACCCTTCCTCTGCCACAGAAGCACAGGGCTGCAGAGCAGTAAACCCAGGCCATGCTATTCCCCACCTTTGTTTTTTGTCTTTGATGCTGTGGGTTTGCTCCTGGGGACTGGAGCCCCACAGATACATCTGCAGGAGCTGGGGCTGCACTGCAGGTGCCCAGTGACAACCAGGAGAGGGCTCAGCCAGGGTTTGATTCCCTCTTTTGCTGTCAGAAGTGATTTGTCCCTAGAGAGCTCTCACAGTCCTTGCCTTGGCACAGCCCAGCCAGTGTGGTTTTGGCAAACCAGGAGTGCCCAGGGCTGGTTGGCAGAGCTGCTCTGGTGCAGAGCTGATGGCTCAGGCTGCCCAGTGCCATCTCCTTCATTCCCAGGGAGTGCTGGGAGAGAGTGGGGAAGGGAACAGGGCCCTTCTTCCAGCCTAGTGCTCGGTTGCTCTCTGATGGCCCATCTTGTGTTTATCCATAATTACATTGTGGTGACAGGGCTACAGTTTCCAAACCCATACACAAATGCTTAATAACCCATGGGAATGCTTTCCCATTCGTTAAGGGGCACAGGCTGGGTCCATTTCCCCTGGTCCTGCATAAGCCAAGCGTGGGGCAGCATCTCAAGGCTGGTCCCCTCTCTGCTGGGGACCTGCCCTGGAGTGACACCACCTCTTTCCCCTGCATCATCCATCAGGCACTCTGGAAATGGAGGCAGAGGGTACTGGGGTAAAATTTTCCATTGGAAAATGTATTTTTTATCAAACGACATTATCAGAATCAGCATGTAGCCATGGAGCCAACGTTCAGGTGGGAGAATATTGAAGCAAATAATTCTGGCTTCTGTCTGTTGACAGTGTCCAGGAAATTCAAATGTGTCTCTTTGATTTGATGTGTTTTGACTTTTATGTTTTAATTTAATATCCAGGTTGTATTTAACATTTTATTATGGTTCGTGCTGGAGAAATTAAATACTTTTTGCCTTACTGCAGCAAAATTCCTGAATATTTCCCAGTGAAATGCCAGGGCTTGGGTTTTTCCTGAGTCCTGTCCTGCAGGTGATTTTGATTCACTGAGTTCAGTGCTAGACAAAACTTTTCATTTAGGAACCTTGCACAAACCAGATAATGGTTTCTATTGGGCAGTTTCAGAAAATTCATGGCTTTTTGGTTTCATGTGCCTTGGAAATACCCTGGAGCAGGTTTGGGGATCTGGGGAAGCAGCACATGGCCTTTTCTGGTATTTGGAGGTGCTGCAGAGGCAATGTAGAGGTAGATTTATTTATGGCTTTGACCAGACCACTGTCAGAATCAAGGGTGACCCCCATGGCAGGGAGAAATGATGAGGAGGACTTCATTGACATCAGAAGGCTAATTAATTACTTTATTTACTATATTATTCTCTACTATATTACACTACATCCAAACTCAAACTGCACAAGCACTTAACCAAATCTCCTGACTGTCTCCTGACCAACTGTCAGGACACAGTTTGCAGAGATTGGTCAAGAAAACGAAACACTCACACCAGAATCCAATCAAGCAAATTCCTTCAGGTAAATAATCTTCCAGCACATTCCACATGTTCCAAAACACAGGAGCAGTAAATGAGATAAGAATTGTTTTGGTCTCTGTGCTTCTCCAGCAAAAACCTGAGAATTATGTCTCTCTCTGCTCAGAGAATGTGAATGCCACAGACCACCGAGGGATGGAGGTGTCTGGGGAGCACCATGTCCTGTGCTGCTGTGGGTCCCCTGCTGGGGACGCTGCTGGGAGGTGGCACATCCCTCTGGTGGGATGCCATGGGGATGCCATGGGGTGCCCTCTCCCCTGCTGTGGGACACACACACCACTCTGCTCTCACTGACACCATAACAGGGCAGGGGTGCCACAGACTAAAGCCTCCTCTGCACCCCCAGTGACCCCCCTGAGGGAAGTGCAGCTGTAGGCAGCGCTCAAAGAGCAGAAGAGCTGCTGCCGGTGCTGCCTGCTGGCTGCTTCCATGCACGTGAGCACGTGCGCGGCTGTTTGTGCGTGCGTGTGGGGATAAAGCCACTTTCCAGGCAGCTCTTTTAACAACCAAATGACAGCTTGTTTGCTGCTAGGATTGCAGGCCTGCCTGGCAGAGGCTCCACAGTAGAACTTTGGAAGCTGCCGCCAGCGAATAGCCAAACACATTTGTACAGGCTCCGTCGACAGCGTGTTCCAGCCTCCAGCTCTGGCAGGGGGGAAAAAAATCATCTCCCTGATATATGTGTTTCAGCACCAATTATCCAAGCCTCATTTGCTCTAGACTCACAAGACCATGTCCCATGACATCTATTAATTGCATTAAAGATCTCTCATTATCCTAAATCTCCAGGATGCCAGGTTGGAGTGGCTCAGGCCCAGGTTTTCAGGAGGGCACACGTGTGTGTGAGCACACGGGCGGGAGGATGCGCCTCGTTCAGGGCAGGCAGGGCAGGCACAGCCACCTCAGGCAGCAGTGGAGTTCCTCCCAAGCCCCTGTCCCTGGTTATTCACAGCTGGGTTGTGGCTGATCCCTGGGGCTGGATGTGACACTTGGCTCGGAGCAGCCTGGCAGAGCCTCTCCTGTGGTCCCTGAGGCGTTGGTTCCGTGGGGGAAGGATGGAAGGATGCTGCCAGCACTCCGCACCACACGCCGCCAAGCACGAGCCCACTGCCCCTTCTTTGCCAAATACTTATTGTTCCTGCTTTGAACTTCTGCAGAGCAAGGTGTGCCAAGGATCCAACATGAATAATTAATTAATCCCTGAAGTTGTTTTTTTTTTAATGTTGTTTGTTTGTTTGTTTGTTTTGAGTTTTTTGGTTTGGTTTTTTTCTTGGTGTGTGTTGTTTTGCTTTCATAATTGAAAGCAGGGAGATGAAGGCAGTGTAGATGCAGGATAGCAGAGGTGCAGTCAGAACCATTTCACCATCCATGGTCAGGAGGGTGCCATGGGGGCCCTGCTTGTCCTTGCTCCTTGGGCTGGGCTGTAGTTGCTGGGTATGGGCACCCAGATTCCTGCCCCTCATCCTGCCTGCCAGGCTCTGTGTGGGCAAACTGCCTATGAGCACCCTCTCCCCTTGTCACCCTCCTCCTTCATCCCATGTCATGGCTGGGTCTCCTCTGGTATTCACAGTTCTGGGGGTGCCCTTTGCCAAGAGCCTTGTTGGATGCAGGAACTCTGAGGTTCATTATGGAATTGCTTTGCTTCCTTTGGAAAGATCATTCGTTGATGAGGCCTCTGGAGGGGCTGGTGGAGGCAGAAAGCTCAGCAGGGCACCACGGAAAGGAAAAGGCAAAAGTGAAAAGGACAGAAAGGTCTCATTAAAAGAGAAAAATGCATTTTTATTTACTGGGGCAGCCTCAGGATTGTGGAGGTTAGAGGAGGGCAGTAAGGCCTGCTTGGAGGCTGACAACCCCACTCCTTGTGCATCCCAGTTTGTTCCAGTGCTGCCTTGGACTGGGGAGCACCAGCTGGGTCGGTGTCATGGTGCTGCAGGGAGGGACAGGCCTGATCCCAGAGCTCAGGGAACACAGCAGGAATGGGCAGCATTTGCAGTAATGCCCAGGCCCTCGAGCCTGCACGAGCTCTTGCCATTTCCACCCTCTTTCTGGTGTAATAACTTGTTCCTTATTGACATTTTTATTCTGAACACAGGGAAAATGCCAGAATGGTAATTGCTGTGCATGTAAAGCAAGGCACTCTGCCATATCCTCCAGATCATTTCCTTCCCCCTTCTCCCAGCTTGTAAGGCCTGGGTGGAAGTGACAGTGGCTTGGCTGGAGGGTGGGATACAGGGACCCACATGTGCCATGGAGCTGCCACCAGGTGGGTGGGGAGGAAGGCGCTGTCCCCTCCTCCGCAGTGACTCACAGGGCAGTGAATAACACCGGGTCTAATTGCTCTGCTAACAGCTAGACCTGCTGCCTCCAGGAGCACTTACATCTGCAGGTATCTTGTGGTTTCTAATACCATCAGAAATCCCTCTTGCTCTCATGTTTACCAGCATGCAATTGCAACCCCTTGATGTCTGCATAACAGCTTTCCATCTCCCAGTTCCCCACAAACAGTGACAGAGCTATGACAATCAGGAAGGAGGCAGACAAGAAGCAAAAACCCACTGGGATCCAGGGAAAACGCTGTGTCCTGCAGGATGTAAATTGAAAATAGAAATGCTCTTCCCTCCCTCCACCCTGAAAGCATTTGATAAAAAGATAATGTAGAAAATGTAGAATTTTGCAAAGCCGTGGTAGCCACATTTTTTCATGATATAAGCCAGAAAATGTTTACTGCATGAGCAGAGCAGAATCTGTAATGTTGTAAAATGATAGTGCTGGGGAGCCATCTGCTTATTGCCTGAAGTCTGGAGCCTGGGCTTTCTGCTCCTGTGTCTTGCAGAGCTGGGTGTGCACCCGTGTGCCAGGGATGCACAATGGATGTGTGCTGCCAGCATGATTCCTCATGCCCAGGGGCTGGTCCTTCAGCCCTGGAGAGACCCTGGGGTGTTGTTGGGTTACAGCAGGATGGGTGGTGGTTGGAGATGGCAGGCTCTGGGGATGCAGCAGGAGGATCTGGTTCTCCAAGCAGGTAGAAAAGCAAACCTGGGGCAAACAAGCAGCCCCATGAGCTCAGGGGCTCTCAGGATGGCTTTGGAGAGGGACTTCACTGCCACAGCACTGACAAGGGGCACATCAGAGGGCTCAGTGGGGACATCAGAGGGTTCAGCACAGCCCTCCCATGGACCTGCGTCCCATGAGAGCCGGGTGCATCCCAGGCTCCTCCCTCCAAGGCCTCTGGGCCACGCCAGCACGTGGTTGCCCGTAGTTAAGTGGGGGATTATGCATGTCTGAACAGTTGGCATTGAACTCCTAAACTCTGGAAATCAAATTGTGCCCTGCAGAACGGCTGCCCTGCTGCTGCCGAGGTCAAGGGGATTTGTGGCTGCCTGTAAGAGAGCCAAATCTGTCTTTTCTTCCCCCGCTGAAGGTTGTGCCACAATGCCCTTAGCATCTGGCTAATCCAGCTGGTGCCCTTCACCCACACAGACCTGCCCATCTCCAGTGCCCACCGAGGCCATGCTGACCCCACCCTGGCGCCCCAGCTCATGCAGGGGAGCAGCAGGGACCCCCAGACACCCCTAAGTGTGACAGCATGGCTGGGAGAATCAGTCTGCAAGTCTCCAGTGCTGTGAATTTGGTCTGTAGCATTGTTTTGATGACAGGAGTGGTGAAATAACACCCAGGGGACAGAAGGGATACCAAAATTATGATATTGCCCTTTGGAATTATTTCACGGTCAATGTAGCTTTCCTGTCCTCACGGTGATATTTTACCCAGCCATTGCTCAGAGGATCCCTGTCTTATATTAATCCATTTCTGTTGATGCACAGAATGAAATGCTATATTCCCCCCAGCCCTCCTGCTGTCCGTTTTGTTTCCAAGCAGCAGCTCGGGCAGCGGTGCTTGCCTGCTGCTGGGAATTCTGATGGGCTGTGGCAGAGCAGGGCTGGGCTATGGATTCATTCATCTTGCTGCTCTCTCACAAGCTGCTCGTGTATTATTGATAACCCAGGGCTGAGTGATTATCACATATATAAATTTATTTTAATTCCTTACGATTGCTGCTGTGATTAAAGGATGTGCCCGGTTGTACGTAGCCTGGTAGTGATTAGGCACTACAAGCCATGGCAGAGATAATGTGCAGGGCCTGGCTCAGTGAGGCTGACAGATGAGACAGGACTGGTTTTGCCATGCAGGGCTTTGTCCCAGACCTGCAGAGGGATTTCAGTGCCTACAATTCCTTGGTTTCAGTTCTGGTGTGTCTGAGTGCTGGTGTTGAGCTCAATGCCAGGATGTCCCCATGCCCTGGGATTGTCGACTCCAAGCCATGCAGGAGCAAATGGCTTTTCCTGGGCATCCAGAAACAAACCCAAACTTTACTGTCACTTATTTCTTTCCAACCTCTCCAATTTTTCTTAGAATGATGAACTTTGGACTGGAATTATAAAGGTATCATACAACATCACAGAGCATCCTGAGCTGGAAAGGACCTCTGGGTATTGAGTTCAGTGATCTTAGGTATTTAGGCAGTTAAAGACTGAGAGAAAAGCTGAGGAAGATGAGGTGGCTATGCCCTCCTCACTTGCTCCACAGACACTGACCTGCAGTTTAAATGTCTCAATATCTGGCCATTAGGGCCAAGCAAAGCTAATTGTGTGAGCAATTTTGTTGACTTAGTTATTCTTGTAAACATTGATAGAATCAGCTCTCCTATTCCTCAACAGGAAACACTTCCCAGCAGAAAATATAAACAAATTGCTCTTCATATCAGAGCATTTTAAAATAAAAATATCAATAAGGAGGTAAGTCAAAACTGCATTTTAGATTCAACAGATTATTCAGCAGAAAACACGAAAACAATGAAGCTCTTCTGAGGATGGTAATCAGCACACGCAGACATATTGCTTTTTCAGATCACAAAATCTCAATACCCAAGATCAGTAGAAAACTAAGCAGAAAATGCTTTTTATAGGATTCAAGTTTCAATTAAATTAGAGCAGATTATTCAACAAGAAAGCCTACAAAATGAAGTCTCGGTTTATGTATTGGAAAGCAAAATGCAAATATGTTGCTTTCCGGCTCACAGGGTTTCAAACCAAAAGACAAACTTACTTTAAGTAAAAAATATTTCATTCAAATTCTGGGGGAATCGACTCAAGTAACTGATCCTCAACTGAATTATTCAGCTTTTTTATCAACAGACTTATTTCTTCCCTCTTTATTCTTAATTTGCCTATTCATAAATCCCACTGCTTTGTCAGTCATAAGAAATACTTTCCAGTGGCTTTGACAAAGCAGAAATTAGCAGGGAAGGGAGCTGGCACATAACTGCCTCGCTGCAGAACGCTTCCTTGCAGCGTAAGGTATTTTTCTCTTCCTGGAGCTTTAATGCCAGCAGAAATCAATGTGAGATCTCAGCTCACCTCCTGCCTGATGCTCCCTGCAGGGCTTCAGCCAGGCTTTGGGTCCCCCGTGGTGGCTGTGTTGGACCTGTGGTCCCCAGAACATATGTTAGGGGGTCCTGGTGCTGCTGCCCTCCCTAGGGTGCCTGGGGCATGCTCAGGGGAAGAGCTTGGCTTTTAGCAATGCTGAGTTGGGCCCAGAGGTCCTGCAGGGCAGGAGATTGTGCTCTTCAGCCAACAGCTCTGCTGCTCCATTTCCTTTGCTCTTGACCACTGACATCTTCTTCCCACCTGGAATTGCCTGGCTTTGGCTTGGAGTCATTGGATCTCATTCCATGAGCTTGTGAGGGTCGTGGGTGTTTCTAAAGGAAACACCAGTGATCATAAATATTTCTTTTTGATCTGCAGGCATCAACCTCTGGTGATCTGAAGAAGATTACAGCAAGAGTTTGAGTCAGAGCGGTAGAGCTAGATGAAAATCTTGGTTCTGTAATTTTACGAGGAAATGGGAAATATTTTAACAGGAAGATTAAATGTATCTTTAAATACAGAACTTAAAAAGAAGAAAGGGATTTGTTCAATTGACACACAGGAGGAGTTGTAGGAACCTTAGAAACAATTTGTAAAACCTGATTAAATTGGAGAATGTTCTGCAAATCCATCTAGTTTTCCTGAAGAACTTTGGACCTTCCTTCTCCCTCTATCTGCAGTGATTTACTGTTGTGTCCATAGAGCAGTGACCAGCTGCTGGCCCCACGGGCTGCATCCTGGCACCCTGGGGGTGTGATGTGGGATATAAAAACAGTCAGGAACCTCCTCATAACCAGTTCTGATTCTCCCAGTTTCCCTGTGAGGCTCATGTTAGTGGAAGGGATGGAAAGAGCAGTGGATGCCTTAGGTCAGAGGTGTGACTTTGAGGGTGATCTTCCTTCTGCTCTGGAAACATCACTTCGCGTCTCTGCTGCAAAAGTGGCTTCTTTTCCTCACCTCCTTGTTCTGAGGTGCTGCAGAAGGGCCAGGGGGATGGTTTTGCCATTCTCCCCTCTCTCAAGAGCAGGCTGGGAGGTGACAGTGAGGAGCTGCAGGGGTTGGGGGTGGTTGCCAGAGAGGCACTGCCAGGGGGTGACAGCTGGGACGGGGCACCCTGGGAGTGGGAATGCACCCCCAGCCTGTCCAGCCCTGCTGTGAGTGCTCAGTGTGCTCAGCCTTGTGCCTCCTGGGATGTCAGGGGAACACTGCAGGTTTTGGAAGCAGCCCAGAGAGCAGCTGGGGTTTCTGGCATCTGGGAAGCTCTTGAAGATGGTTTACGTGCTTGACAGGCACTTGGATGTTCTGCTGCTGGAAGAGGGAGGTCCCTCTACTTTCCTCTCCCTTCTTTTTTTGTGTGGGGGTGAGGGTTCCCCATCCTTTGGTGCTGCAGCTGTGAGGGAGACTCCCTGCACAAGGAGTCTGGGGAATGGCACAGCTCCAGGCTTTTCCTGGCAGTGTCCCAGCCTTCCCCAGCGGGCTGGCAAGGCGACCTTGACTTGTTTCATGGAGCAGTCAGACCCTGTAGCTGCTGCTGCTGCTTCACACTGGCTTCATGCTTCTCAAGCCTCCTTCTCTCTGGTGGCAGAGGATACAGATGTGGGGGAGAAGGTTTCTTATCAGCCTCCTTAAGAGATTGCAATGTCCACATGAGGGGTGGCAGCAGAATGGAACCCCAGCCCAAATCCTCTTCCTCCTGTGACCTCTGCCTTGTGCCCACAAGGGAAGGGCTGTTACAGGTACCACACAGCAGAGGGGCTGGGATTCTCTCAGGATGGAGCTTTATCAAACCCTCAGCACTGCTGAGCTGGTAGCTTTTAGGTCCTGTTTTGGAGCTAGGGGACAGCTCAACTTTTACTGGAAGGAAGGGCCAAAGCAGAGGACAGGGGCTGCCCATAGTCTGGGGGAGCTGGGGAGGGAGAGGGAGACAGAAGGAAAGGGAGGGGAGATAAAAGGGCTGCTTCTCCATCTGATTCCCCATGAGGGTGGCTGGGGAACAGCCCACAGTGTCCCCTCCCTGCCGAGGGTTTTCTGCAGAGCTCCCTGCTCCACCAGGAGGGAATGAGAAAGCAATGTCAAATATATGTTTGAAATGTCAACAGCAGGGCCCTGCAAGATTGACTGTAGTCTCGTGAAATATTTCATTATTTCTCTCCTTATGAAGAGAGACGTTGTTCTGGATGACAGATAAATTCAGGGGGAACAGGGCAAGGGAGGAGGGGGCAGAGGGGGAAGAAGTGTGCAGGGAGAGGGAGGCACCGGCTGTCTCCCTCTCTCGCTGTACCCCTCACAGGGTGCCTCTTACTCATCATGGCAAATATGGGCTCTTGCTTCATTATCTCAGCCTCCTTTATTTCTATCAGCTTATTTTCCCTTTCTGCTGCCTTTATCTCTGCATAGATGCCTGTTGCAAAGCCCACCTGCACTCTGCCCCCACACCCCAAACTCTGCACAGACCATCCCAAAGCATGGGGACACCAGTGGTGGTACAGGGCCCTCAGTGGGACAGCCATAAGGGAGCCAAATGTGACATTGTCTTGGTTTGAAAAGGCAGGTGTCTGCTAAGGAAGGCAGGAGACTTCCTTGAAATGGAAAATATAAACCTCCTCCCTCCAAATGATTGTAATTTTGAAATTAAAGGGCTCTCAGGCAAAGAAAAGAGAGTTGGAATAACAGTTCTTTATTAGGGAAAAAATAAAAGTGCAGTAATACAGACCAACCCTGCCAGAGTCAGACCATGCCCTGACCCCCTGTGTGTCAGGGGGTGGCACAGCCCCATCCCATGGGGGCTCAGCCCCTGCAGTGCCAGCTGTGCTGCTGCTGGAGCAGGGATCCTGCACAAGGGGGGAGTTTTCCTCTGCAGCTCCAGGGCTGCTGCAGATGGGCCTGGGCTCCCTCTGGGAATGCAGGGCAGCAGAAAGCTGCTCCTCTGGGAATGCAGTGGGCAAAGGCTGCTGGGGTGTCCCAAACCTCAGATTGTATCCAGGTAGGAATGCTTGGCTCCTCCCCTGGGTGGAGCATCTCCCATGGGATGATGGAATTTGATCAGCCGTGCAGGGACACTCACTGGCCCATGAACAGAAGAGATCTCCTGGAGGGAGTATGGTTCATGGAAGACATAAAGAAAACTGCCCGATGAACAGAAGAGAACTGCCCCACCTCTAACAGATGGGAAGTAGAATACACACCCACAAACCATATCTTACAACCCAGCACAGACACAGGGGTGGTGACCAGGATAGCATTTTCCTAGACCTGAAGGTTTTATGCTGCCCAAGAGTTTGGTCTTGCTTTCCAACATGGGGTCTGATGCTGGAGATCCAGGGGGACAACCAGGCTGAGGCAGAGGGCAAGGAAAGCATTCCCCTTATCTGCTCCCTACTCAGCACCATCATCTGCTCTGCTTCCAGAGGCTCTGTGCCTGTCCCTCTGCCTGCTGAGGGGAGCAGGGGGACAGCCAGGGCTCCATGGCACCCTGCCCTGCCATCAGCACGTGGTGACAGTGACAGCTGATCTGGTGGCTCTCCCTCACTCGCACCAGGGCTGGCACTCTGAGTGGGACAGGGCTGGATGTCTGCAGAGAAGCTCACCTGGAGCCTCCAGCATCTGGTAAAGGCAGTAGTAGCCATAATCCTACTGAGGCCATGTGAGTGAGGCCAGAAGTGGCTCAGGAAGCATCCCCCCACCCCTGCAGCTCCTGAGATAGAAAAGAAGTGAGTTCCCACCAGCATCCGAGATTAAAAATTCCAATATCAATAAAAGAATAAAAAATCTTGAAAGCCCTCCTTTTGATTCCACTGAATAAGGGTTTTTAAATATGCTTTCAAAACATTTTGATAGTTGCTTTTCGTTTCTAGTTCTTTTTTGCAAACTATAAATTATCTGAGATTTATTAACCTAAAAATTGATTCTTTCTTATTTCAAATGTGTCAAAAATGGGACATTTTGACTTTTTGAGCCTTTTCCCAGGATCTTTGTGAAGCAGATAATTTGTCACAATTGATCCTTTTTTTTGAGAGGCTTTGAATTTCAACAAACTGGTATTTACTGCTGAAAACACAGTGAGCTGACAAATTCCCAAACCAGCCACTGTGATTTCAGGTTTCCAGAGCAGAGTGGAGGAAGGTTTAGGTACATGATGAGGAGCTTTAGAGCCTGGGTGGGGATGCATTCTGAGAATGGGCACTTCCTGGACTTTTCCAGCTCTCTATGCAGAGACCTGGAGCACTCCAGTGTCCCCTCCTGAGTCCCCTTGGGCCACAGGTGTCCCTGCCATGGAGCAGAACAGCTCCATGACTCCACTTGCAGCTCCCCACAGAAACCACAAGCACTGGCAGCACTGGCACCTGTGCTGCTGGACTCACTGCAGCGTTAAACCTTGATAAATGCTTTTAATATTTAATTGGTCTTTAAAAAACATAAATAGGCAGGATATTAAATGCAAGTCCTCAGGCAGAGTAAGGCGAGTAATGAATGTTACCCACGACTGGTGGCATCTGCAAAATGCACTTTTAGTGTGGTTTGAAACCAAGGGCTTGGGAGGTGTTTCCTGCTCTTTTTCCCAGATGGAGTTTGTGGGTGCTCAAACATGGGACTTCCACTGTGGAGATGGAATGTGGGATTCCTTACACACCCTCCACTGTGTCTGCTGACGAGGCCAGCAGAGGTTATCCTGCTCCAACCTCTGTGGCCTCAGCCAGGCGTGAGGTAGGAGTTCCAGCCATTAAAAACTCTTTCCTAAAGGTCCAGCAGTTTTTGTGCCTTTTACAGAAGTAGGTGGGGGCAAAAAGCTCTGGGAAGTTCAGACTGGAATAAGGCCACAGAGCCAAATTAGGGCTCTGAGTCCCAGGGCACAGTGCAGCACTGCAAGGAGCATCTGCTCAGAATGTTGCAGGATTTGCCTACAAATTCCCACCTCCAGCTGTGACAGGTTTTCAGAGGGCTTCACCTGCAGCACCACATGTCCTGGAGTCAGTCCATGCCTTGGGAAGTCAGGTCCACTGCCCCACTGTGACATGAGGTCACAGTCCTGAGCTTCAGCCTGGCTGTGGGCAAGTTATGGACTCTGCAGTGGGTGTACAGGCAGGTAACCCTTGGGAAAACAAAAACAAACAAAGCCCTACTCAAATACCTTTTGAAGTTCACTGGAGGTTCAGCTATGCAGGAACAGCACATTTAGGTTTTAGGGGAAGCTGGGGTTCAGTCATGATCCCCTAAGCAGCAGTCCTCCCAGGGAAGGTGGCAGTGATGCAAAGAGCATCCTGCCCTGCCATCTCCAGCCCACGTGTACGACCACTCCAGTGTCACCAGTACGAGTGGTGGGTGAACCTCTGCACGTCTCCAGGCTGATTTTTCAATCAGAGGAGCACTCAAGCTGCCCAGAGTTCAGGTACTTGTCTCTCTGATGCCACTCCAGTGAGTTCAAGTGGCCTGAAAATCTCAAGGGAAGAAGCTTTGCTGTGGAGTTGCTGTTGCCTGGGGCTCTTGGGCTGGGGGTGGCACCAAAATAGCCACTCTTCCAGCTCAGCTCCCTGTTGTTCACCCACAGCAGTGTCTGAGCCACCATCAGCTGCTTCTAAATATGGAGAAATGCTGCAGGCCTTCAGCAGCTACGCTGGGGAGCTGCTGCTAAACGCCCTGGAATAATGATCCTGCTGCTGGGAGGCCCTGGAAGAACAGAGGAGACAGGAGGGAGCGGAAGCAGCAGCCACAGCAGTAATAACTGAGGAGCAATCCAGCAGGGAAAGGCTTTGATCTCAGGGCTGGGAGACAGGTCTGCTGTCTGCAGGGGATTTTTCCTGCACAGGTTGTGGAAGGATCAGGGGTTTGTTGGAGGGAAGTAAGAGGCAGGAGCTGCACCCCACCCACACGGTATTGTGCCCACCTCAGCCATGTTCTGTGTGCAGCAGGGACATCCCTGCATGGTCACATCCTCCAGATGGAGTGGGTGGGGGCGGCTGCAGGTCTGCATCAGCCAGACCTCACAGCCCTGCCCTGTCCCACTGCCACCCAGTGCCAGCCAGCAGGGCAGCAATCCCCAGCCAGGAAACACACACACTGCACCTTCTCCTCTCATGGAGCTCCTCAGAACCCACCCAGAGCAAGATGGAAGCAGCCACCGCAGTCCTGCAGGAGCCAGAAGCATCTCTCTGCCTTTTCCTTTCTCTCTTTTCTTTCCTCCTTTTTTCATTTCTGTTCTCCCTCCTCTGCAGAACCAAAACATTTTGGAGACTCTGCACTCCGTGCTAGCCTATTATTCACAGAACCTCCTATCTCCCTGCTTCAGGATGCTGCCTGGATCCGACCAATTACCAGCTCCCTTGATGTATAACACCATAAAACCCTTAACCTCATTATAGAAAATTTCTTTTGAATGGCCTTTAAAAACCATCTCATTACACAGGAAGAACTGTAATTACCTTTAACGAGACTGAGATATTGTGCGAGCAAGTGCGTTTGGGCTGTCAAAACAGGAGCAGTGGGAGATCATCTCCAGCCGTTTTCGCCACAAGGGCAAACACTTTGTAATTCCCTCCCCTGCAAGCTCCTCATCCTGGCCCTCCCCCTGCCCTTCACTCCTCCTTTCTCCACGCCTTCCCTGGGCAAACACAGCTGCTCATGGGGCTCTGCTTCCCGCGGAGAAGCCCATCTTTCCCAGGATTTGTCTCTGAAGCGCTGGGTGTGTGCAGTGTCAGCAAAGCTCTCACCGTGGATGCTCTCAGAGTGTTGCTATGAATGGCACGTGAGCAGCTCCAGTGATTCCAGCTGTATTGGAAACACTCGAGGCAGGGGAGCCATGGGGGTGTGCACTCAAGATGGCATGGAGAGTCTGGCCTGGTGGAGCTGGGTCTTCTCTCCTCACAAGAGTCCCTGAGGAGACACCTGTTGGTTTCAGATCCCAGTCTTTATACTGCTCCTGGCCCGCTCTGGTTAGAGTTGTTAGGAAAATTAATCCACACACACCAGAGGTTTATGTCCAAAAAGGAGACAGAGGAGTCCTTTCTGGCTTTATTCTAATAAAGGGAGAGGCCATGGGGCATTCCCCTGGGATCTCTCAGATTTTTGGAGCACACAGCCTCCTTTTTATTCTAATTTCGCAGCCACATTTCCCTTCTCTCTTTCCCCATTGGCTGAGGTACTTGAGAGGTACAGACTTGCCAATACACCTGATACCAAAGATTCCCCTCTAATGTATAACCCTCCCTTTTAATTTTTAACTCTTATAGAATTTGGGGGTTTTCTTCCCCATTGTTTCTTTCATCTTTCAATGTCTAATTTCATTTATCAGCAAACCTAAAGTTTATTTGTAAAGGCAAATGTCTTTTTCTATTCACCAATCAGAATCCTTCCCATTGTTTCTTTTATCTCCCAGTGCTGGTTTTATCTACCAGCAGACCCACAGCTTGTTTGGAAAGACAAATCCACTATTCCTCTCAGGGTGACGAAGGTGAAAAGTTCTGACTAAGGTCTTTGATGTTGTCTTATGTTCTCTCTGGTGTTGTTTCAATTCTTTATTTGTGTGGTGGTTTGTTGTTCTAGGGGTTTTCTCTAGGTAATCCTTTTCTGCTAAGTCTTATGGGAGTTTCATATTTGCTTATTAGGTGATGTAATCTCCTTCATGGTCTCGGGTGGTTTGCCATCTTAGATGAGAGTGGGAGCAGTGGGGATTCACATAACTACAAACTTCTAACAAGTAAGGGGGACCTTATACAACTATAGAACATTGAACAATCAGCTAAGAGGGATTTACATATCTATAGAACATTCAACTAACATTGGAACTTTATATTAACTTCTTCAACAATGAACTTTATATTTATATTTATATTGGGTCTGCTGGTAGATAAAACCAGCACTGGGAGATAAAAGAAACAATGGGAAGGATTCCACTGATTGATGAATGGAAAAAGATATTTGCCTTTACAAATAAACTTTAGGTTTGCTGATAAATGAAATTAGACATTGAAAGATGAAAGAAACAATGGGGAAGAAAAACCCCAAATTCCATAAGAGTTAAAAATTAAAAGGGAGGGTTATACATTAGAGGGAAATTTTTGGTATCAGGCGTTTTGGGAAGTCTGTACCTCTCAAATACCTCAGCCAATGGGGAAAAAACCCCTAAATTCCACAAGAATTAAAAATTAAACGTAGGGTTATACATTAGAGGGGAATCTTTGGTATCAGGTGTATTGGCAAGTCTGTACCTCTCAAGTACCTCAGCCAATGGGGAAAGAGAGAGAAGGGAAATGTGGCTGCGAAATTAGGATAAAAAGGAAGCTGTGTGCTCCAAAAATCTGAGAGATCCCAGGGGAATGCCCCATGGCCTCTCCCTTTATTAGAATAAAGCCAGAAAGGACTCCTCTGTCTCCTTTTTGGACATAAACCTCTGGTGTTTGTGGATTAATTTTCCTAATAACATCAATTCCTTCAACAATGTATTCTCTACATCTGTGGTCCCTGCACTCAGTGCTGGGCTTGGCCAAGTGGAGCCAAGAAGGTGATGATGTGGCTCCTGGGACATGGCACTGTCACAGCTGAGGGATGACAACTTTCCCAAGCAAAACCATCTGGTGTGACAGGGAGGGCTGAGGGTTTGCTTTCGCCATCTTCCAGCAAGGAAGAAAAACACCATTTTTGTCAGGCAGACCCATCTCTGCTCCTTCCAGCTGTGGTCTCTAGTGATCTGAAGGGCAGGGATGTGTCCCTGAAGTCTGTTGGGATTTGGCTCTTTGCTGACATGATACAGCTAATCCCTGTAGAGGGGGCCCGAAGGGGTTAAGTTTTTTTCCCTTTCTGCATATGTGTGACTCAAATGAAGATTTTTTTTTTTCCAAACAAAAATTTTTCATTGCCATCTGTCACTAATGTCAAGGCACTCCTTTGCCCAGATCCATTTTTTATAAAGAAAAAATAAAAATTTAACATTATTTTAGAAAACTCTGAGTACATGTTGCCAGAGCAGTGATATGTTCCCTTCTCCTGAAGATGTTGCAGTGTTAACTCTTGGTGTTCATCCCCAGGGCTTCCCCACCTTTGCCCCCACTGGGCAGCTCTGCCTCCTTCTGTTGTCTCCTGGGGTCTTTCTGGCTGCTGCTTCTTTATTTCTGTCTTTTATTATTTCTACCTCTGGGTCGGGGTCTTTTTTTGGGCGTGTTTTGGTATTTACACAGAAGCTCAGGACAGAGAGCTCAGCTGGCAGGAGTCAAGCTCATTGCTCGCAGCTGCTGTTGCCCTAATTGCCCTAATCATCCTAATCATCCCCACCTGCTCAGAGCCCTATTTAACCTCAGGACTGGCCCCTTCATCCTCTTCCAGAGCTTCATGGTGGGAGGATGTGTGTTCTTGGGCTCCAGCCTGTGGGTTTTGGGGCCTCGTTTGTTGCTGTTGGGGAACCTGGCTGCAGCTCCCACCTCCTCCTGTTGTTTTTGGAGCCATGGGCATGTGCCCCATCACAGAGGGCACCCTCTGCTCCTGGGCTGCCCCCCGTGACAGGACAGCTCCTGCTGCTCTGGGGACACGTTTCTGCCTCCAGCTGGTGAGTTTTGGCCCCACAGTAGGGGAGCTCCTGCTGTTGGAGCCTCTGTCTGTGAGAAGGGTTCACTCCTGGGGCTCCCCATTGCCTGGGGAGTGGGCAGAGGGAGTGCCAGTGTTACACAGAGGGGGAGTCCTGCTTTATTTTGTGTAAGGTGGCTTTGCTGGACAGGGGTTGAGAAAAGGCTGGGAGGAAGCAGGTGTGCTGTCCCTGCTGCTGCATGCTCTGCTTGCCCTGCTGCCTGCCAGCAGGGCTGGTTTTTCCTTTCATTCCCCTCAATGCCTTGAGGGAGGCCTGGACTTAGTCTCCTCTTACATCTACTATGAAAAACGCCAATCACTTATTTTTACAATTTTAAAAGTTTAACAGTAATAAAAGGGTTATAAAAATAGCAGTATAATTAGAGTAATAATAATTTGGACAATTTGGATTAGGACAATCTGAGACAATAGAAACAAAGAGTTATGGATGTCTGGGTACCTTTTTCTGAGCAACATAAGCCTGAAAAAGGACCCACGTTAACAGAGGATTAACCCTTAAAAGCAACAGCCTGTTGCATATTCATACACCTCATACATGATGTATAAATTCCATTCAAACACAGGATTCTGTGTGGTCAGTGTCAGCTTCTTCCTCTTAATCCTAATGGTGTCTTCAGGGCTGAGCAAGGTGGGAAGAAGTTGATTTTTTCTGGTAATAGAGCAATAAATTCTCTTCCTCTGAAAGATTTAGGTGTCCTGTGGCTGCTATCTGGTGCAAGTACCTCATTCTTTTCTTAAAAAAATATCCCACATACATAGTTTCTATTATAACATTATGTTATAATCTAAAACTATATTTGACACACTACTTAAGAGAATTAATACAGCATAACTTCCTAACATAACACATATAATATTTATTTTAATATTTGCAAAAAGCCAATTGTAAAATATGCATTTTTCACATCTACCAAAGATGGCTAATAATTACCTTGGGTAGCTGCCTTCTCTATCCGTGTGTGTGTGTGTGTGCCAGAGGCTCTGGAAAATTATCTCTGTGCTTCCCCTACCTAAGCAGCAGCCTCAGGGCTGTGGCAGCAGTCAGGGCATTTCTGCAGCCTTCCTGCTGGCCTCTGTGCTGTAGCAGCACAGCCCTGCCTTGTGCTTTCTTGTGGTTTTCATTGGAGGCTCTGTGCCAGGGTGGCCAGGTCCCCTTGCAGCAGCAGCTGGTGTGTTTGGGAGCAGGGATGGCTGTGGTGCATCCCCAGGGAGCCTGCAGCAGCAGGAGCTCTGCCTCAGGGGGTCCCTGGGCAGCAGGTGCTGGTGGGTGTGCAGCTTGTGCTGGCTCAGGAGTGTTCCTGTCCTGCTCCAAGCACCCTCTGGAGAGGGCTCTCTCAGCCTCCATGTCTCTGACCTTTCCAGTGTCGTGCAATAGCATTGGCTGTGGAGCTGCTCGCTGTCTAATGAGCCTGTGGGGATTGGGGGGAAATGGGCAGCCAATAAAAATATGGAATATTGAAAAGGTCAGAGCTATTTGGTGGGGACACAATAACTCACCAAACTTCTCGGGCGTTGCATTTCTGGCTGCCAGCCCCTGGTGTGTGCCTGAGTGCAGGGGCTGTGGGCTTGCAGCTGGCTGGGGGCTGCATTGCATGTGCTCCTGGGGCAGGGCTGAGCTTTCCAGCTGTGCCAGGGCCTCTGTGGGCTGGCACATTGGCTGCACCTCTGCAGGAAGGGCTGGAGAAACACTTGTACAGAAGGAGCCTTCAGGACTTGGGCATTGCTTGTATCTCTGTGGAGCGAGAGGCGAGCCTGTGGTCAGGGTGTTCTCTGGCATTGCTGGCAGGCTCCTGCCATGATTCCAGCAGCAGGGAGCTGGATGACAGGGGCCTGTTTGAGGTTGTTTCAGCGTTGTGCTCTGGATCTGTGCCCCAGGTGTCACAGGCAGGGAGCACAGACCTTGTGGAGAGCACTTGCTGGGGCTCAGGGTGCATCCCTAATTGCCAGCAGCTGAGAGTGCATTCCGAATCAGCTGTGACTTTCCTGTGCCCCTCCTACTTGCAAGCAAGGGCAAAGCTCTCATGCAAAGCTGTGCTGATTTAGCAAACCTGTGCCTTGTGGTGGAGGGAGGAACATGCATCCAAAAGTTCCCAAACTGACTTCATTTCTCCAGTGTTAGCACCGAGGGGAGTCTCCCCTCTCTGTCTCTGACCCCTTTTAGTCCTCAGCTCTGTCCCAACACATCTGTCAGCTTGTCCTCTGCCACAGGCTGCTGGCTGGGGGAGACCTCACCTCTCCAGCCAAGGTGCCTCTGATGGCCTCTCTGGTGGCAGAGCAAGGCCAGTGATCTTGCCATATGCCAGGTGCCACGAGCAGAGGGAGAAAAAGGTCTTTTAAAAGCCATCACACCATTTCACCTTACCAAAGTTGTCATGATGATGCTACACTGAGGGCTTTGTGACAGCCCTGTGCCCCAGTGCTGGCTACTGGGAAATACCATAGAGCACTTTGTGCAGCCCCCTTTCCTGTAGGCAGGAGGCATTTGGAAATGACAACTCATTGAGCTTAACAGTAAAAATTTAAGTTCTGGGAGTGAAACCAGAGCAGTAGGGGGAAAGTGCATGTTGGTGCCAGGATTGAGCACTGGCACAGCAGCAGATCTCACCCTTGATGCTGATTCTTCTGCAGACTCTGTGCTCAGCAGTTGTGACTTGGGCAAGTTTCTGGCAGAGGAGACAATGCTTTGTGCTGCTTTCTTTGGTTAGATGTGATGGTTGGATTATTCTGTGGGCTCCCCACAGCTGTGTGCCCAGCTCCTGTGTGTGCCCTGACCCCAGCTGTGGGCACTGGGGATGTCTGCCCAGCCTGGTGTTTTTTACAGCCCTTGGCTTTGTTATTCCAAGTGTTGGTGTGGTGTCCTGGGGACAGTCTGTGTGATGTGTAGTTCAGTAAATATGTAATGGGGTCTTTTAGGGCTTTATTGCTTCTATGCAGCACTAAATGTAATGCCATTTAGAGAGCTCTGGCACACCCATCAGCAGCTCAAGTGGAGCAAAGGAAGGATGTTCTTCCTCTCCAAGCCCATCATCTTCCCCACTTGATGCTCTCAGCCTTGATATAGTGGTCTAAAGGTGACAACTTGTCTCTGTGAGCACTCTGAAAAGCAGGCAGTGGGATCATTAGAAATGACTGTGGATTGGCCCTGTTTTAAAAGGGAGCAAAATATTTGGCCAAAGTCCCATTGGAGCGTTTTCAGCTATTGTGAAAACCTTCTGCTAGACAACTTGTTTCTAGAGTTCCTACCAGAATTGGGCTGTTGGGTTCCAGATCACCTCTGTGAGGAGCTGCAGGTGCTCTGTGGGGCTTTAGCCAGCCTAGGAGGTGTCACCAGGCCTTAGCTGAGTGTTGGACGGGGTTGGAAACACTGCCTTGCCTGGCATTCCCCTGCTTCAGGGCAGGACTTGGCTCTTGTTCCTCCCTGTGCCCATCTTGTAGGCTGGTCCTGGGCAGGGCTGCTGCCCAAGAGCAAAGCCTGTTCTGTGGTGAGCCTTGTGCCCCTGTCCCACCCCCAGCACTGGGGGCTGGGACTCCCCTGTGGATGGGTGCTCCCTCTGGCTTGTAGGGGTGCTGTTATTCTGGATTGGCACCTCAACAGTTTGGGCCCCTGGCACTTAATAACTGCAGTACCTAATTTTAGTGTAATGGCACTCATTCAATCTGCTGTTCCCAGAATGTGCAAGTGACATAAATTAATGTTACACGGAAAAAGTCAAGTTTTTAGTGTGAGATCAATAGATCATAATGTGGTGATATTTGAAAATACATCTTATTAGCAGTTCATATTTTGGCACTTTCCATGGATTCCCACGAGCTCCCTTCCCTGCTGCCCTGGGGAGCTGCTGTGCATGTGGTTGCTGACAGCATCAGTAGTCCTGTGAGATGATGCTGCCTGTGCTGGATGTCACTTTGTGGCTTTTATCCCTTGGGAAATGAATGGAAAGAGGTTGGAATGCTGTTGGTCGCTGCAGGGCAGAGGCAGGAGCCTTTGGCATCTTGCAGCAGTTATGAGAGGAGCTTCTTTCTGAGCTGGCTCAGGGTGCCCAAGCAGGCAGACATTGCCTGGTGCTGTTGTGAACCAGCATGAAGAGAAAACTGAGGTAGGCTGGGAGCCCATGGCTGCTCTCCTGTCCTGGATGAAGGCAGAGCTTCACTGGGAGGATGCTGAGCACACTTGTGTGAGCTGGGCTGTGCCTCTGGGTAGATGAGCAGAGGCTTTGAGCTTTCAGAGCCCAAACAGCACCATTTACCTGCACTGAGGAGGAAAAGTAATGTGAGGGCCCCCCCCATGACAGGGCACGGCTTTGCCGCAGCACAATCCTTCTCAGCTCCTGGGGCCTCTGCAGAGGTGTTTGACAGCTCCAAGTGACTTCCCTGAGGCCAGGGCTCAGGGTAAAGGCTGGCTGTGTTCTGTCTGGGGTCTCCAGTTACTCCTGTGCTTGTCTCCTCCTCCCCACGTGCAGGAGATGGTGCTGGGTTGATTTGTTTGCATGAGTCAGGCTCTTTGGCAAGGGGTTCAGAGCTGAGTTTTGCAGCCAGCTGTAAAAATATCCCTCGAGGGCATGTGCACTGCACCTCTCCCCTCCCAGCCTTGTGCTGCTTCCTCCTCCTCGGGAGGAAGCTAATCTCCTCTGCAGAGCTCACCATCAGAGCAGATTAGAGCAGCTCCCAGCTCCTCTGGTGCTGCAGAGGGATTGCCAGGATCAGAGGTTTGGGCTGGAGCTGTGGGGGATGATCCCTCTTTCTGTAAGCCTGGGTGGGAAAGGTGCTGTGCAGTCATTCTGCACCGGTGGAATGTGCTGGAGAAGATGCACTTCCCTCTGGTCCCCAGAGCCAGCAGAGCTGTGCTGGGCTTTGCTCAAATGGAAGATGCTTGTGTACACTTCTGTAAGCAATGAAGTGACTCAGGTTGCCCACTCAGTCTTCTCTTTCCACAGACTGTTCCCAGAGTCCCTCCGGATGTGTCTGAAGCATCCTAAATAAGACCTGAGCGCTGTGCTCCGAGGTGGAGCTGCTCTGAGCTGCTCAGAGGAAAATAGGCCACTGCTTTCCTCACACAGGCAGGCATTTAAAGAGCCTGTGAGGGAGGAGTGTAGGCTTGTGGCTAAATCAGAAGTGAGGAGCTGTCCCCTCCTTTGGCACCTCACCTGCCTTCCATGAAATGGGGCCACTGGGAAGCCAGGCTGCAGGCTGGCTGGCTTTTTTTTGGTAGCTTGCTTGGTGGCATTGGCTTTGTGGGTCGCTCCCAGCACCCAGCAGAAATCACTAGGGAGAAACAGCTCACTTTTTGCCTCGCCTTTCCAACCAGAGTTTCCAAAATGGCTCAGGTTTTTCACTTTTCTCCCAGAAAAATCAACAGCAAAACCTGCTTGCCTGAAGTGGGATTAGGCAATTGCCCTTGCAGGAATCCCAGCCTTGCTCCCCTGATCCTTTCTTCAGCCAGTTGCCCAGGCAAAGCATCTATCTCTGTCTTCCAACCTGAGAGGCTGTCTCTTCACTAATTAAATGAGGAATATCACCTCTTTATAATTGTCAGTTGATTTCAAATTAAAAAGGGACCTGTCGGACCAAGAAGAACCTCATCCTCCCTCTGGGGACTGCCTTCCTTTTTATTTAAGTTTTTTTTCAGGCTGATAATTCCATCTGAAAGTCTCCTGTGATACTGTGGTAACCCTTGGATGCTATTCAAGTGCATCCTGGCCCCTGGCGTGTGCTCATTGCCTCCTAATTGCTCTAAATAAGTTGGGAATGATGAAATTAAAGTGCCATTGATATGAGGCAGCCCTGGCACGCTGCAGTTACAGGCATGTGAGGGATGTGGACAGATGGGGAGATGTTAGGATAATAGGTATTAAATGCAGATTTTACCCTGTTTGGGATCCCCATCTAAGCACAGTTCAACCTCTTGGTGCAGCAGGTTTGGCAGCTCCTGTGCTGGTGCCCCAGCTGAGCATTTGGCATGGGCTGGGGATGAGCAGGACATAAACCTGTGTGACCTCCCTGAGTTTCTGAAGGGCTCCTGGGTAGTGGACTCTCCAGGAACAAGGACATGCAAGATAACCCTGAGTTCACACAATGTTCCCAGTCTGTAAATCCTGGGCTGCTCATCCTTTGGGTAATGTGGTTCAAGCTGAAGCAATAGATGTGGGGTGCTGGATGTGCTCTGATTCTTTGAATAGGGCTTGTTCTCTTCGTCCCCTTCATCTGTAATTTTGGAGTTGGGATCAGGTTTCAAACCTGAAACAGCTGAGTTTGGGGTTCTGGTGTTGAACCAGAATGGGTAGCCCCCTGCCCTGGCCTGCAGGAAAGCTGGGCTGACATTCCAGTGAGCCTGGGATCAGCATTCCCTGCTCCTGACCCTGCCCTGGAGTGGGGACAGCACTAGCAGGGGATGTGTGCCTGGGCAGAGGCTGGGAGGAGCTGCTTGGTGTCATTCAGTAGCTGCTCTTGTGCTCTGCTCACCTGGAAATGTTGCTGCTTTTAGTGTCCTTGGCTCTGAGAGAAAACAGACTATTTTTGGCATGTGTAGTCAAAGGGGGAGAACAACACTTGCTGGCTGGTGGTGCTGCAGTGTCCCATTGCAGCAGAGGGGCCTGGATGAGACCTGACTCCAGATCTTCAGCAAAGGCAGGTTTGTGACAATCTGTTCCCAGCCAGAATAGACTCATCACATCACCCACAGGGTGAAAGTCATCCCAGTCCAGCAATTCCCCACTCATCCCCATGACTCAGTATCCCATCCCTGATCCTGCAGCAAGAGCTGTCTGGGCATGGTACCATGATGCCCAAGGAGAGCATCTTGCCCAAAGCAGCCCATTTTTGGGGCATACAGGGGTGGCTGGTCCCAGAGCTGCAGGTGAGGATGAGCCTCATCAGTCTGCAGGCACTTTCATAGCTTTACAGGTGTGCTTGGTTTGGTGATTGTGCAGTTAATAGTTTTCTGAAGATAGATGGCAGGTACAGCACAGCAGTTTGCTTTCCAAAAAAATGCCAATCATTCTAATCACTTGCCTAAGATTTGGGTCAGGTCCAGCCACCTGGCTTTCGATAATAACTCTCCCAAATCTTCTTGAGCTAGTCTTGTGTAGCATTGGCATTCTCAGGACAGTTGAAATGGATGGGAGGTGCTCTGACATGGCAGCCAGCTGGCCTCCAGGATGGATGGCTGATTGCAAAGTGATGGAAAGTTACATTTGCTCAGTCTGAGCCAATTCTATTCCTGTCCCTGGCCTTGGCTGTGACTTTGGCTTCCCCGTGGCTCATCGGATGCTCACCCTGCGACGTGCTCACCTGGAGGCTTTGGGTTGAGATGGCAGGATCCCTTGCTCTGGGCAGCCCTCCAGGCTCAGGACTCATCTATCAGAGGAGTTCAAGACCTCTGAATTCTACCTGTTGCACATTTAAAGGCCAGAGGAGCAGATTTATGACTGTGGTCTGACCTGCTCTGGAACAGAAGCCAGAACTTGTCCCTGGCTGATTGCTTTGTCAAGTGTAGCAGCTCTGGGCACGTGGTTCCCAAAGACAGGGGAGCTGCAAGGTCTTGGCTCTGCTGGCAGGCAGCAGAGGTCTCCAGGAGGCTCCCATCTGTTCCTAGCTGGGCTGTTTGGAGTAATCCCTTTGAGTGAGGGGTGCTCCCAGAGTGCCTGGGCCTGTGTGGGGTGTCACTGCCTGATTGCACAGAGGCTCATGGGCACTGCCTGGGCTGGTCCTGGTGCCTGAAAGTTCAAATCTCCCCAACACATGGCACCTCCAAGCAAACAGGAGTGGTTATAGTGGCTGTAAATCCCTACAGGCAGGAAACCCCAGTGTTTGGAGGGATTTAGGTATAAATTAATTCAGTTAACTTTCTCAAAAGGATCTGTAAGCTGCAGGGTTGTCAGCATGATGCCAGTTGTGCTTTCTGGATGGCCAGTCTCCCTGGGACCCAGCACCCTGAAGTGCCCTGCTTGTGTTCAGGGGTGTGCTCCCACCCTGTGCTGCTGCTCCCTCTGCCCCCAGTTGCAGCCCCTCTACAGCTGAGCTCCCAATGCAGCACATGGAATCCTCAGCAGAAGCCAAGGTGTGTGCTGTGACCTTGAGATCCATTCCCAGTGAATCTTTTTCTCCTCATCTTTCTTTCATATCTGTCAGATCATCTCTGCTCTTCCTCTGCTTTCCCTTCCCTTGGCCCCTTCCAGGAGGTGCTGCCTTGGGCAGGAACAGGTCTGTGCCAGCTCCCACCAAGAGCCATCCCTTCCCTGCATGGCTGAGCTCAGTACAGGACGTCCCTGGACCTGCAAGGAAAAGCTCCTGGTGACTTCCATCAGGAAACAAGCTGGGTACTTCCACAGGGCCATGGAAGAGGGGGAGCACAGGGCAGGGCTGGCTCATCTGTGCCAGCGCACTGGGTTTTGGCCTGGGCTGAAATTGGCTGTTCCTGCCCAGCACAGAGGAGGAGGAAGGAGCAGTGCTGGGTGGAAAGCCCTGGTGAGCTGGGCTTGTCATGGGTGTGGGAGGAGGGAAGGAGCAGTGCTGACTGTTCCCAGGAGGAGCCACAGGAGCTGTCATCGTGTGTCACCCCCTTTTTGGCAGCCCCAGCCTGCTTGGCCATCAAGAGCAGTTAAAAAGGCTGAGCAGGCACCAGGACTTGTTTTGCCACCAGAAACTGCTTGATGCTGTAGGCAGCTCTGCCTTGTTGGTCTGTGCCATGCACACTCTGGGCAGGGATTGGTCTGGGAGTTTATTTGGGGAGCAAATCCCTTGGAGTGCTGCCCTGGTGGTTGTGATGGTGCATTTGTTGCATGAGAACTCTGCTAATTGGGCCAAGCTTCAGTGTTTTGTGGGCTTTGCATGCCCTCCAAGCAGGGCAGTCTCACCCCTGGCTGGCACTGGGCAGAGCAGGCTGCTCCTGGTCCCCACTTGCCACAGGTGCCCAGAGATGTGCTGGCATTGCTGGGCAGGGCACTGGGTGGATAGAGGGACTCAATTCCCATCTCAGTTCCTTGTGGCTGAGATTTCTCTCAAAGAGCCTTTCACCCAGAGGTGAAGTCACTCACCATGGCCACCTTCAGCAGCTGCTTCTGCATTGTGGGTTGTAAATGTCCCCTTAATTTAGTGCCTGCAGTGCACTAAAGCAGCAACCTTAGCACAGCCTCTGCATAATAACCAGAGAGGCTCTAGATCCTGAGCTCTGACACACTCTCCTTGACTGCTGTAGTCCCAGGGGCTGCTGCCTCCTTTACCCTGGGTGCCTCAGCCTCCCCACCACATGCTTTTGAAAGATAACTCCCTGTAAAATAGAGAGATTTAGTCTAGTCCAGCTGGGCAGGCCAGTCCAGGCAGTAATGCACTCACATCCTAAAGGTTTCAATTCTTTTGGCTAAACTTCCTGGTGAAAGGTGGTTTTTTCTCCTTCATGAAAGAGGATAACAGCTCTGACCTTGAGGAGAGAAATGAGGGTTCAGAGTTCTTTTCTTTTTTTTTTTTTGTTTCTATTTTTCTTGCAAAATATTCCAGTTGAGAGGAATTTTTTGCTTAACCAATTTATACCCAGTAGATAGATTTATTCAGTTCAGCTACCAGCCACAAGAAAGCCTTGTTATTCCCTGTGGTATGTGGGGCTTTTTTTCCCCTCAATACTCATAAATACTCTTTGCTAAATATGAGTTTTTACTGCTTGAAGCAGGAGGGACCAGGTACTCCTGCCCTGTTTTGATGCTGGAGGAATCAGCCTCCTGTGCTGCCTTGACCCTGCGTAACCTGAGTGGTGCTCGAGATTGGTTGTTAAATATCCTTCTGTCTCCCCATGCCTGATCCAATTCTGCTCCCTTGTTATTTCCAGCTCTCAGGGGTAAAGGATCTGCACTAAATTACTTTTGTGAACATCCTGGAACCAAGAGGTGATTTGGAGGCAACACTTCCGAGTCCCACCTGGCTGCTACTTCCCATGCCTCTGCTCCCAGCCAGCACCCTGCTGTCCTGGCTTTTAGCAGGAACTGGGCAAAAAATGTTTCCTGGTTTAGCATCATTGTTTCAAGGGAGAAGAGGAAAATGTGGAGGTTTGGTTTGAAATTATTTGAGTGAACGTGGCAGAAATGCAAGGACTTGACAGCAGAGTTGGTTTAGATTGGGGTAGAAAAGAAATGAGGGGACTTAAAATGAAAAGTGGGCTCAGAGGGAGGGGAAAAAGCAATGTTTCCTTTCAAACACATAAAACCTGGCTGCTTTGATGCTGATGGAGCACTTGATACTCTTTGTGAAACCATTCCATGTGACAAAGCCAATTTTCCAGGCCAGAATTGTTGCTGGTGGGTTTGGCTGTGGTCGCTCCTTGTACCCTGGTGCCTGCCTCAGTTTCCCTTCGTAGAATCACAGAGTGTTTTGGGTGGGAAGGGACCTTCAAGGACAGCCCCCTATCATGGGCAGGGACACCTTCCACTAGACCAGGGCACCCCAAGCCATGTGCAGGCTGGCCTTGGACACTTCAGGGATGGGGCAGCCAGAGCTGCTCGGGGCAGCCAGAGCTGCTCTGGGCAGCCTGTGCCAGGGCCTCCCCACCCTCACAGGAGAGGATTCCTTCCTAATATCTAATCTCTTCTTCCCTTGTCTGTAGTTTTTCCATGAGGTTTGGGGCTCTTTAGCTGCCTCATCCCTCCCTTCACCAAGGTGGGCTGGTGCAGGGGACACACATGGTGCTGGCAGCACCTCCCTTGCTCGAGAGATTTAATTGAGATCTCCAAACTCATTGCAGTGGTGAGCCCGAGGCAGCATCCCTCCCCTCAGAGGCAGCTCTGTCTCTCTGTTTTTAGTTTCTTTGGAGCTCAGATTCTCGGCCTCCTTACCTCTTACCTCTCCACTGGTGCAATGTTTTAGGAACAGATGGGCTTAATTTCCGATTGCCACCCCCTGAACTTGGGAGGAGGCTTGAGTTTGGAGCCAGTCTGCCTCTTGTTCCATGTGAGTCCATCCAGCAGGCTCCTGCCTGCCCTGCCCCTGTGGCCATGGAGCCAAGGACCCGGCAAATTGCCCTCTCTGGGATGAGAGAGGCTCTCAGAAGGAAGATTTTCCCTCTCAGTGGATAAATCCATCTCCATGTTACCTTAGCAGTGGCAGCAGCTGAGCATCTTCTTATGGGTTGATACTGCTGAGATGCTTAGTCTAAGCTCCATCTAATCCTCTTTCAGGGAGCTATCAGGCTGGTGATCTCCTACAAACAGGTTTTCCAACACCAGCCTTGGTATTTTGTGGTTTGTGATCGTGCTGGAAGGGTGATGGTCCTGCTGCACCTCTGCTGCTGCTCCTGAGCTGAACCAGAGGTGAAAGGGAAAAGGAAATGAACCTACAAGTTTCTAACCTGAGCTCTGGTGGAGTTTGGATTTAGGTGTCTACTCCTGCTTTTATAGGGTTTTGTGGCATGTGGTTTCCTTATCCAACTTCTTGTGGAGCATAAACAAGATTTTTATAACTGATTTTGTGTTGGATTAAAGCTTTGGGGTGGTTTTTTTGAGAGCAGGGAGCAGTGGCCAGGGGTGGGAGTGAGCAGTCCCTGCTGGAGAGGGCAGATCCTTGGGCACTGCTGCTGATGCCTTAAGGAGCTGGAGCAGAGGCTGGATGGAGTTAAGGGGAATAAAGTGGAGATTTATTGAAGTGCCCTCAAAGGGCACACCCTGGCAGTGCCCAGATGGCTCCAAGATGGAAGCAAAGGAGGGCTTGGTCATGAGATCTCACATTTTTATAAATTTTAGTCCATTTGCATATAGGAGTTAACTGTCCAATTAACAGCTTCAAATGATGAAGTTTCATCCTCCTTGCTTGCTTGCCCACCCTCCTCTTTTCACACTGTTTATGCTTTGGGCCTGAAGTTTGAAGAGTCTCCAGTCCTTGAGTCTCCAGCTGGAACAGGATTGTTTTGTCTCCAGCGCCCTGTGAAAAGATCCCAGTAACACTAAATGTAAAGCTCAAGCTGCACACCAGAACAGAACAGAAGAACCCCAAGGTATCACTGACGCTGTCCCTTCCTCCTGTCTTGCAGGGCTGTGTGTCTGGGGCTGAGCCAGGTGCCCCCTGCTCCGTGCTGGGTCCCATGAGACGGGCAGGACCCCCCTGTCCCCCGGGGCCGCAGCGCCCGGCTCTGCCCCCCCAGAGGAGCTGCAGAGAGCTGCTGCCACGGTGAGTGCTGGCCTCTGGCTTCCCTTTGTGAGTCCTGCCTCTGGCTGTGCTTTCCCAGGACACCCCCCTGCAGAAGGACCTGCTCCAGGGCCCTGTTCCTGCTGACTCCGTGTGCATCTCGGCTGCAGCAGGGTCACAGCGTAGGGCACCTGTGCCAGCCTGCAGAAAAATGCTCTGAGGGAACAGCTTATGCACCAAAAAAATTCAGGTTTCAGTCAACAGACTCAGCTCACGAATTCAGGTTGTATTTAGCAAGTGGCTTTGGCTGGGGAAAAAAAAAAAAGTGAAACACTGAAAAGTTTGATTTTGACATTTTCAAAATGAAACCTTTCAGCCATCTGTTTCAAGATGACATTTCATTTTGATTTTTTTCTAGGGGTTTTTTTTTTTCCCAGGGTGGAGGGGAAGCCACCTACAAACAAAATGAAAGCTTCACTTCAGCCCAAACAAAATGTTTCATTCAGCCCCAAATTATTACTGCAGCTTTAAAATTTGGCAAAGAAAAAAAAATTACTTTGGTCATCCTGAATGACTTTCTTTTCTCTGTTTAATCACCAGGACAAAAGAGAAGCGTGTGAGGGAGTGGGAGCTGTGGGCCCATGGCAGGCAGCGCTGGGGGTTTGTGAGTGGGAGCTTGGGAAGAGCCTGTGGTGGCAGAACATGCTGTACCAATGACTTTGGTGATGGCAGAAGCCTGTGGGAGCCAATTTTAGCTACAGCAGAAAGCTCGTGCTGGAGAGGAGAGTGTGCTGTGCTGAGCCCACCTGGAGCCAGCCCCTCCCAGGCTCTGGGGGTGGCCCCAGTGTCCAGAGCTGTGCTCGGTGCCAGAGGTGAGAGGCAGGTCTCACCCAGTGCCATTCCCTCCCTGCAGAGCCGAGTGTGCCTGTTACCTGCTTTCCCATCTGCTCTTTGGGGAAGCCCACTTTGGGGACATACATGGCAAGCAGAAGGGACCTTCTGGTCTGCCCAGAACCTTTTTGTAGCTCTCTTTGAACAGGAGAAATCACTCTGGGGATGGAGGAGAGCAGGAAGGGACTGGGGGGGAGATCAAGCCCCTGTGGGGCTGCTTGGGCTCCTCTCAGCCCCCTGATGGCAGGGAGGAGGTGATCTGACCCATATCCCAAATCCCATCATGGCTGGCACCTGGGTAGCACTTCCACCACCCAGCTCAGCTGAAACTACCCAGCTGGAGCAAACAGCTGTGCTTTTCATTTTCCTCACCCTCTCCACCCCAGTCTACCCCAAATGTGACCCTTCCCAGCCACACAGAACTCTGGATGTGGAGGAAAGTGCTGGAAGGGGGCTGTGCTTGGTGGGGGCTGCTGGATTCCTTGGATGGGGCTGTGCTGGCTCATGCCCTGGGTCAGGAAGGAGCAGTGGAGGCTGAACTATAGAAGGAGAATAGGAAAACCCCAAAGTCATGCCATAAACAAAATGTGTGCAGCAACACAAGGGGCTGCAGGAAGGCTTCCTGGGCTGGTTTCCTGGGAGGAGTGTGCTGCTGGCACATCCTGGCTGCCCGCAGCCTGGCTGTGCAGGACTCCCACTCCAGCAGGAAGGCTCAAACATTGCAGGCAGGTGTTTGGGAGCATGGTGGGACAGCAGGTGTTCAGGATCTGCTCACACGTGCTCCCGTGCTTCTGTCAGCACTGGCTCCCTGCTGAAGTGCTGGGGGGTTGCTGCCTTTGTTGCAGAGGAAAAAACCTGGCTGTTCAGAGGTAGGTGAGATCAGAAGGGATCATGGTTGCTGCAGGTCTGAAATCCGTGTCTGCCCTTGTTTGGAGGGAAGCTGGTTGTGCCCAAGCCTCTGTTGGCTGTTTTGCAGGTGGCTGTGACCCCAGGGTGTGAGTGGCAGTGCTGGAGAGGGTGGCAGGACCTTGTCCCTGTGGGTTTATCCCAGAGGGAATCCCTCCACCCTGTTTGGGACAGTCTTTCCCCAGGCCCTTACTGGAAGCCTCTGGAATTGTGTCCCTCTGGGTTTGCATTTACTGTTCCCACCTTCCATTCTCCTTCTCTGTTTTCATTTCTCCCTCTTTTCCCCCCTTCCCTCCATCTTTATCAGTAGCTAATGAAACAAGCAGGGAGAAACCCAATTGGTACAGTAATTAAATTTACTTAGAGGGTATTCAGCTGGAGTAATGAGAAGTTTAATTCAATGATTAGTTTTTTCTCTCATTAATTAAAAATGGAACAACGGTGCAGTTACAGTGGGCTGCATTGATCCTCCTTGTGGAAAGCAGCTGATGGAGGAGGAGGAGGAAGGAAGGGGAAAGCTTCTCATTTTATCTTCTCTGGATGCTCTCCCCACACACAGATGCCTCTATTGTCCCCTGTTCCCAGCTGATCCCTTGCCCAGGTGTCCCTGAGTGACTTTAGGTGAGGGGTGCTCGGGGTGGTGATGAGGAGAGCAGTGGCACAGTTCCCCACACGGGTCCTCTCCCCAATCTGTCCCCAGCCTTTCAGTTTAAAATTGGATCTGAAATATTTGCTGTGGGTGGAAGATTGAAAAGCAGGTCCCAGCCCACAAGAAGTTTGGGGTGGGAGAGTTGTTTTCCATCCTTGCTGAACAGATTTTGATCCATTTAAATATGTTAAACTCATAAACATGTTTTTAGTCTTTTAAAATAAGTGATGTGTGAAAGCAAAAAATAAACCAAATAAGTAATTTCCCGTTTTTCCAATGCCTTCTGCAGGATCCTGAGCAGTGTTAGGACCTCAGATGTCCTTTGAAGCATGATTGGGCAGGTTCTTTTCCCCTAAAGTAGAGGCATTTGTGCTCCCAGTTTTGACACAGATGGACTTTTTTTGGTAGCATTGGGGATTTTTTGTAAGATCTGCTTATGTATGAGATCCTAAGGAGGAGTAGACAGAAATAACACCCAAAAAACCAAGGCACCATTAATTGGTGTCACACATGCTGTCTGTGCAGGAGCTGTGCACAGAAGGGGCTGGGCAGGTGAGCAAGCTCTGCCTCCCCCTCACCTGTGCCCTCCCTGCCCACCTGTCTGCCACGTTCTCTGCTGCTCTGGGGGCTCTGATGGTGAGAATCAGCCAAGGGCTGGGGCACCAGCACCTGGGTTTGAAGCCAGTGAGAGCCAAGAGCGCTCAACACCTCTGGAAGTCGATGCTTTAGCTTTTCCTGGATTATCTTGGGGGTGATAACTGCTCCAGGAGAGCTGGTGGGCAAGGGAGAGGCTCCTGGCCAGCCCAGCACTGTGTCCCTGTGCTGGGAGGACAGACAGAGTCCCGTGTGGGACTGGAGCCCCTCCAGCAGTGCTCACACCTCCTGGAGGCTCCTCTGTGCCCCCTGTCTGTGGAGTGGCCCAGGACTCAGAGAAATGGCTTTTTATGGCAAGAAAGGAGGAATACATCCCCCTGCTTTGACCTCATCTCCTGAAACAGCAAAAATTGTGCTGGGAGAGGGTGAATGTGGGGCACTTCTTCCCCCACCTGCAGGAGGGCTTCAGCTGAGCTCTTCTACCTCCAGCACATCCCAGCTGTGGTGGCAGTGGGAGGGAGCCCCAGGCTGGGTAAACTGGGGCACCCCAATGCTGCCAGCCTGTGCACCCCTCAGCTGGACCGAGCTCCTGGCATCTCTCAGGGCCCAGCCTGTTTTCCCCAGGACTTGTGGCAGTGATGTAACACAGCATCTCCAAATCCCAGCACATCTGTGGGAGAGCCCTCAGGCCCCCTGGGTCTGTGGGTGCAGTGTCCCCAGTTTGAGCCTCATTGCTGGGGTCCTGAGCTGTGAGAGCCTTTTGCAGCTCGGCTCTTTGGTGATGTTTTGCAGTTCCTGTGCTCTGTGAAGCATTTGGCTGGGATACAGGGATGCAGCCGGGGACTGAGCTGCTGTGGGGAGACTTTTGGAAGGGAAGTGTAAGCCTGTGCTGACCAGTGAGTGACATCTAGACTTGTAATCAGCTGCAGCAGTGCTTTACAACAGTGTTTTTCCAAGGGGTTTTGCATGCATGTGCTTCTTCAGAGATCACTGCAAATGATTCCCAAGTGCTCTGGCCCAAATCTGTCCTGGTAGCTGTCAGCAGATCAATGCTCTACTAAGTACAGACCTGCTCTGTTTCCGTGGGAAAATGGCTCTCTTAAGCAGTTCATTTTGGGCCTTCCAGCAGGGCCACTAAATTTCGGTAGTTGTGTTTTTCTGTCTGTTACAGCCTGATTTATAACTTTTAAATATCAGCTTGGATGAAGATTGAGCTTCCCTAAGCTCAGTTTTGAGAGGGAAAAGCATTCACAGCTTTTTAATTTCTCTCCTGCTCGCCTCTCAAATGCCAGGTTTAAAGCCCTAATTTTGGTTTCCTTTTTGCTCACAGTGCATGAGTGGAAAGCACAGGAGAGGCCAAAGCCCAGTGCACACCTGGCATCTGATCCCCCAGCATCCTGCCTTCATCTGACCCAGGTAGGTGCATGTGATGCTCACGTGCATTTGTTGTGCTGAGTCCAGGGCTGGACTGGTTTCCATTGCCAAAATTGTGGTAAAAATGTGTTTTCCTTCCCCCTTAGTCTGGGATGGCTTCCCATCCCTGCTGGTGGGGTGAGCCAGCTGTGGATGCCTGTCTCCCATCCCTGCTGGTGGGGATGGCTTCCGGCTGGGATCTGGGGCAGGTGGGAGGTGTTCAGTCAGTCCATCGTGCCTGCTCAGGGGAGTGTTTTACCAGGGGAAGAGGCCTCTAAAACGAGTATTTGGATGGTGGTGCTTTTGAGAAAGGGCTTTGTAAAGGGATTGTGTGGGTTTGCTCCAGCTCGTGTTACATCAGGGAGGGACAAACGCTGCCCACGTGGAGTGATTCAGGTGGACAGCTCGGGAATGCCGGGCAGGAGCAGTTTTATCTTCCAGGAGAGGGCGGGCGAGAGGGTCCTCCAAAAGCAGCGCCTCTGTTCTCCTTGCCCGGCTCAGCTCCTCCCCGCACTCTTGCCGGGACAGTTAAAAGAGGCAGGAGCAGCTTTGGGCTTGTTCTGCACATCCCCATCCTCAGCTGGCTCTGGGAGCTGTCAGCCTGATTCAGGAGATGCGTGAGACAGCAAACATCAGAGCTGACTGGGCTGAGGCAATTTCCCAGCATGTCAGTCCTCGAGAGAGAATAAAAAGGATCTCTCGGTGAAGAGCAGAGTTTGGTTTCCTAATGAAAAAAAAAAATTAGGATGATTCAAGCATCTTTCATCTGCCACAGCTGGGGGAGGGTTTGTTGAAACTGGATGTTGTCCAAGGTAGTAGGAGATGGAGGAGTGTGCTGGGATTTCTGTTCAACAGGAGTGGTGGCACTGGGAGGGGCACTCCTACCTGGGCAGAGCACAGGGGCTCACTGGGGGTTCCCAGGGGTGATGCTCCATGCCTGGTTCAGGAAAAAGAGAATCAGAACAGTGAAGCAGAACTCTCTCACACTCAGATATGTCATTTCTCCCTTATGTTGCTCTTTGCTCAAAGCAAAGAGCAGGCTGCATAGGCTCAACCTGGTGCATGCAAAAAAGGGACCTGTCCTTACCTTGCCTCACATTCCTGTGTGAGAGGAGCCCGTGGAAGGCATTTCCAGCTTTGCAGGGAGGTGTTTGTAGCTTGTTGTTGCTGTTTCCTGTTTTATGGTAATCAGGAATGAGCCCAGACGTCCCTCCCTGCTCCCACAGGTGCTCTGTGTGCATTGGACCCTGGGAGAAGCTGTGTGTGAAAGATGCTCCAAGGAGGAGCTCCCACTGTGTCAGGGCTGACAGAGCAGCTACAGGGACCATGGAAATAGCAGTTTTCTGTGAAAATACCTTTTCAACAGCAAGCTCTGAAGTGCATTTATTTTTAGTGATTGTCTCTTAAAACAAAATTCTGCTGGGAAATGATCCTGCTGGTTAAAGTCCTCCTGAAAATGTAAGCACCAAGAACCATCTGCTCCGTGTTTGGATTTGGGTGTTTTCTTTCAGAGTGCTCTTTGCAAAAACTGAAGGTTTTTCCTAAGAACAGTATATAGAAAATGAGGTGGGTTTGGTTTTCCTTCTGCTTTTTCCTTTGCGAAAAGGAGAAAAGTTATTTCCTAGGGAATTTGGGATAATGAGGGACATGGGTGTGTGGTGAGTTTCTCAGGCTGCTCTGTCCACCAAGCAGTGCAAGAAGGGGGCAGCCAGGCACAGCTGGGGTCCCAAACACCCCACAGACCCTTGCCCTGCCCAGAAGCCTGGAGGGGGAAGCAGGATGTGGTGCTGGGAGCAGGGATCTCAGCCTGAGCATCCAGCAGGCACAGAAGCTTTCTCCTGGAGGAGCCTGCAAACCTTGGGCTGGATGATGTGGTCAGAGGCTTTATTTAGTTCTGAGCCTGAGTGGGTTTTTAATGCATGAATTTTTAGTGTTCTAACTGAGTAGATCTTTGAACTGCTGTGGTTTCTGAGGGATGTTTCTCTTCCTCTCTGACTGCATGTGTCATAAATGCTCCCAAAAAAAACCCCATGTCCTCTCTAGCTCTGGTGATGTGGCCATGGACTTGCAGCAGGATTTCCACCAAGCCCCTGTGGAATGTTTTGGATTCCCACTATTGAAAAGCAAGTTTTGGTGCCAAGGTTACATCGAAAGCCCCACGAGCTGGGGGCACATGTAGGAGTGGCAGCAATGTTGGAGCTGTCCCCAGGGACAGTGGGGACACCAGGACCACTCTTGTCTTCAGCTGCCCCAAATGCTGTGGTTAAACAGTGGGACTGGGAGAGCTGAGAGAGAGAACTGGGCTGGAGGAAGGAGTGTCACACAGGGAGAGGTGTCTATGGTCTCTTCTGGAAGGTTGGCTTCTTCTCCCCAGTAGGGCCAAGGGAACCCTACATTTCTGTTCTGTACCTTACCTGGTTCCCACCTGGATTAAAACAGATTTCTCCTCAAACATTTCCTTCTGAGGGCTGACAAAGCTATTAAGAGATTTTTCTGTTGTTAAAAATAATTCATTAATTAATTAAAAATAATTACTAATTCTGCAAAAATCTACCAAGCCAGGCAGAGAGCCCTGCCCAAGGGTAGCACTATGAGTGCATTTGCTGGATGTCACCATCAACAAATTTGCTGTTGCTGTCACCATTTGCTGGATGTCCAGCAGCTCTGCAGAGCCCACGGGTGGGATCTTACAGAGTGTCTGATGCTCAGGGTTTGGTGGGGACCATCAGGGACTCTTTGTGGCAGGAATCTGGGCACTGTGTTTGTGACTCTGGGAGGCTTCTGAGGTTTTCCAGCAGTTGAGGCAGCTCTCCCTTGTCTTGGACTGGGAGATGATATCGTGTGCACACACAGCTTTGGGATGTCACATCAATGTTAACCACAGGGAAGAAGTGAGAGTGGAGGTGGGTGTGCATGGCAGTTTGTTTCTTTGGGTTTATGCCTTGATACTTTCTGCTTAATTGCACCCTGACATACTCCAAGGGGCAAGGAGGGGTTTTAAAGCAGCTTTAAAAAAAAATAAAATTACCTTCCATGAAATATTTAGGATAGCCTGACTGCTTTTTAAAGACTGTTCTAATTACTCCTGCAAGGCTTCCGCTTCTCCTGATCTCACTGCACATGGAGAGAGGCAGCAGGAGTGTTTGTCCTGGTTGGCACTGAGGGGCTGGGATGGTTTGTATTCACTGCAGGGAGGTGATCACTGCATTGACCTTGGAGATGGTGAGTTGGGAGTCAAGAGGGCTGCTTTGTTCCTGTGGATATTTGCTGGTGATGGACTCGGGGCTTGGAAGGGAATGGAGGCAGTTTAGTGACATATTAGGGTATATTAGGAACAAGAACAATGCCCTGGTGCACCCCATGGCTCCCTCCAGGCTGTGTCCTGCCCCCCATGGCTGTGGGGAGCACGTGGCTTGCCTGTGGAGACAGGCTGCTCTAGGAAGTGCTCTCCCAGTGCTGGGAGGTGTGATCCAAAATTAGTATCCCATTCACTTGCTCTTAGCTCTGTTAGCTCTGCAAGGCTAATAGGGCTTAAAAAAAAAAAAAGTCACTTGTCACCAAAATCAGCAGCTCTGACTCAGAACATGCAGAGGGAGCAGACTTGCTGATTAAGGCAATGTTGATGTTGTAAGTGCTCACCCGGCCACAGCAGGGCCCTGGGACTTGCCTGAAAATCTCTCTCAGAGCCTGGGAGGGGTCCTTGGTTCCCATCTCGGTGCCTAAACCACCAAGTGAGGAGGATGAAGGCGTGAACATCAAAACTAGCCAAGCCATGGAGTGTTCCCAGTGCCGTGCCATGTTCCACAATTAATCACTGCCACCCACACTCCACCTTCTCCCTTCCTTGAATCCTCCCTTGCCTGGCTGTGGAGCAGGGAATGGAAGCAGCTCCAGTTTTATGAATCAATCAAAGACAATGGCTGCTTTTGAGGGCTGCTGATTTAGAGAGCCCTTTGCAAGCATGTGTGCAGTGTGATTTCTTATCAGAGCACAGCTCTGGAGGACTTGCCAAGACGAGCTGTTCCAGCTCCCGGCCACATCCTGGGGAGACGGCCTGAGTGGTCCTTTCATCTACAAATAAAACAAACAGGAACAAAGGAGGCAATAATATTGACTTTCATCATTGATATTTCCATTTATCTCGTACAGTTACTAATAATTAGTATTTCTGTAGCTGCATGGGTATAGCTCATAATCTCACTGTTTCAGGGGAGCCTGTTAATGTCACTGCCAAAACCAGGCTTGCATAAAGCACTGGACAAGTGCCAGTGCACTGCACTGGGGTGGAGGGATGGGAATGGAGCAGGGCTGAACCTGGAGGGCAGGTGAGAGGCTGTGGAGCAGGGAACAGTGGGGTAGCAGCCCTGGGGAAGGGACACAATGGGCAGGGCCTGAGTCAGCACTGCTGTGCCTGTGGTGGGGTGAGAGAGCTGTGTGAGCTGGGCCTCGTGGGGCTGCCATCAGCCAGCCCCCTGCTGCATCCTCTGGCACAGCTGGGCTGTGCTGGGAGGGAAGGGCAAGACTGGCACTTGGAGCCAGTGGTGCTGGGGTGGAGGATGTGCTCCAGGTGGAGGATCTGCTGAGATGCAACCCCAGAGCCCTCCCCAGACTGTACCAGCAACCCCCCCTGTGTCTCCAGCACCCTGGGATATGTGGGGAACCAGGGCACATTCCTGCTGGACCTGTCCCACCTGCCCCAGGGCACCTGTGTGGCTCATGCACACACTTCCCACAGCACCTGCAGCCTTGTTTGTTTCCTGGTGCTTCATTAGTTACTCCCTGTTCTCCTTTAAACCCACTTGTGGTGCAGTCTGTGGGTGCCTTGTGCCTGTGTGTGCACAGAGCTGGCCTGGATCTCCTCTGGGATTCCAGAGGAGGTGGGACTCTGAGGTTTCCATGCTGCTGCTCTCCCGTGTTACTGTGGAAGCATTGACACACAACTGCTCTGCCAATCATCCTGGGTCAGTGTGGAGGTCCATTTCTTGCAACTGTGTTTTTAATTGTCCTGTTCAGTGTGCATCCTGACCCCTCCTGTGAGGGATGGCATCCAGCATTCCCAATTCCACAGGAGCTGCTGTCAGGGCAGCCGCAGGGACCTGCAAGCAGCGAATGCAAATGCAGGGCGGTGCTTTTATTAGGATTTAAATGAGTTTAAGACTGTTCAGAATTACAATGTGATTTGAGCCAGGAGGGGCTTATAAAACTGGTATGAGTTCATATATTACACAGTAAACATGCCCAAGCCCATGGCTCCTGCTCAGCACTGTCCTCACCGAGGTGGGGAGAGCAGTGGGCAGCTGCTGGGGCTCAGCCCTGCTGCCCCAAGGTGTTCCCATGGGGAAAGGCTCTTTGGGATGGGAGATGGGCTGCAGTCATGGAGCTGGCTGTGCAGGGAAGCTGGTCCCTGTTCATAAACGTGACCCTGTGGTGCAGTACAGGTGTGTACAGTCTCTGGCTGAAAGGTAGGGGTGCAGGAGGGGCTTGTGGGTGTGTTTTGGGTCAGAATTACACTACTTTATCCATTCTTCCCTTTATAGCTCCCCTGTGTGAAGGTGGCAGGGATGCCTCAGTGCTGGCTGTGCTGAAGGATGCTGTGCAGTGAGTTGTGCCTTCCCTGGGTGCTGGTGCAGCACGGGGCCACCCTTCCCTGGGCCAGACCCCACTCCAGGGATCTGGGAGCAGTGAGCTTTCTCCAGCTGGTCCAGGCTGTGCCAGCCCCAGCTTGTACCTCCCTGGAGACCTCACAGCACATAGGTCACCTGCTGGTTGTACAGGCAGTGCTCATGAAGGCTTTAATGGCCATTAATTTAATTACTGGCAGCTCTGTGCAGAGATGGGTGCTGTGAGAGCTGTACCTGTGTGCCCAGGAGTCCTGAGCCTGTGACACCTGGGAGCCACCACAGTGATGGAATTCTCATCTGCTTCCTCAGCCAGAACAGGAATGAAAGGGAAGCTCGAGCTATTGGCTTGGGATGTTCGTGCTTCGCCTCGTTTCAGTGCTGTGCTTTTGATCTCTGAAGGATACAGCTGAATATTTGAATGAGAAATACGTGGCAGTGTTGAAATCCTAGACAAAATGCCTTTTGTGCCTCCCTGCATGTTTATTTGCGTAAGAAAGTGTTTTGCTGGAGAAACACAGGAAGGAGCTGGAGGGAGGGGAAGGCGGGCGGGCAGCACTGAGAGCTTTGGGGAGCTTGCAGTGCAATTCCAGGACACTTAAGAGCCTCTCATTGTCGGTGGCAGACAGCGACATCGGAGGCAGCTCAGGCAATTGGCTGAGACAAATTGCTTCGTTTGATGTCTTTGTTGGTACCTCACTGGTTAAGTTCCTGCGTTATATATTTATTATTATCCACAAAGCACACGAGAATTATGGATATACATACATCTGTACATCTCGGGGTCCACAGTTATCTCTCTTGAATGACCTTGCAGGCAGCAAATAATGTCCCCAGATAATAACCACCCCTGCGTGGTGCTCCTGAGCAGCTGGATGTTTGTTCTGTAGGTCCGGGGAGCGAAGGAGCCAGGCCCCTTTGGGGCTCCTCACGCCAGGGAGCGGGGCTGCCGCTGTGCTTGCCACAGGAGGGAGCATTCCCCTCGTTCCCAAAAAGAAAGGTTTCACTGGCTTCAGGAGGCACCGAGGGAAGAGCCTTTGACAGGCAACATGCTGCTAAAGAAAGCTGCTTTCCCCAGAGAGGGAAAATTGCTGCTGGTGCGTGCGGGAGAGGGGAAGGTGGAGGTGTGGCAGGAGCAGCCCTGCTGCTCTGCCCTGCTTGGAGGAGAGCTGGCAAACAGGGATGTGAAGGCACCCTGGCGGAGAGACCCGCTGGGGGCATTTGGATGGCACGGGAGAGGCTCAGCTGCCCTGTTCCCGTGGAGCCCTGGCTCTGGCCAGCCCTGCAGTGCTGTCCTCGGCTGGGGTGGGAGGAGGGGTTGTGTTCAGGGCTACGCTGGCTGGAAGATGTGAGCTGCATCCAGCAGCCCAGATCAAAGGCACCTCAGCCAGCAACATCCACCAGAAAGCCTTTAATGCCCAGCCTTGGAGCAGGGAGATTTGCTCAAGGGACTCATTTCCTTGCCTGAATGTAAAAAACTGTGTCAACTTGACATTCAGGAAATTTTATTTAATACCTTTTTATTAATTTAGCAGTTTAGTTAATTGCAATGCTCTTTTTTATTTTTATATACTTCTTTTTAATTCATTCCAGCTTTGTCCTTCTATACACTTTGTTCTTTAAAGCCATTTCATTATGAGTGTTTATTGTCTGTGCTGGTTCTCTGGGTGGATGGGGAAGGAGGGGGGTGCCCCAGCTGCACCCACGTGCCAAAGCCATCAGTAGCTCTGGTGACACAAGCCTGTCTCAGTAGATCAGGACAAGATATCACAGAATTGTTTAGGCTGGAAAATACCTCTTAAGATCATTGAGTCTGACCACTAACCCACCACTGCCAAGCCCATGGCTGAACCATGTCCCCAGAGACCTGCTTTTGTTTTGCTGAATTGTTTGTTTGGGGCAGAAAAGCAGAAAAAGGATTATATCCTGGGATTTCATTGTGCTATTTTCTCTATGAATTGATTGCTACTTTCCTTTCATAAGAAAACTTTAGTTGGGAAGTTCTTTGACTTTTATTTTAGAGAGCTGGGTAAATCCTTGGAAATGTCCAGATGTAAAGTGAAACATCATTTTATTTCCCTGTTTTAGATTCACCAGCACTTAGCAGAAAATGTTTTCTTCTGTTAAGCTAATTCTTACTGAATTGTCAAAAATATGAAAATATAATAATTGCAATAATTACTCTAATGGTAATGGGCTTTCACAGCCTTGGCTTTTACCACAGCTAATTGTCCTCATCCATTCCTCCTGCCTCTTCCTCCTCACTCAGACTTTTCCCCAGGCACTGTGGATCCTACACAGCACCCCATTTGTGACCTCCTTGCATCCAAACTTGCAGCAGCCCCGGCCCTGTTATGTACTGAACGCACCAAGTCTTGCTGGAGCTGCCTGTGCCTGGTATTATCCAGGTGGATGAGCTTGAGTTTCAGCTGGACCTGCTTCCAGGAGGTGCCTCAGGACACACCTTTGTTCTGGGAGCCCCATGGCATCCATACCTGCAGTCTTTGGCACCAGATCCTTCTTGTCCCCTTCCTGAGCAAGGCCCACTGTGCCTGTGTGCCCGTGGGGTGTCAGCCCAGTGGATGAATCCAGTGCTGGGAGCAGTTTGCCCTCCCCTCCCTGCTCGGCCAGGAGAACGCAGTGGGCAAAGATGTCAGGAGCTGTTAGAGCGCGTGCAGGGAGCTTATATAAAGGGATCCGTTTGCATTGCCCTGCTGGTCTGCTGCAGTCAAAATACAGCGCCACAGCTACGGGGTGCAGTGTCGGGGCTGACCGCAGTGAGCTGATGCATGGCAGCTGCATGAGTGCTGCATGTCCCTGACCGCAGTGAGCTGATGCATGGCAGCTGCATGTCCCTGACCACAGTGAGCTGATGCATGGCAGCTGCATGTCCCTGACCGCAGTGAGCTGATGCGTGGGCACAGCATGTCTCTGACTGCAGCCACTAATGCATGGCTGCTACAGTGGGCACTGCATCTCCCTGACTGCAGTGAGCCAATGCATGGCTGCTGTGTTGGGCACTGCGTCTACCTGGCTGCAGTGAGCCAATGCATGCTGCTACAGTGGGCACTGCATATCCCTGACTGCAGCCACTAATGCATGGCTGCTGCAGTGGGCACTGCGTCTGCCCGGCCACAGTGAGCTAATGCGTGGGTGCTGCATCTCCCTGACTGCAGCACGCTGATGCATGGCTGCTGCGGTGGGTGCTGCGTGTCCCTGACTGCAGCCCCTAATGCATGCCTGCTGCAGTGGGCGCTGCATCTCGCCGGCCCCGCCGCAGCCCCCGCAGCCCGCAGCTCTCCCTGCTGTGAGTCCTGGCTCCCTGGTGCTCGCCGGCTGCCAACCCCAGCCCTGCCGGGCTCCCCTCCAGCCGGGGAGCGGCTCTGTGGTGCTCGGAGCAGGAGCTGCCCTGGGAGCTCCCAGCTGAGCTCGCTGCAGGGCCCCGGGAGGAGCAGTGCCGTGCCAGGGATCTCTCTCTGCTCAGGGACAGGGCCGTGCCAGGGATCTCTCTCTGCTCAGGGACAGGGCCGTGCCAGGGATCTCTCTCTGCTCAGGGACAGGGCCGTGCCAGGGATCTCTCTCTGCTCAGGGACAGGGCTGTGCCCATGGGCACACATGTATCAGAGCGCCCTTGAGGCGTCTGGCACCCGGTGTCTTCATCTCCATTATTTAGAGGCTGTGAAGAGCATCTCAATCTGCCTGTCGCTCAGTGGGCACCTTGTGGGGCCACTGGGGATGACTGGCTGGCACTGGCAGGAGCCAGGAGGTGGTGCCTTAGGCAGAGGGGACAGTGGGTGTTTGTGTGCTCAGACCCCCTTAGCCAGGGCAGGGTGACAGCTGTGCAGCTGAACCTGTGCTGAAAGTCCTTAGAGATGTGATGTGGGAGATAAGCACTGTGTAGGGATCTGTGCTTCCCTTCCTCTTCTCCAGAATACTTTCATGCATTCCTTGGCAGGGCTTATCTCACCTGGACCCCTTCCTGTTGAGCTGGACCCTTCATCCTGGGGACACTTGGCTTTTTTGTGCCCCTGTGCTGGGCAGCAGAATGCTCTGTGTGGCTTGGAGGGAGCAGTGTATGTGCCCATGTGCCTGGCCTTGGCAGAGGCTCAGGGATGCTTTGGGCAAGCCTTTGCTGTTGTGTTCTCCCCCTTCTCCCTTAAAAGTCCCTTGCACCTCCTCTGGAGTCCGTGCTGAGGCTGTGTGCCTGTGCAGAGCAGTGTGTTTGTGTTTGGATGGGGGTGGCTCTGCCCTCCAGCAGCCCTGCTCCATGATCAGGCCCCATGAGGGATCATCCTCTGGCCAAGGCACCATGTCTTTGTTCTCCATCTGCAAACTTCTTCTTACTGAGGGCTCCATGAGCACAGCCTGGTGCAGGAACAGGCAATACGAATCCTCAAACCTCAATGCACCGAGCAATTTTCATCAGAGGTTTTCACACCTTGCCTTTCTCTGCTCTCTTTTTCCCCTGATTTCTTCTCAGTTAGGAGGACATGGAAGCAGTTCTCCTGGGCTTTGCTGGGTAGCTCACCAGCACCCCTTACCTCTCATTGGCACAGCAGAGCAGTTGATGGGGCTGTGGGGATGCAGCAGAGCTGCAAAATTCTTCCCAGCACTGGCTGGACTGAGGCAGAGGCCACCAGCCATCACCCACCCCATCTCCCTGAAATGTCACTTGCTTTTAAATGCACTAGTAGTTTAAAATAAGAATAACCTGCTCTAGGGCTTCTTAAACCATGGAATTAAATATGGTTCTAGTCTCTAGGCAGAGTCTGACTCTTCAATTCTAAATCTGCTCAGCCAAGCGAAATATTGCAGGGGGAAAGAAATCAATATTTCTCATGCCTGGCACAGAGAGGAAGCTGTCTGTGTGTGGCTGCAGGCGTGCAAGTGCAGATGTGCACCCAGTGAGGCTGGGGCTGGGAGGGTGGCAGAGCTGAGCCCTGGGATGGGGAGAAGAGCACGGTGTCTGCAGTGCCAGTGCTCTGTGCTGCTCCAGGAGAGCTGTGGGGGTCAGTCCATCCTACTCAGGTGTGTGGCACAGCTGGGCTTCCCTCCATGGGGTTCCCAGCACAGTCTTTTAGAGAAGGAAACACAGTTTTTCCCATTTCAAGAGATGTAATTTAGTGGCCAGTGTGAGGCTGTGAGCTTATTGCAGAGTAGGTGTGCTCTGCATGTCCTGGTTTCTGGTACCTGGTGTGTGGAGCTGAGCTGTGCAGGAGATGGCAATAATCAGGGATTCTAGCAGAGTGAAGGACTCCACAGGCCCCATCATTTGGAGGATGGAAGTGGTTGGGATAGGGAATGGATGGGGTGCTGTGTCCCCCAAGGACTGATCTGGTTGCACTGCATGCAGCACTGTGTGGCCTGTGGTGGTGTATCCTGGGCATGGCTGTCCTTGTCCATGGTGTTTCTCTTGCCCAGAGGACGTGGGCTGTGTGGGAAATGGCCCCTGGTGTCTGCTCTGGGAGCACTGCTGAATTCTCCCATCCTTCCCTGCAGAAGGGATCTGCAGCTGAGGCTGTAGTCCAGGGGCAGGTGAAGCTGTTTCTGCCAGGTCTGAGTTCTCCAGGTGGTTTCTGTCCAACCTGTCTCCCCTCTGTCTCTGCTTTGCAGGGTTCTGGTGTTCTCCCTCTCTGCTCCTCCATGGAGTGTGGTGGGAGGAGGGAGCTGTGCCACTGTGTTGGGATCAGGGGTGGAGGAGGATCTCCATCTGCAGTGGGAAGGACAAATGTTACTGACCTGCTCTGGCATCTGACCAAACCACAGACACTCACCCCTCCCCAAAAGCCTCTCTGATAGCTTAATTTCTTAATTGCTATCTGTGATCTGGATGTCAGCTCTGGCTCTCCTCCAAGATCTGTCACTTCCAGCAGGCTGGTGCCACCTTGCTTTGGTCACTATTTTCAGCTCACCTGAATAACTGACTGGAGAGTCTCTCATCTCCCTTCAGGCCACCTCTGCTGCCCCTGAGGGCAGTGGTGAGTATTGAAGGAGCTCAAAAAACTGAGGAGTGCCAGTTCAAGGCCCCAGCTCCAAGCCTTGTGCCTTGGCCAGACAGCGAGGATTGGAGGTGAGCTGTGTGTTCTGAGCTGCTGGGAGAGGTGAAGAGCCATGGTGCTGAGCTCAGGATGGAGAGCATGGTCAGATGCCTGGGAGTGAGTGGGACCCAAAGGAGAGCTGCCCTCTGTGGGCTCTGGCACTGGGTGATGGGAATTCCCAGTGGTTCCAGCTCCAGTTAAAGCAGTGCTATGAACATGTGCAGCAGGAGCTTACAAGCTGCAGCGCAGCAAGGTTCTGTATCTCAATAAGCAGCACTCCAAGGCAGACCTGAAAATAAATATTTGAGGAAGAAATAGTACTCTGTCTTCTGTTGTCTCTCCTCCTTCCCTTTCACTCTCTCTCCTCCCCCCTTCTCCTGTCTTTCACGTATGACTGAGCACGAGAGTTCATTGTTAAAGGGGGTTTGTTTTCTTGTGGCTTTTTTCCCTTTCTCTACTTCCCCAAGGAGGAAACTCCAGGTGCTGCACTGTTAACAGCCCCATCCAACAGCAAGGGCTATCTTCATGCTGAGTTTGTCCATGCCCAGGATGATGGGTGCTTGTTTTTTTTGCTGTGCTTAGTTTGTTTGCCATGATAAAACACAAGTAGACGGCTCTTCCTTTTCCAGGGAGCAGATATGATGGGATCAAGCTGCCTGAAGTCTGTAAGTGTGGTTCAGCCCAACACTACATTCCTCATTCTTAGCAGGTCAGCAGTGCCATGAGGGAAACTGCTCCTGGTCCCTGTTCTTGGTGGGAAAGGTTAAAATTGGGCCAGAGAGGAGACAGCTGGACTGGTGCTTTCCTGGGAAAAAAAGGAGTCAGAGGCTGCTAAGCTGGGGGTGGATGTGAAGGTCAGGGCTTGTGGCACTCCATGTCAGACAGAAGGTGAGCTGCTGAGGCAGAGGTGGGAACATCAGCCTGCCACTAGAGAGAGGGGTGCCCATGCCAATGTGGTGTGCACCCTGTGTCAGTTGTATGGGGCTGTCAGGGAAAGTTGGGGTGCTGTGTGCAGAAGTTGGTCCTGGAAAAGTGAATGCAGAATCAGCCCACAGGCTTTGCAATCTCCCACTGCATCTGAGGATCCGTGGGCTGGGAAAGGAGCATTGGCATCATCTAGAGCCCTCCTCTGAGCGTGAAGGAAAGTGTTAGGAGAATTCAACTGTAAAAGTAGAGGTGAAGAGTGGTTGTGAGAAGGGAACGGGGAAGGAAAAGGCTCCAAAGAGGAAATGGGACTGAAAAACGCAGAGGTGGTTTAAGGATATCTGAGACGTCACAGGCAAGGGAGATGGGCCGGGGGAGATGGAACTTTGAGAGAAGTCTTCTCAGACTGGCTGCAAATGTTTGCTAAGCTCCTGGGCTATATTTAGCAGGCTCCATGCCCTTTGGAGAGCTCTCCAGGCAGATGGAGAGGAGCGCTTTGCCAAATGGTGGGAGCCGTGTCGGAAGGGGCTGCCCAGCGTTCGGGGATGGGCGTTTAATGTCAGCTTCGCCCTTTCCGCCGAGCGCTCGCTTTGCTGCCCGCTGGACAGGGCTGCCAGATGGCCAAATATTTGCTTAGAAATTAGCAATGGGAAACAGGCGAGGCAAAGCCCTACATTGGAGAAACCCAGGGCCTGGATTGGACTCTTCCTGCTGTGCAGGATGGTCTCTGCAGAGTGGGGCTGGGTGGATCCATTGTGGGGGCAGCACAAGGAGATCTCAAAGCCAGTGAGCCTGGGCACGGCTCTGTCATCTCTCCCCTCCTCACTGGCACAGTCACGGACCATTACTCAGGCATGTGCAGCCTCTGGCTGTGTTTGCTTTAAACCAATATGCAGAGAAAAACAGCTTTCCTCTCTAGGTAAAAAAAAAATGCTGCTTGGTCTTGTATCTGTGCAGTATCTCACTGAATGGGATATGACTGGAATGAAATTTGCAGGCACTAATGCAATAGAAGTACTCGTAATTTGTGTGTATGCCTGTGTGGGCACAGTGTACCTGATCTGGTGCTGAGCAGCATTCCATATGGGCCTGCCCTTCTGGAACTCACCTGTGAAATGGCTTCATGGCTCATTTGGGGTGTCTGCATCACACCTGAGCTGGGGCTCTCTGCCAGCGGGGAACTAAAGCCTGAGAAATGCCAAAAGATTTTGAGGTTGAGGGGTGGACAAGGGACCACAGGGATGTGCACAGCCTCTCACCAATGTAGGCTAATGCTGCCTCTTGCAAGCCCTCCCAAATCACAGGAATGTCCAGCTCCCTGCTCTCTGCACGCCTTCACTCCAGAGGCATAAAATTATTTTAAAAACAAATAAATTTAAAAATAATGGCTTCCTTTTATTTGCTGCCTGGAGATGGAGCTGGGTGTTTGCATGTTCCACAGTGTTCCTGAACTGGTCTCTCTCCTCTTCTGTTGGTTTCTTATGAAAGCCAAGCTTCCTGTGTCTTAACTTGACTCCAGGGGCTGGGGCTTGGAGAAGCTCTACCTCTGTAATGCTGGCAATAAAATCATAAGTGCTGGCTACACTGCTGTAAAACTTTTATTGCTGTGGGAAGAGGAACAGCGAATCCTCCCTCTCTCCCTTCTCTCCTTCCGTGCTGCTCCCCAGCTCTGGCTCTGCTCACCCTCCAGGGCTCTGAGCCTTTGTGCCAGGCAGCACTGAGTGCATCCCATTTCCCTCTGCTTCTGTTCCCTTTGATCCCCTCCCTGTCCTGCATCCCTGTGCCTGTCTTCTGCTGCTCTGGCCTCGCTGTGCCCCATGGCAGTGTGCTCCTGCCCCTTCCCTGTCCCTTCCATGCTGTGTGGCTGCTCAGCTCTGTTTGTGGTGTGCTCTGAGGGACAGGAGCTGTAGGAGCTCCCTGTGTGTGGGGCCATGCGTGCATTTTGCATTTCATGGCGCCTGGAAGCGTCGTCTGCCTTCCCACAGCATCCCTTCCGTATTTATAGATGGCAGCGGCGTTATCCGTGCGCACGCAGATCGAGCACGACGCTTTGCTATAAATACAAATGCTCTGTAATTATCCTTAGAACTATTTAGCCCAATTCAAAGGTAGATTAAATAATGAATGTGTGTGTGATACGCCTGTCGACATCAACAAATGGAAAGAGACATCTCTGGATGCATATCTGGAGGTTTCCCTGGTGGAGGAGGTGGGGGAGGGAGCTGAGCCGAGCGTGGCTGGAAGTGCCTCTGTCTCAGGGCTCAGGTGGGGACTGATGGCCACGCTCAGCTCCATGGTGGCCTCGTGGGACTGGTGGTTCAGGAGGCACCGTGCCAAGGGGTGGACAAGGAGGATCAGCAGGAACAGAAGGCATTGGTATTCACAGCTACCCACGGCTCTGCATCTTTGCCCTCCACTTTCACTGGTCTCGCGAGAAAGGGGAGGTAGTTTCAGGCTAGGCTGCTGATGGAGAGCTGTGGAAGGTGTGGGATAAGGCTCCCCAAGGGCTCTGGCCCCTTGTTTCATGTGGTAATTGATTTCCTCTGAGGCCATGCATGCTCTGGCATGTTTCCCTTCCCACAAGCTGGTCCACAGCAGAACCGTGTGTTGACCCTGGCTCTCTCCCCGCTTTTGGCTCCTGCCCCTGGCACCCCTTGGAAGAAGGAAGGGGGGAGCTTTAGAGCCCTTGCACATGACCTGTGTTCTTGCTGAGGTGATGTGGCTTTATTAGCACCACAAAGGGGTGAAGCAGGGGACACTGACATGCTTGGGAAGAGCAGTGGATTTAAAGGCTGGGATGGATGTGTGGGAATCCCTGAACACTGTGTGTACCCCAGGAGGGGAGTTTGCAGAGCCGGTGGAAGACCAAGAACAGGCAGCACTGCCTTTCACACGGGAGCTTCTGTCTCCTTGCCTTTTCCCAGGTGCAGTGAAGCCTCAGCTCCCAGGGCACAGCTCCATTAGCTCCTGTGTGGCTGTGCTGGGTCTCAGCCCTCCCTGAGTTCTGTGTCACATCGTGGGCTGCTCCCCTGCCCCAGGGACCGCAGCACCAGGAGCCAAAAGGGAAGTGGGGCTGGGAGGAAGGGCTCCATCACAGTAACTAATAACTGTGTGCTGACAAATTGAATTATACCTTTTCCAGTTGCCTGCACTATTGATCAGAGGAAAGGTTTGTGTTTTTGTTAGGCTATTTTTTTTTCTTTTTCTTTTTAAGTTACAGTTGCAATGTCCTGGGGGCTTATAATGAACTAAATAAGGTCAGGTTAGCAGAAGAATCAAATATACTCTGTCAGCAGAAGCGTGGGCTTTTCCTGGTGACTCTGAGTGGAGAGGAAAGCAGCAGCAGCTTCTGCTCCTCCGTGCCCTGGTGCATGGGGGTGTCCTGCTCTAGGCTCCTGCTCCCTGGAGGGCTGCTTGGAAAAGGGGTGATGTGGGTGGCTGTGCTTGGCCTGATCCTGAGGAGCAGCATGGCAGGAGCTGGGGGGGAACTGGGGCTCACCAGGTCTGTGTGTCACCAGCGCCAGGTTGTGCCAAACTGTGCTGCCCTGGCATCTCGAGTGGCTCCTGCCCTGCCTGGAGGGGCTGCCAGGAGAGGCAGCAGATGCCCAGTGGCACACAGGGAGCCAGGATGTGGCCAGGCACAGCACTTGGCCCGTTGCTCTCTGTGGGGTCCCTGCCTGGGGAAGCTGGTGCTGTTCAGTTCTTTGCTCCAGAGCCGAGATCCTGCTGTGAACTCAATTAAAGCTGTGTTGGAGAAAGGGGGAATAAATTACCCAGATGAAAAGGATGAGTAGAAAAACCATGTGCAGAGAGCTGCCAGCCCACCTTTGAAAGGCTTTATTGAATTTGGACATGTGTCACCTTGGCAGCAGAAGCTGCAGGGGAAAGGGGAGCACTCCCTGGTGTCCTCCTTTGTGTCCCCACTCCTGGGCTGGGGCTGCTGCAGGAGGAGCAGAGGGTTGAGGTTTTCTGTCTGTGCCAGGGCAGAGGTGAGGCTGGAGGCTGCTCTCAGGTGATGGTTTGCAGTGTCTGCCTAAGAGGGAAGGGCAGCTGCAGGTCCAGCAAGTGTCCCCAGCAGCCTGTGTGTCCCATGGTGTGTGTCTAACCTGCTGCTCCCAAGGGGATCCAGGACGTGTGTAGTGCCTGGCCAGCTCCACAGCCCTGGGGCTGTGCTCAGCCTTGGCCTCGGGTCGCCTCTCAGTGAGCAGTAGAAGTAGGGACATTCACATCTTGTTTTTGTGTTGCTCTGTTTACAAAGACCTCTGTTGAAATCTCAGCTGCCCTGGGGTGGATCTGGATGCTCTCCAGAGCTGTCTGTGAGCTGGCAGAGCTGCTGTGCTCCACGCAGTGGGTTTTCCCACTTAGCACACAAGTCCCCTCCCTGGTGACCCAGCAGCCCCAGGCTTTGGAAGCACAAGCTCTGCCAGGACCAGTTCCCAGCCTGTCCTGGGTCCCTCCTGCTGTGCTGGCACTCGCTTCTCTTCTGGATCCTTCCATACAAAATTCACTGATTACAGGCAAGGACCAACGAGCTGTCACCCCTTGTCCCAGTGGATTGGGCCTTGGTGGAGGAGGAGTGGCTGGGGAGCTGGGTCCCATCCTGCTTGGTGCTCCCCAGGACCTGCCAAGGTGTGGCCAGCAGCTGGGGATACTCTCTGGACACAGCCCTCATGTTTCTGCTCTTAATTGCAGCCTTCCTCCTCCTGCCCTGCCTTGCTTGAGAGTCCGGCCACATCGGGTCTGGGATTAACATTCCTGGCACAGCATAACTCCATCACCATTTCTATTAAACTCATTTGCTATCTAAAGGAATTCATTTTCCACTTTGTTTGCCCATGAGAAAAAAAAAAACAACCCCTCTGAGCTGAGGCCCCAGTGTTTGAGAAGGTGAAGGGGGGCAGAGCTGGGTGCCACATGCCCTCCTTCAGCTGGCAGAAGAGATGGCATTCCCACCATCCATACAAGAAGATGCCCACCTCTGTGCTTCCAGCATGCTCTTGGAGGCAGGAGCTGCCCATTGCTGGCACCAAGGCACTGCTTGCTTTCTGAAACAAATGATACTGCTTCACCCTAGGATGAGTCTTCACAGAATCAAACTGTCTCCTTTTCATCAGGGATATCCCTGGACTTCCAGGAACTCCTCCCCCTTCCAAAAATCAGGTTTCATTGGCATCTACAGGAAGTTCAGGAACGGCAGAGCCAAGCTGGATTCTCTCTGCCCGCTCCCTCATCTCCTTGTGTTCAGTCAGTTGCTTTGCAGCAGGCTCAGGAGGCTGAATTCCTGCTCCTACCTGGGATGTGGGGCCAGTCTGTGTATTTGGGTGCAGTGGGGAGGAGGAAAACACGGGTACAGGGGTGCCAGAAGGAGAAGTGTGTGTGTGTGTTTGGCATGTGAGGGAACCTCTTCTGTGAGTGCACCCCCTCCAGGGATTGTGGGGCTCCTGCTGGCAGCCCACCCATGGATTATCACCTCCCAAATGGGCACCTCCTGTCCAGAAAAAGGAGGGAGACACTCCACAGCTCTCTGTGCTTCTGCTTTCAAGGTCAGAGGCTGCTGATTATTGATCTACAGCCTCTCTATAAATCTGGTGCTGAGGGGAACCTTCCCTGTGCCTCTCTAGACAGCAGCATCCATCCTGCATGACTGGGCCAGCCCAGCCACCTGCAAGGGAGGGAGGGCTTTAATCACTCCCTGCCTCTGCTGGGCAGCATTTGGGTTTGCAGCTGGCTCCCAGCTCTGCCACACCTCCTGTGCTGCTTGGGGAGCTTCCTCCTGGGGCCAGGCAACCCTGCCAGGGTGTGCAGCAGCAGGGCAGGAGAGCAGAGGAGCTGATGTGGGATCTGGGGAGCAACTGCTGGGGCCAGGTGGTGGATCCAGTGAGTCTGGGATATCCAGCATGGCTTTGAGTGCCCCACAGGAGCCAGAGTTCAGCAGATGGGAAATCTGACTCCAAGGCAGGCAGAAGAGGAGTTGGAATCCAGCTTCCCAGGGAGCCTGTGGAGCCATGTGTTATGGGGCCAAAGGAAGGTGGTGATGGAGGCCACCAGCTGTGGAGCACCGGGCCACCCTCCTCACGTGGTGGCCACCAGCTGGATGTCAGGATGATCTCTGGCAGTGATCCCCCTGCCTGATGGACTGCCGTGGTCAGAGGCTGCTGTTGGCATGGGAGCTCCTGAGTGTACATCACAAATTGAATTGGAGCCCCTGGAAAATGACAAAATGACAGCCCTCCATAGCTGCTGAATGTTTCCTTTCATCACCATCACCATCACCATCACCATCATCATCATCATTTGCAGCTAAACTGTGGCTCTGACAGGGATCACTGCAGTTTTCAGCCCAGAGCTCAGCTGGTCTTGAGCCCTCCTCACCTGCCATGGGCAGAGCTTTGCTGTCCCTGTCCCTTCCCATGGGATTAGCCCTGTTCCCAGGGTATATCCTGCTTCATCCAGAGAGAAACCAGTTTCCCTCCCACAAATCCTTTCTCAGTGGCTGCTACTAATTGAGAAGAGAAGTAATCAAGGCAGTTTAACCCCCCTGCTACCTGTGACTCTCCTGCAAAGCTCGTTAATGAGCCAGCTCAGGTTGTGCTAATTACCACAACGCTGGTAGGCCCGGTGAGAGCACCAGGAGTTAACTAACACTCAATTAACCCCTGGTTGCTCGTGATGATTTCCCCTGTTCACAGCAGCCTTAGAAATTCAACAAGGAAACAGTGGCAGGCAGGAGGCAGATGAGCCTCTTGTGCAGCTGGGGAGGTGACAGCTTTCCTGTGTGCTTTGGAAGCCACAAAGCCAAGGGATCCCAGGCCACACAACTGAGCTTTTCAGCTGTTTTTCCCTGATGGTTTGGGGCACTTTGGAGCCCCTCTTTGAGTCAGGAGTGTCAGGTCCCAGCTGCCTCTGCATCCCTGGAGGAACCCAGACAGATGGATGCAGGGAGCATCCAGCCCTGGTGCAAGGAAACAGAGCAGGTGGGATGGAGAAGCCAGGAGGGGTTGAGGTGATCAGGAGGGTCCTTCACCAGGAGCACAGACCCCATCCCATGGGTCTCTGGGAGCCTTTCACCATGGTGTATCTCATGCCAGTCACTCTGCAGGCTCCCAAGGCACCTTGGCTGCAGGGCTCAGGTGTGTGAGAGTCGGAGCCATCCCAACCCCTTGCACCCCACAGGCTGTGCAGAGGGGCTGGGGCAGCCCCAGCTCCTGACGATGCCTGAGCTGCTGCCCAGAATGTGCCCTGCAGTTGCTATGGTGACATTGCTATTTCTTACCTCACTGGGGGAAAAAAAGCCTCCAAACATTTAATTCTGCAGCCCACCTGGGAGCCTTTTAAAGTCCCCATTCGGTGTTTGACATGTAATAATTTTTCTGCTTTTAAGATTATCCTAAAATGCTCATTCTCTTTCTCTCTCTCGAACTCTCAGCAGTGGAGCCTCAGAAAGAAATCAGCATAAAAAAATACCAATACAAGTTTCAAATGCCAATTTGTCACCATCACTGGGAACAGGCAGTGACAGGCACCAGGGAAGGAGACACAGCAGAGTGAGTCAGGGCTGACAGCGCCGGCACGCTCCAGCCACCGCTGACCGGCTCCCGTGGGAGATGCCAGGTGGAGAGCTGAGCCCACGGATGAGAGGGGAGAGGAGGTGATGCCTGCAAGTGAGGAATTTATGGAGGAGAGCTGGTCCTGGCTGGTAGCAAGGAGGGCTTTGATCTGCTGCCCCGCATACACAGCGGTGCCGTTCCTCAAGGCAGCCATCGATGCAAGAAGGAAAAGATAAAACCTCCCTTAAGAAAGCCAATGAAGATTTGGCTCAATTCCCCAGGTCTGCCTCGTGCTCCCAGCTGACCTGGGATCCCCCTGGATTTCCCGGATGGTGCGGGGGAGCAGAGCCCGGCCCTGCCAGGCTCCCAACCTTGACGTGCAAGTAAATATAGTCAAAACTGTCAGGCGCCGGGTGCCGCTGTGCCAGGAGCGCTCGGGTACCACCAGCGGGACCCCATCATATGGCTCTTCATGCTTGGATATCCACACACCTTCCCAAGCAGATGGTCTGCTCCACAGCACTGGGATCCAGCAAGCCTGTGGAGCAATTTAATCTCCAGAAATAATTTAATATGGCTTCCTCCAGAGTACGGTGGTTTGGGGTTTTTTTCCCTGACCAGCCATAGAATAATTTAATCCTGCCTTCTGTGTGAAGGTCTATTTTGAGCTTGCCACCTGCAGAGTGTTTTAATCCCACAACTCACAAAGTAATTCAATCCTCTCCCTTGGTGAGTAATTTAATCCTCTAATTCCAGGGTAATTTAATCCCCTCCCTGGGGAATAATGGAATAATTTGATCCTCCATTTCCAGAGTAATATGATCCTCTACCTGAGAAGCTCAAAACTTGAAACCAGCCACCTGCCTATCTGCAGGCACTGCCATCCCTGCAAAACGCTCCCTGCCAGGTGGGGATCTGGGTGTTCTTCCAGTAAATCCATCCCCACACTGGCCAGGGCTATCCATGCAGGTCCAGAATGGGCAAAACCATTCAGCACTGCCTGACCCTGGGCCTCTGAGCCTGGATGTGTGTGATGGCTTCATTTTAATTCCTCTTCAACCAATCAGTCCATTTTCTGATGAATTAATTGTAATCGAGGTTGGTGCCATGGTTGTTAAAGCAGGCCAGCATTGTCCACATTCTGGGGGGCTGCTGGTGTGAGGGGAGGGCTGCTGTGGTCTTATGTTGGTCTGAGTGCTCAGTTCTACATATATAATAAGGTCAGGGGCCTTAGGGCATGTCACATGCCACCTCCAGTATGGAATTCCACCTTGAAAGCAGTGGAGACTCCCTATGGAGTGGCAGGAAAGAGAGATTCACTGCAGGAGCCTGCTGGTTTACACCTCTTCTCCCTCATTTTGCTTAGCAAAGGCTCAATAGGACAAAGAGTTTCCTCAGCCAAGACGTAAAAAAGAGAAATCCCAATAATGATAGTGTCCGTTTCCATGCAGAGGAGGATCTGGGGAGTATGCAGAACAGAAATATTTCCCTGTTGCTCTGAAGACTGCAGCAGTTTGTACTCAGGAGAGGGATTAGCATACTGGAAAGGAAATAACACCCTGAGAAGCACTTGTGGGAGAGGAGAAAGAGAGAGGGAGCAGGGCAGGAGGAGAGACCTGCAGAGGGGGTCCCCTGAGCCATGTTGGCCCCAGGTTTGGGATGCCAAGGCACAGATGGGATGGTGCTGAAGCACAGGGGGAAGGTTCCCCCCATGGCAGAGGGGGATGGGGCTGGAGTCCATCCCCTGCCTGGGAAGTCCCCAAGCCAGGCAGCCCCACCCACACTCTGTGGGGCCCTTTTGCACAGGGTGGTCTGTCCTGCATCACCTGTCACATCCCCAGGGAAAAGTGATGAGGCTGAGACTGTGATTATTCTTTTTACTTAATCCTACTGTAAAGTTAGTGCTTGAATCTTGGAAGCCAAAGGGGACGCAAGTGGCTTGGAGGACCAGAGCCAGCTTCCATCACTCCCTGCCTTGCTCCCATCTGTAAAGTGCTGAAATTATCATCCAGTTCCCCCCACCTTGCTGGGACCCCCTGGGACCACCCCATCACCCACCACAGCTCTCTGCAACCTCCCTCTGGGGCTGCACTGGGCTCAGAGGTGCCAGTGAGAATTGTCTTTCCTAGGGACAGAGAATTCAAACAAAAGTGCTTGCCTGGGCTAAAGTGAAATCACTGCTCGTCCTACTGCATGCTTTATATGCCCTGGTCCTGCCTGGGACTGCTAAAATTCTGCTTTTAAAAGTCTGCTTTGTACAAAAGTCTGTCCTGGATATGTCATCTTGCATTCTAACGTGATATATTAGACAAATAATTCTTTATGTGCAAAGCATTCCTAAGTACCTGCAGGCCAGAGGGAAGAGAGAAAGGGGCTTGAATATCTTTAAAAATCCCATTCTAAATGTTTCCATTTCAAAGTCTCTTCTGCAAATTCTGTTCCATGCCACATCTCATGCCCAAAAGTCAGCTCTGCCAGTGCCTTCTGTGTCATGCTGATGCCACATGGCAATACTCTGTGGGGCAATGGTGGGTTTGTGCAGGCTGTGCTGTGCCTTCCAGATGTTGTAGCCTTCTGTTGGAGTGGGAGAAAAAACAGGAGAAAAGTTCCTCCCTTTACTCCTTGAGATATGAGCCTCTCTCTTTAACCAGGCTTGGTGTTCACTCACCTCTCTTCCCCTCTAATGAGTTGGGTTTTGTTCTTCCCTATCACGTCTGGATGCACATTGTGGGTAATTGATGGACAGGACCCGACCTCTCAAAGCTATCAACGGAGCCACTGTGAAATCACACGTCCAAATATGTTTATCTTCCCAGCTTTTTGGGCCCGAGCACTCTTGGACACGGATTTCCGTACTTCAAGGAGGAGAACAAATTTCCTTCAAAATGTCAGCATAGAAATGAAAGATAAAAGGGAAGACACAAGGGCTGCTTAAACTTTGCATTCCCGGCAAAGCCGAGCAGTGTGGCTCAGAGGGAAGGAACTGGAGCTCAGCCATGGGCAGGCCATTTTGGGGGGGTTGGTGGTGCCTCAGGGGTCTGGATGCTGCCCTGTGATGGGTGCACTTCCAGTGGTGACTTCCAGCCAGGGCTGGTGTGCAAACTGCCTCCTCTTCTCCACCAGTTTTCCCCAGGCTCCATCCCATTGGGTTGGAGCCTGGGTGTCTTCTCCCGCCGTGAGCTGAACTCCTGGTGTTTGGCACAGGTGGGTCCCTGGGGTCACACCAGGTGTCCACCCCAGCACTGGGGGAGATCTCCATTCACCTGATGTTCCTCTGGCACGTGAGGAAGCAGCCCTGGATGCTGTGAGCCTCTTTGCTCTGCCAGGACAAGGCTGTCCTGTGCTGCAGCCACTGGGAGTGGCAGGCAGTGGCTCATGGTGGTGGGCTCCTGTCTATGCAGGTACACCCTGCCTGCCCTTGGCATGGCTTTTGAGTGCTCTGTGAGTGATTCTCGATTGCAGGAATCACTCTCCACACAAGCACCTCTCCAAAGCAGCAGCAGCAGGTGTTCCTTGTTCTTCCTCACTCCCTCCCTGAGCTGCGGCATGGGAGGAAAGTGGCCGAGCTGCAGCCACGGAGCTGGGAGGATTTCCCTGACCAGTGAGGAGGATGGAGACCATTCCTGCCCCCTGGGCACAGTCTTATCTCCTGGCCAGAGCCTGGTGGGGCTGCCCACGAGCAGCAGGGAGGCATTTGAGGGAGAGCATGAGCCCTCCCCCGTGTCAGCCGGAGCGGCCGCGGCGCTCCCTGCGTGCTGACTGACAGCCAGGACGCGTGGCCCCACATCTTGTTTTCAGCAGTCTGGGTGTTTGTGTTGGCAGAGCCTGGCTCACGCTCATGACAGGAGCTGCCTCTCACTGTCAGCAGCAGCTCTGCTGTCGCTGAGCCTTTGCACACCCACCTCTTCCCCAGAGCTGCAGGCGGCTCCAGCAGCCTCTGCTCCTGGCACCTCTTGCGTTGCTGCCTGCAGCCGCTCCCTGCCCTCCTGCAAACTCAGGTTTTGCCCCTCTTTTCATGTAGCCCTGTTGCTCACCATCCCTCAGCCATCATCCCTCTCCCACTGTCCTGGGGAGCTCCTATTGCACCAGGATCAAGGCTTAGTCTGCTTCCAGCCTCACTCCTGAGGTCGTCTGCTTTAAATACTGGCAGTAGGTGAAGTGAGGAACCCTTATGGATTTGCTGTGGAGCTCCTTGGGCATGGTGTAGTTTGTGCTAAGCAAGAGCTGGGAGTATAGGCTGAGAGTGGTCCCTCTGGGCTCTCATCTCTCTGTTTCTAGCCCTCTTTTCTCTTTTCAGAGGAGCTCTGTGGGATGAGGATGAGCTACCAGAGCAGGTCCATGGTGGGGTGCGGGTGGCAGCAGAGCCAGGGCCCTGCTCAGAGCAGTGCTGCCCACCCAGCCCATCAGCTGCAGCCTGTCAGTCCTGTTCACACTCCCAGAAACTCTCCAGGAATGCTGAGGCTGTACCCTGGGATGGGGCTGCCTGCCCAGGCTCCTGCCCCCCTACATTTAGTTCATCCAGTGTGGGATGCAGGTGCTGGATGTGAGCTGCACCTTCTGAGCTGCAGCCAGTCTCACCCCGTGTGAAGAGTGCAGATCCCCAGCCCTGCCGTGGCTCCTGGCTGTGCAGCCCTGCATCCATCCCTTGCAGTGGCCTGTCCTCCTGTTGCACTGTCACCAGGAGATGCCACTGCAGGGCCAGGGAGCCCTCAGCCTGCCAGGAGGACTCGGCTCTGCCCACTGCTGCCATGCAGGGACCTGACAGCAGCACGGCCCGAGAGCCCTGTGCCTCTGCCTTCGGATGACAGATGCTGCCGTGCCCCAGCAGAGCTTCCAGGCCCTTCCTGGAGTGGAAGGAGCTCTTGCCTGGTACTGCCAGGGAAGGGAGGTGAGGAGAGAGGAGCTGGAGCCTGAGTGCATCTGGGGACACGACAGCAGGGCTGCAGGGAGGGGAGCGTGTGGGAGAGGAGCTTGGACTCGGGGTTTGTGTGTGCACAAAGGTCATGTGGTCATTGCCTGACAATGTGTCCATATAGCAAAATCACCTCTGAGCACCTCAAAATCACCCTCCCCACCCCAGGGACAGCAAATTATACTGAGACATCTGTAGATGCTTCATGACTCAAATGAGAGCTTGGTTGCCAACCTACTCCTCTCCTTCTTCCCTGCTAGTGCTAAAAAAACCCAAAGAGCCCTAAATCCAACTCCTGGCCCATTTGCAGCCTGCCAGCAGAGTATTAGGTTGGGGCACTTGGTCTACAAGGGTCAGGGCTGCAGGAGGAAGCTTTGAGCCACCTCTGAGACCTTTCAGTAGCCCCAGAGCACCCTTTGGTTCTGTCATCAGAAATCCATCCAAAAAGGCACCTTTTTGATGGAGAAAAATAAAATAGAAATAGGTTTCTAGAAGTCTGGAAGTGAGGACAAGCTACATTTCATCCCACCCTCCCTGGAGCTCTGGAAGCCTCTTGTGCTGCCAGAGCTGCTCTTGCACAGGTAGCCCCTCTTGGGAGGCATGTACCCTCCTCTAGCAAATGCATTTACCACAGTGTGAAGCGCAAACTTGTCTTCTCTGTGTGTGACTCCAGGCTGTATTGTAGATTAAAAGATTTGTCTTTCTCCTTTATCCAGCAGGTGGGTCTCTGGTGGCTGTTTCAATACCATTCCTGCATGGGCTCTGGGATGTCTGCGCTGAGGTTCTCAGTAAACTCAATTACACCGTGGTAATAGCATGGTATTGACTCAGGAGCCTCAGCAACACAGGGCTCTCACCGTTTATTAGTTGTTTAATTATATGGCACATCAGGCCAAAATAATGTCATTAGCTAATTAGCCCATGTTGGGGGTATCTGTAATTTTTCTTAAATGAATGTTAGCATCATAGCATAGCACAGTGAAAGGTGCCAGCTGATAGCCCAAGAGTCAGGGCCCCTTTTGTGCACAGAGCAGGTTGGGGCTGGTGCCAGCCTAGATGCTCCTTCATGTGTCCCAAGGGCACAAGTCCCCTGCCACCTCTGGGGACAAATGTCCCTCTTCAAGGGTTTGGGTGAGCTACTCACAACAGCAGCTTCTCACAGCGTGACTGGGACCCAGCACCCTGCAGGGAGCTCACTCTGGGCATGGCTGGCCCGAGCTCACCTCCAGGAGTTATTCAGTAGCAGCATTTTCGGGATTTGAGGAGTGCTGCGGTGGCATTGAGAGGCACAGCTCCCCAGGGCTGTCACACAGCTCAGCCCAGACACTGCCCATGTGCTGCCAGAGCCACTGTGAGTCACTGCCCCCGTGTTTGACACCGGCCACGCACGGCTGGGCACACTGAGGAGGGAAGCCAGTGGCAGTGCTGCAGTCATAACCCACCAGAGGGGGTGACAGCAGCACAGCCCTAGGGCTGAACCTTTGTGTGGCACCCTCCTGCTGCCTGTTTGGCCCAGGAATTCACCCAGTTACTCAGCAATGCCTCATTTTCCTCTGCCTGGGGGGCTGGCAAGGCAGAGCCCCTGTGTCCTGTGCAGGAGATGCTGCCAGGACAGCTGTGCCTGCCAGCACACCCCCTGTCCCCATTCCTGTGTGCAGACTCCAGTATGGACTTCCCTGCATTCCCAGACTCCAGTGTGAAAGCTTTTGGGCTGGGGCTGTGTGCTCAGGATGGATCAGTCTGCCACAGGATCTGCTCCTGGTGTCACTCAGCAACATCCCAGTGGCTCACCCGGAGAATGCAGGCTGCTGGCATGGAGATGGGCTGTGTTAATCCTGTGGGATAAATCCTGTGGGATTAGGAGTTCTACAAGACAGTTCTGGCTGTCTCCCTGTGGTTTCTGTGGCTTTTCAGAGGAGGAGGCAGCATTGCCATGTGAGAGCACTCTGGGCAGGATGCTGCAGGATGTCCATCAGGGATATTGTTATAATTAGCATTTCTTGGCTGCTCTGTGCCACCAGCACCACAGGTTTTCAGGGTGATGACTCCTGACTTAATGTTAGTCCTTCAGCTGGCTGCTTTGGGTCTGCAGTTCCCAGCTGTGTTGCCCCCACAAAATTCTTACCATTATTTAACCCAAACAGGTCAGCTCTGTGCTTTACAAAATACATTTGCTGATCCTGAAGATTTCTAAATGTCTTTCAATCTGGCTGGGTCTATTCCAAACTCTGAAAAATTGCAGGCCCCTGCAGATGCATTCATGTCCTTAAGGACAAGTTCTGCCCACTGGAGAACCTCCCTGGGGAGCCCACACACTTCTGAGAGGTTCAAGAGTCCATAGCAAATAACTCCAAAATTAACCATGCAGGCCTCCCCCAAGCCCTCAAAGGCACAAGTTCAGATGAATAAAATAAATTTGGAGTTAACAGACCACACTGAATTTGAAATACGACATTTCTAAAATGAGGAGGGGGAACAGAAGACTTGTCCAATAGTTAGAAACTTTCCCTTTTTCATAGTTTATCTCCCCAGTGCCTTAGCTGCTTCATTGGAGACTCTCTCAAATAATTATATTCCAGAGTAGAGAATTCTTTGGTGGAAAGATTTTTTTTTTTAAAGACACATTAGGGGGAAACAAAACTGGGCTTGTAAGGAGAATGAGTTACATCCTTCTGTTGGCTGTGGCTGGTGTGGTTCCACAGCACTGCTGTGAGATAATCACCCATTCTCCTATGCTCTGCCGCTCACCTTAATAACTCTCCCAGGATTTGATGTAATGGTTTACATAACCTTTCTGAAGCATCCTGAATTCTGATGCCTCCAGCACTTAAATGTGACATTGAGTCAACTCTGAGGTACTTTACAGCTGGGTGATGCTGCTTGGGGCTACGGCAGACGATGAATGGAAAAGTTTCACTTACCAAGATGAACTTTGTACCAGCTGAGCTGTGTGTCTGGGAGAAATCTCAGGGTCTCAAATCCCGAGCTGGGTTTGTCTCCCTGTCCTGCCTGTGGATCCGTGCACCACCAGGGTTGATCCAGGGCAGCAGCTGTGGACTTGAATCCCTGTTACTTGTCTGCATGTGGCCTCTCTGTAGGTACCTGCCTTGGAGCCCACTGGCTGGATGACATTTATAGTCAGCAGGGAGAAAAAAGGCACGTCCAGGCAAAATTCATCTGACCTTTCTCAGGCAGCCACCTTAGAATGAGATTAATCCTGCCCCTGAGAGGCCTTTTCTCTCCATTAGCCATACAGCAGTTCATCCAGCTTGTCCATGGATGCAGGCTGTGTATGGGCAGATGTATCCCCCTGGATCCCTGCTGGGCTGTAGGATTTGTGCATGGCCAGGGAAGATCTTCGCTCCTTCCTGGGGCAGAGTGCAGGTGTGGGAGATGGGCAGCCCTGCTTTCTGCCAGCACCCTGCCCAGCTAGGGCCCTGGCATGTGGCATTCACCAGCCTGACCAAAGGCACAGGATAAAGATGGGCATGTTCTGATATCTGGGGCTCATTCTGCTGTCTCCAAAATCCCGCAGTAATTGCTGGTGTTGACTGACTATGTAAATGTGTATCTATAATAGTCTCTCCCATGTATGTGTGTGTATATATATACAGGCACACGTAGATGTGTGTGTCTCTAACATATGTGCTCCCAGCCCACACAGCAGATGGGGCTCTGAGCGCCGCTGGAGCTGCGCCTTCCTCAGCCCCGCGGCACCCACGGAGCGGGCAGGGGGACGTCCTGCCTGTGCCAGTGCCTGTGCCAGCCTCACCCCCCATCCTGACCTGCCACTGCCCCCTGTGGCACCCACGGAGCGGGCAGGGGGACGTCCTGCCTGTGCCAGTGCCTGTGCCAGCCTCACCCCCCATCCTGACCTGCCACTGCCCCCTGTGGCACCCACGGAGCGGGCAGGGGGATGTCCTGCCTGTGCCAGTGCCTGTGCCAGTGCCTGTGCCAGTGCCTGTGCCAGCCTCGCCACCCATCCTGACCTGCCGCTGCCCCCCGATCCTCCCCGCTGGGATTGGCACCCTGCACAGCCTGGATGTGTCCCTGCTGTCCCCCCAAACGCTGTGTGGGCTGCTGGCACCCTCCTGTGCTCCCAGGCTTTCAGGGTTTGGTCTGTGCTGGGAGGAGCCTGCCCAGCTCCCAGTGCAGGTGGGTGCAGTGGGATGTAGCAGGCTCCCGGTGCTGCACTGTGGCTCCTTCATTAGTTCATGTGTCTTAATCAACCAGCTTGGCCCTCTGCCAGCAGGGAGTAACCCAGGCTGGGTCGTGGGGGAAGCCCCTTGGGAATGGGAAGGAGCCTGTGGAAAGCACAGCTGTGCCCCAGGCACACACAGGAACCTATCCCAAAGCCCTTGGGGCTTGTGCTATGCCAGATTCTGGGCCAAAATCTCAGGGAATTGGCTTTTGCTGTACCTTTCACCCTGGGGTAAGATGTGCCTGCAGGGTGTCCCCAGGCCAGCAGGACACAGTGCTCTGCAGGGAGAGCAGGCTCTCCAGGGTGCTGTCCAACCCTCCAGCTCCACAGCAGATCGAGGTGCTGCCTGACCCTTTTCCTCATCTCTAGAGAGGTCAGCATGTCTCCCAGCTCTTCCTTTTTGCCAGTGTGAGTACCTACATCAGACACCAAGCACAGCCCTGGTACTTTGATGCAGGTCCTGCTACCATGGCTGGTCACAGTGAAACAACATGATTTAATTGTGTGATTTCCAGCCCTGACATATTCACAGAATCACAGAATATTCAGAATTAGTCCAGAGGAGCAGAGCTGAGGGAAGAAGGGTCTGCAGGAGTGCGGGGATGGGGAGGGAGAGCACACCCAGCTGAGGGTGGTCTCTGTACTGGCTGTGACCTGAGCATGTCCTGCCAAAGCACAGGAAGCAGAGCAGGTAAGGGAGGAGTGGGCAGGTGGAAGGAAATTCAGGTGTGCAGCTGGGAAAGGGCCTTTCCATAAGAGAGCCATTGGTGTCACTGATGTTGGTGGTGTCACTGATGGAAAAATTCAATCACTTCCAATGAGGGAAAAATAATTGTCTTTCGAGGTACAGTAGGTTGTTGTCATTTTCCTATGACACACTCCATCAACTTTCAATTTCTAGTACAAAAGCCCTTCATTCTTGCTTGGGTCTCTCTAATCCATTGCAGTGAGCACTCATGGCAGACATGGCATGGGCTGGGGGACTCATCTGGGAACAGAGAGGCCCAAATTGCACCAAGCTGAGGAGAACACCCAGACCCTGCTGGGTGCAGAGGGTGCCAGATGGGGGAAACCAGCTTCAGTCAGCAGTCAGTGAAATATCTCATCCCCTGGAGCCCCAGGTTCTGTAAAACAAGGAAAACAATATGGTGAGGGGCTCACATAGCTTGGGGTGACCTCTGGCACTGGGATCCCAGGCAGGTTTGGTACAGGGAGGCTCAAACCCTCTGGGGCTGGAGGATGCAGGTTCAGCACTGTCCCCACCTCTGGTATCCACAGAGGCAGAGGAGAGGAAGGGGACGTGGCCAGCAGTGATTTGGAGCAGAGGTGTGTGCACAGGAAAGGCAGAGCTCAGCACTTCCCTGCCACTGGGTGAAATGAGAGGTGATTAGGAAAAGATCCCAGCATCCCACCCCCAGAGCCTTCTCCTCTAGCACTGGAAGAGGAAATATGTATTTAAAAACACTGCTCTAACAGAGAGGGGTAATGATGTGTTTCAAGGCAGAGCTGGTATCATTCATAAAGCCCGTGCTGCTTAATTATATCTGCCCCATTTAGGAGAAAAATGATTTCCCAGTGAGTTTCTGGTTTGTTTTCCCTCTGTCCCGCTGTATCTCACCATGGCTCCAGCTGTTTGTCAGGCTCTTTGGGATCTCTGTCTCCAACCACAGCTTGGGGCTGCCTGCCAGCCCCAGGAACTGAGGATTGTCACTGTCACCAAGTGCCAGCCACCCAGAGGGGCCTCAGAGCTCAGGATGGGCAGAACTGAGGTGATGCCATCCTACACTGACCCTGGGTGGGGTAGCAGGGGTAGGTCCCTTGTTCTTATGGGACAATATTCAAGACTAGTTGGCCCACAGTCACAGAATCACAAAATATGCTGAGTTGAGAGGGACCCACAAGGATCATTGAGTCCAGCTCCTGGCCCTGCAAAGGAGCATCCCCAAGAGTCACACCACATGCTTGAGGGCATTGTCCAAACACTTTCTGAGCTCTGCCAGGCTTGGAGCTGTGACCACTTCCCTGGGAAGCCCGTACCAGTGACCAGCCACCCTCTGGCTGAAGAACATTTCCCTGATGTCCAGCCTGACCCCCTGCTGCTAGGCACACAGCCCTGCTGTCCTTGCTGGGCACTCTTTGGGGACCCCAGCATTGTCCTGGCAGGCTCTGGCACACTGCTGCCTGCGGGTGCCTGTGCCTGGCACTGGTTCCTCTGCCCACTGGCCCTGCCAGCCAGGGCTCTTCCTGCCAGAGGAGCTTTTCAGGCTGCTTTGAAGCAGCCTTAGCCTGTGGTGCTTTCCTTTTGCCTGTCAGCTCTAGCCTGACATTATTTGGGTAGAAGCAGAGGGGTGGGAGTGTAGAGAGGCAAAATGGTGGCTTTTTTTTTTTTATTTCTTGCATTCGTAAGACATTTCAAGTGACACACAGAGACAATAACGTATCACTCAGCTCGAGTACAGCTTGAATGGTTTAAAAATACTCTTCTGAACTTTCCACCCCTATTCACACACAGACACCATCCCTTTGGGGTCTGCACTTTGGCAAGAACAAGCAAGGAGTTAAGCAGCTCGGCAAGACGAGCTATTTATGGATGTTGCAAGCTCCCTGCTCTGCTCCCATACCCCATTCAATCCTCTAATTATGTGCAGTTGTTTCATGCTGTGTCTCACCGCGCGCTCTCTAGGGGAAACCGCTGGGGCTTTGCCAGTTGATGAGGAGGGGGTGGGAAGGGGGAAGACTCTGCCACACGCCAAGGCAGCCTGGGAAAACAAGGGGTGCTGTGAGGTCCTTTGTCTGTGGGCTGTAGGGGTACCAGGGCACGGCCCTGGGACCTTCTGGACAAGGATGCAGAGCTTGTAAGAGCAACAGCCCCAGTGGGGGAGTTACCTGTGGCAAGGAGGATGTAGCAACAGAAGGTGTGGAGAGACTTCTCCCCAAATCCTTGGGTTCAGTCCCCTGTGTCACTGAGCCCTTCCTGTGAAATGGAGCCCAGAAGCTGCAAGACAAACATGAGAGAGCAGGAGGAACCACAGGGCTTGCCAGACACTGCTGCCCTCCAGACAATTCCTCTACAGCACTGCCAGCTTGAGAAGAGAGTGGCTGCTGCCAGGACTCTGAGCCTCCTCTGGCAAGCCCTCCCAGCTGCAGACTTGCTCCAGGGTAACATGAGAGCTGCCCCTGAAAACTTCCCCTTCCAGCTCCCTAAACCCCTGCTAAGATGCTGCTCCAGCATCATAAGAATTTTAGTTAATCCACTAATAGTCTTTGAATAAGTCGACCAAACAAGAAAAGAGACGAGAATAATCTCCGGTGCCTGGAGCTGCGTGGCTGTTCCATTAAAGCAGCTCTGTGAGCATCCTCAGTGCAGCAACTGCACCCGTCTCCCCCGGAGTTTCACACACCCAGGACACTCTCAGCAGCTTTTCTGGCCCTTAGGAATGCTGACAAAGTGGTCTGGGGCAGACCAGCCACAGCCAGCGCCCTGTGTCCCCTCCACACTGCAGGGGGAATGGGCACTGGGAGGACTGGAAGGGACGAGCACCCCCTGCTCATCCAGAGGCTGACAGGGCCAGGGGGATCTGTGCAGATCCTGGTGGGCACAGGAAGGTTGGCATCTGCAGTCAGTGCTATCGGACTGGGAAGAGCTGGGGGCTGTTGCTGCTTACACTGGTGTCAGATAAATTGCTCTTGGGAACTGGAGATGCCCACATTCAGTTTTTTGTGTGGGTCTACCAGGCATGCAGGGCTGTTACTTCCCTGTATATCTACTCATGTCTCTCCTTCTCCCTCCAGTCCTCTGCCTTGCACTTCCCTTCTGGCTCATCCTGGCCAGCTCCAGTTATCCTGCGTCTCCTGGGTCCTTCTTCCCATGCAAGTGTGGCCCAGCTCTGCCCAGGAATGGCAGAGAGAGCAGGAATGTCTTCTTCTCCCTTTACCCTCCCCAAGCTGGACAAAGGTTGTCTACCCATACATTGCACCCCTGGGAATGGTGCTCAGACCCTGAAGCTTTCACAAACACATCCATGTGAGTGAATTGCCTGACCTGTGCCTCTGTTGTCATTTGAGCCCTTCCAGCCATGCTCCATGCCCCCAGCCTGCTCCCAAGTCCATCAGCAGGGAAGGGAGGCTGTGGCCAAGCCCCTGTGTGGTCCCAGCAGGCAGCACAGGCAATCCACATCCACCTCCATCTGCCATGGCATCCAGAGGCACAGGCAGCCCCTGCACCACACACCTGGGCTCAGGGAGCAAGCCTGTGTGCCCCACATCTGCTCCGTCTGTGGGGAGTGGGGCTGCGCCACCAGTGCCCCTCCAGCAGCTCAGTTCAGCTCTGGACAGCCTTGGGTGAAGGCAGGGTCCTGGCAGTCCCTGCCCACGGAGGTTTAGGTGCTGAAAGGGCCCCTCTGTGCAGGCCCAGTGCAGCAGGAGTTTGGGGTTCAGCCCCCATGAGACCGAGGGGTCCCTTCCCCTGGAAGCCCAGTTTGGTGGGTGCTGATGGGGTGCTGGGGACCACTGCCATGGGGCCCTTGCTGTGGAGTGGGGAATGCTGCCAGGAGCCAGAGGCTCCCCCTCCTTCCCTGCTCTGCTCTGCATGGGTTTGCTGTATTCTCACCTGATTAGTGGATTTGAAATACAGCCTTTGGCTTTGAGACCCAAAATAGATGTCAGGTTGTCTTTACTGCGCTGAAGGCTCCTTAGTATGTAAATCCCTCCCCAGCACGGTCGGTGCAGCACGGTGGGACGGCTCCTCCAGGATCCCGGCGTTCCTGGGCATCCCCACCCCAGCTCCTGCTCAGCACTGTCCCGCTGGGCAGGGCTTCCCCAGGCCCTGCTTGCAAGCCGTGGTGCAGCAGGGCGCTGGCACAGCCCCCGTGACAGGCACGTGTTAGGGATGGTGCTCTGCACCCCTCCTCCACTCCCCCTTCTCCTCCATGGGACCCGGCAGGTTTCCAGGGAGGCACTGGGGCCAGCGGGCAGTGACATTTGTTTTGTCACTTACGCTGTCGTCACCAAAAAACCCTAAAAAATCGCTGCCTGGAGGGGAGAGCTGGGCCCGGTGACATTCGCTTCATCTCACAGCAGCTATTGCAGCCGGCAGCGTCCCCAGGAACCGTGTGCTCTGTGCCGGGACAAACGAGCTCCGTGCTGCCTGCAGTGTCCCCCTGCTGGGGTCCAGCTGGGCACAGCCAGGACCTCCCCAGGGGTCAGAGACACCCCGTGCTACCACAGCCCCCCAGGAGCTGTGGGCTCTGCAGAGAGCAGAGTGTGCTCATTTGGTGACATTATTGCTCGATACTTTTGCAGTGTTCCCTACCTTGTAGAGATTGAGTCAAAAACCAGCGCCTGAGGAACTGCCTCTGTTAAACTGATGTTCATTAGAGTTGACTTGGTGCTACCTCATTAGGCCGTTGTAATTGAAGGAGTTAATTGATTATCAATAGTTTGAGTTCTCTCTCCTCATGCCCACAAGGCCCTACTGGGTGTTCTTTGGGGGCCAGCATTCATCATGAGGCTGGGACGTGCCTCAGTGCTGGCAGTCACAGCTCGGGCTGCTCCGTTCAGCCCGTCGTGATGCCGGCTGCGTTTTCCGCGTGGGTCCTTTTGCGTTCAGCTTATTCATCCCCATTTGGCACTCGCTCGAAACTGTCTAAAATACTTCTGATGGCTCCCCTTTCCGTGGCTGTTCTTTAATGCATATGTATTCTATTTGGAGAGGCTGCGTGTGGGGGTTTGGTGACTCTCTCCTGGGTGTGAAAGCAAAAGCAGAGCCTCCGAAGCAGCTTCTCCCGAGCGGCTCCGTCCCGCAGCGCAGGGATGGGGGCACAGCCTGGGGGGGCCCGGCTGCCCGGCGGGGGCTGCGTGGCCGCGCTCGCACGCTGCTTCTCCTGGGCTTGGACTGACTCCCTCGCACAGACACGTGCTGCTGACTCAGTCACACCTCTGCTGTTTTTAGAGGCGGCCTTCTAACACCCTGCCTCGTTCAGCAGAAACCAGGGAGATGCTGTGCTTCCCCCAGCCAGCCTGAAAACACATCCCCTGCACTCAGGAGCCACTCTTGGGCTGCTCGTCCTGGCCCTCGGCTGCTGGAAATGGGACAGGCGTGGGTTTTGGAGTGAGAAAGGTCTGTGCTCAGCCTTCCTGCCATAGACATCTCTGCCTCCTGCCCTGTCCTGCCCTCAGAGTTCACCCTTGTGTAGCCTCCTGCCAGGAGGAATGCTCAGAGCATCCTCAGGTACCCCCAGGAGCTGATGGTCCATTGCTGCACCCAGAAGGACCATGGGTGACATGGAAGTGGTGATGCTGCAGCAGGAAAGCTGGGAATGGAAAAAGGATCCTCTCCATAGCTGCATCCTCACACCTCCACGAGGGCACAAGCAGGGCTCAGAAAGCCAGAGGATGGAGTTGCCACAAGCCATCTATCTGCTGCCAGGTTTTTTTTTTTAGCCAAATTTAGGCCTGCCCCAGCTCAGGGTCTGTGCGGCATCACAGGTGACAGCACAGACAGCGAGGTGGGAGGTAGACAAGCCAGGAGGAAACTGTTGCTCCCCAACTTCGTTAGCTTTAACTAACGAGCTGTTTATAGGAGTGACATGACACCTGCTTTCCTCTTTATAAATTCAATAATTTATGAAAGGTATTAAAGGCAAAACAGCCTCCCGGATAAAGGCTGTGATGCGTGTACGCTGGGTATTAGCCAGACGGGACAATGAGCTACACTTGAATAACACACGAAGATATTTACCCTCTCCCTCTATAAATTATTAAGGGGCTTTTTTGCACGTAATTACATGAGCTTTTATGTTTCTCACTCCCTGCTTTTAATCCTTTTTGGAATGGTGCCAGTCACTTATAACAGGAGCTGAGCAAACAGCAAGTGCTGTGGCTGGGTTTGGGGTTGGGTTTGGGGTCGCTGCAGATGATGGAGATGCGGGAAGGGGCATGGCTGTGAGCCCATCCTGCTGGGCACGGGGCACACCCCGCAGGGAGGGACACAAACAGCGGGGCTGGGATGGGGTTTGGCCCCAGCATGAGGTGCTTTTCCTCCGTGTGGGTTTGGGGACGTGCCTGTGGGAAAGTGCAGAGCAGGCTCCAGTGTTTTAAACACCCTCCAACTGTGCGTGCAAATCAATTACATGCAGATGTAATTGGGCATGCAAATGTCACTGGGAGGCTGTTTACATGTGCAGTGTACATTAGGGGAGCACGTGTGTGTGCAAAGGAACACTGAGGATATTAGTAATAATTGCACCCTGAGAGTGTCCTGGTGCTGTGTCTGCTACTGCTGCTTCTCCAGCTTGGCCTGCAGGGAGCAGAGCTCCCTCCTTACCCTGCCACATGCCAGACCCCCCTTCCCTGGCTGATGTGTTTGCTCCCTGGCCTGTGCCCAGCAGGGCAGCCCAGCTCCCCCCTGCTCGCCAGCATCACCACTCCCTGGTATGGCTGCAGCCCCAACTGAGCCCTGCCCATCTCAGCCTGCCACACCAGGCAGGGGCCAAACTTCTTTTGAACATTAAGATGAGGAGCCCATTTCATCTCCTTCAGGAACCCTGACCTCCTTCTCTTAGTTGCCAAGTATTTGTGAGTCAGTCCCAGCAGAATGGTGCCCACATCACCTCCCCATCCTCCATGCCCAGCACAGCCTTTGCTTTTTCAGTGTGGGCAATTGACAGGACTCTCCTGTCCTCCATACTCACAGCTCTCTCCAAGCCCTCTCTCCTTTGTGCCAAATTCTTTAATCATTGCTCTTTGTCCTGTTGTGCAGCTCCTATTCTTACACCAAGCTGTTAAAAAGCTGTCACTGTCATAAATTCCTTGTCCCAGAAATTATCTTTCATCTCCTGAACGTGGGCAACAATAGGCACTGAGGTGCTTGATATTATTAATACCTTCTATATATGTGTCAATGGGCTTAAGAACTTAATGGAGCCTTTTCCCTCAGCCCTTCATGCCACGTGTTTGGGCTGCTTGACAGAGCAGTCAAGTTGTCAGTGCATGACTCAGGCTGACATGAGGACATGTGGCCTCTCTCCATTCCAGAACATTGCATAGAAAGGCCTAATTTCCACACCCAGCATTCCAGTGGGTCAGGGTGGTGACAGTGCCTTGGCAGAGATGTGGATGAGCTGAGCTGGGGCAGACCCTGTGTATCAGCAGCTTCCCCAATCTTCAGCAGCACTTGCTGAGGGGGGCTGCAAAAAGGCTTTTTTCTCCTCTTTATCCCTGTTCTCCAGAGCTTCATGGAGGTCATGTCATGCTTTGAGATGTGCAAGGCATGAGCACAGCATCTCCTACCTCTCACCTCGCTTTCAGTTGGACACAGAGCTGGAGCTGGGTCCAGCCATGCACCTGCAGCCTCCAGCAAGTGAGGCTGTGGTGGGGACAAGGGAGGGATCCCCTCCACAGCCCCAGCCCATGTCTGGGGGACATTCTGTGGCTCCTGCCACTGCTGTCCCAAGTGAATGGCTGGTGGTCAAAGAATTTTTGGGTCATTCTGCTCCAAATCAATAAGCTGACCAGAGCAGGGAGCAATACAAGGCAGTACAGAGAGAAACATTATGATAATACTTGATAAGGATCCTCAGTTTCACTGAGGAGCAGCCATACAATGTGGAATTTGGATTCCCTCCAGCTGATAATGAGAAGCCACTGGACTGACTCAGCCTGCTGTGAGGAGGCACCAGCACACATCCAGATGGCCGTGGGGATGGGGGAGCAGGAATATCCTGCCTTGCCTCTTCATCCCACTCCCCCCACACACCCTGAAATGTCACCACCTCCAAGGGAGAACGTGATCTGGGAGCACGTTTCTCCCTGACTGCATCCGCAGGGGCCCGGTGGAACAGCCATCCTCAGGAATGGGGGTTCTTCAGGAACGGGGGTTCCTCAGGAATGAGGGTTCCTCGGGAACGGGAGTTCCTCGGGAACGGGGGTTCCTCAGAAGCAAGGATTCCTCGAGGGTTCCTCAGGAACAGGAGCTCCTCAGGATCAGGTCCTGCTGCCCGCAGTGCTGAGCAGGGCAGGGGAGGTCTGTGTCCATGTGATGTGCAAGGCACGCACAAGAATCAGGGTGACCTTTCCTCCCTGTCCCAAGCAGCCAGGAGATGATGGTGCCTTCTCCAGGGACTGGCTGGGACCGGCAGGAGGAAGGAGCTGGTTGCAGGTGGAGCCCAGGGCCATGTGAGGACCCTCCTCTCCTCTGCTCTGCTCTCCGGATGTGCCGGGGCAGAGCAGGGACAGCCCCTCCCTCCCCCGTGCCTGCTGCCGGAGGGAGGAGGCAGGAGGGACAGACAGCCGATCTGGCGCTCCCAGAGCCAGCGCTGGCAGTACTTCAAGGTGTGGTACATCTTATCTCTGCCTGGCATTTGCATGTATTTTCTCAGCTCAGCTTGTTACAACAAAAGTGTGAAAATCTGAAAGAAAAGGAATGATAATAATAATGGGAGTAATTAAAATCCACCTCCCTCCTGCCAGCTCGGCCCTTTCTGGACCTCTTGCGCCATTCCTGGACACGTGCACTGAATCCAAAGGAGGGAGCAGGTCCCGGGTCTCTGCCCTGAGGGGCAGCTCTGTTCCCACTGCCCAGGTCCCTCAGCAGTGTGCAGGTGCTGCCTCTCCAGGAGGGAGCTGAGAGCAGGGATAAACTCCTGCCTCGTGCCAGCAGAAGGGAACCATCTGCCACAGCCCGTTATCATCCCAGGATGGCAGTGGCAAAGAGCTGCAGCATCTGTCTGAGGGACAAGCCCCTGCAGATGGACACCCAAATGTTCCTGCCATTCCCTGCAGGTTTTACAGAGGAACATGTTCAACGAGGGCGTGTGAGCCGAGCTGCTCTGCAGCATCCAGAGGCTGCACACAGGTCAGCACAGGCCACTGGCACCTGGAGGGCTGGGGCACTGTGCGTCACTCCGTGCTGCAAAAAGGAGGTTGACCCAGTTGAGGGGTTGACCCAAAACTGCTGGAGTTGGTCTCTACAACATGGGGGAGGCCAGTAAAGGTGATGGGAGAGGGAAGAAAGGCATGCTAGCTGCAAAGCTGTCAGCTGCACATAGCTACGGGCTGTTAGTGGGGACAGGAGGGGGTGGTACTTGCAGTGAGGCTTGGTTGTGGGCTTGTGGCTGTCCCCAGCACACTGTCACCCGTGCTACAACACCTCAGGGACATTAACAGTAAGCTCAGCAGTCATGACGGGTCAATAAATGCAGAACATCAGAGCCTTTGGGCCTTCCGAGCAGGGGCCAGTGCCGTTCCTCCAGCAGAGACCAGCAGGGTTCACTGCTGCCAGGATCTGCCTTTGCCCAAAGTGTCCTTGAGGCTGCTGGGGTGAGGAAGTGTTGCCCATGAGGTGGGCTGAGGGTTAAAGAGAGAAAAACCCAATTGGCAGTGCTGCTCCTTGGGCAGGTTGGTTGTACTGGCTGCTCTTACACTCGGGCACTGTGTGCAAGGGCCTTGGGGCTCCAGCTGAGAGAGCAGCTCTTAGGTGATGCTTTTTTCTCCCTGTATTCTCATCCTTCCCCTCGCCTCTCCCCACTGCTGGCCAAAATGCACAGTGTAGCTGTCAAAGCAAACAGGGCTGTGCCCTGCTGCCATTCCTGGGGCACCCGTGCTGCCCTCACCTCCCCTGCTGCCCCTGGTCCCTGCACCCAGGTCCAAAATCATGGAGCCATAGAATGGTTTGCATTGGGAGAGGTCTCAAAGATCCTCTCGTTCCCAACTCCTGCCTGTCCCTGAGCAGGGACATCTTCCACTTAGGCCAGGTTGCTCAGGGCCCATCCAGTCTGGCTTTGGACACTTCCAGGGAAGGGAATCTCACGCTGAGGGCACACAAAAGACAGGGTCTGCTCTGTAGCAGAGGTGTGCACGGATGCCCTCTCAGCCCAAAAGCTCATCCCTGCTCCTGCACACGCAGTGCCCCGTCCTGTGCCGCTGGGTTCGCTCCCAGGGCGGGGATGGCCGGCGGAGCCGAGGTGGGAAAGACGGTCTTGGAAGGCCCCCTGCTTCCAGGCAGTGCATAGCATCGCTCTCACACGCCACCAGCGCTGCGCGCATGGCGTACTTGCCGTGTCTTTGTGGAAGGGCTGAGGTGAAATTTCCCCCCTCGCACACCAACAATTCCAGGAATTATTCCCGAGTGTTACTTCTGAATACGCGGTGCCCTGCACTTTAGCGGGGCTTTAACGGGGCGGGGGGAACGGAAGCATTAGAAACGGCATTCAGAGCTCTTAGCCTGTCTTTTGTCCTGTGTTTGTTTTTTCTGGCCGCATTCAGATTGCCGGCTTTGTCTGTGTTTGTGAAGTGCTATTAACATCGATGGCATTGCTGCCATAGCCGTAACAATAAGAGGCATCGATCCGCACCGAGTAAAGGTCTGAGGAGCGCTGAGAGCGGCCAGGCTGAGTTTCCTTGGTGGCAGGAGGAGAGCTCGTGCACCAACACGCGCGTTGTCCCCCCACGGTGTTTCGTGCCACGAGGACGCTGTGCCCGAGCCCACGCAGGGACACACCTGACGGTGCCCACCGTGCCAGCCGAGCCGGGGGCTGTGCCTGTGGGAGCCGGGCAGGAGCGGGAGCAGGGAGCTGCAGTGATTCAGCTGGCGAGTTCCCCGTGCCCACCCTTTGTTTATTCCTCCTCTGCTCAGAAGCTCGCCTGTGCCAAGCGGGAGGATAACGGGGATAACGTTACCCATAACGGGGCTCCGGGGAGGCTGCAGCCTCTGCCCGAGTGCCAGGGAGGGCTCGAGTTTCCCCGGGCTTGCTCGTAGCCCGCTGCAGGGACATGAGCTTGGGATGGCCTCTCCTGTGTGATGGCCTCCCCCAGCCTGCCGTGGAGCACAGGAGAGGCCTGGGGCCAGCTCAAAAGCTCTCGCTTGCTCAAAGAACCGTTCAAGGGAAGGCTCATGGGACCCAATCCAGAGACTCATGGCCCCAGCCCGTGCTACTGCAGAGCGCCCTGGTGCCCCTGCCTTGGGCCCGCCTTGGCCGGCAGCCAGGGACAGCTGGGGAGAAGCTGGACAGGGCAGGAAGCGCCCCAGGAGAGCCCAGCGCAGAGGAAGCAGGAGGGGAAAGTGCACATTACAAGCAAAGTTTGTGTCCATTACTGCTGGAGAAACCAGCCTCGGCTGCGAGAGCCAGCGCTGGGCAAATCCAAGGCTGCTGGATAAAGAGTGTCCATTATGGAAGGGGAGAGCGGTGGGCAGTGCTCGGGAAGTCGTGCTTTAGTCCTGAATGAAAGGCCATCGGCTCAGCATGCGCCTATGACGGGGTCCCTCTGAGGGGGCTTTGGCATCGCCAGGTTCCAGACCTGTCCTCGGAGGCGTCCCCTCAGCGCTCGCAGCCCTTTCCCTCTGATGTGCCGGGAAGGGGGCACAGTGTAAAGAGGAGCAAAGCGCAGTGCTGAGGGAGCTGCTGTAGGACGGACCCTCCGGAATCCTCAGGGTAGCCCGGCTCCGTCTCCCGGCGGACGCGGGGAGGGCTGGGCACCGACGCGACGGTGACGGGCAGGGCTCCGTTGGTCCGTCCTCTGCGGGCAGCGAGGCTGCACCGGCGGCGGCGGGGCGGGGGCTGCGAGGGCCCCCATCCATCGAGCGGCCCCGGTTGGCGGGGGAGCCATCCCCGCTCCCCCCGCCCCGCAGCCCCGGGGACCCGCACCCCCCGCGCGGAGCGGGGGCGGCGGCGGGAGGAGGGACCGGCCGCGGCCGCCGCTGCCGCGCTCGCCGCTCCGCGCACCGCCCCGCACCCGCCGGCGGCTCCTCCCGGAGGGGAGGCGGGGGCCGGCGGCACCCGGCCCGGCCCCGCCGCGGCAGACCCGGCCGGCGGAGCGGGCGTGCGGAGCCCGGGCTGAGCCAGCCGCCCGCCCGCCCGCGGGGGCGATGCCGCCGCCCCGAAGCGCCGCCGGCCGCCCGGGCGCGGAGGGCAGGGAGCCGCCGGCAGCGCGGCCCTAGGGCGGCCCCGGCGGGCTCCGTGCCCAGCCCGGCCCGGCCCGGCCCTCCCTCCCCGGGCGCGGGACTGGGGGGCGGCCCGGCCCCGGGAGCGCCGCCGCCGCCGCTCCGTGTGCTGTCGCTGCGGAGAGGGGGAGCTGCGCTACTGCAGGTGGAGGTTTGGCGGGGGGGCCGGGGGAGATGCCATTTCTGACCGAAGGAGATCGCCGGCGAGGATGAGATGCGGGTAAGCGGGACCGGGGACCGGAGCGGGGCACGGGACTGGCGGGACCGGCGGGGTGGGGGCTCCGCGGCCCCGGGACGGCTCCGCCGCGCTGCCCCGGGGCCGGACCCGCTCCGGTGCGGAGGGCGCGGGGCTGGAACTTGGTGCGTGCCCCGGGGCTCCGGGAGCTGCCGCCCTCCAGCCCCGCCGGTGCGGATGCTGCCGCTTCCTCGCCCCGCTCTGCCCGGGCGCTCCCCTCTGCCCATCTCCACCCCGCACCGTTCCCGCAGCCTCGGCGCAGCCCCTGCGGGAGCCACGAACCAGGCGGGGTCGGGGTTCGGAGCCGGGGTCCCCGCGGGCGGGCTGGGGCTGTATCCTGATGGGGAGTGTCCTCCTCCTCTCCCGGTAGTTCCCGGGTGAATTGGCCGGCCTGGAGCAGATGCCTTGTTCAGGTAGGGAAAGGATTCTCTGGACAGCGCTACCCTCCGGGACTGGCAGGGGAGCTGGGATCAGCCTCAAGCTGGCTGAGCCCATCTCCTGCCCAGCAAGGGTTAACTCGAGAGGAGGAATTGTTCCTCTGCCCATCCCCAAAGCAGAGGCATAAAGGGTTAAAGACGGGCAGGGAGAGCTCTCCAGCCCTGAGATTGGAGGCAGGAGTCATGGGGAAGGGGTATTTTTCAGGGCAGGGGTTCACCCCTCTGTCACCAGCCCCCCAGCCTGGAGATAGGTGAGTCGGGACGTGGGGAGCTCATGCCGAGGGGGGTGAATGATTCCTCAGGCTCCGGGAGGGCTCGGGGGGCTCTGAAGGGTCCCCCTGCCTGGGCTCAGCTCCACACCCCGGAGCCAGGAGCCAACCCAGAGAGCTGGAGATGCTGGGCCAGGGTCAGGCTGCGGGTGCGGGCTCTGCCCTCGGTTTGTGTCTCGCAGAAAAGAAGCGGTTAATGTTAAAGGAGCTCCAGAGGGCAGTGGGGATTGCGGGGATGCCCAGGAGCCTGCTGGGCACAAGGGCTCTGGGAGCCCTCCCGGGCGGTGCCGGTGCTTGTTGCTCTCCGTTACCGTGTGTGGGTTGTTGGATTTTTCACCTTGCGCCTTGGATGTATAAATAGCCCGAGTGATGGGTAGAGGCACGACTCGATCCAGGTGCTGGAGGTGCCACCTCCGAGAAGGAATGGGAGCGTTGGTGCCACGGAGGGGATTGGCACGAGGAGGGAGGGAGGGAGGGACAGCGGGCGAGCGTGGGCACGGGTGGGATCGGGGCTGCTCGGGCTGGTTGGCGTCGCCGAGGCTCTGCTGCCTCTCCCTGCCTGTCCCTGCCCCAGCCATCGCCATCCGCGCTCCTTCCCAGCAAACGCCTTCTCCAGCAAGCGACTGTGGCCGCTGGCCGGCAGCAGGGGATCGGTGTGACAGCCCTGCTGCTCTCCCGACTCGCGGGGGGAAGTTCGGGCATTCCGGGAAGAGCCCCACTCTATGGATCTCCCTCCATCTCCCGTTCCTCTGCACCACCTCCAGAGCCCGGCTGTGGCTCTGCAATGATACCCCTTCCACAGCCCCATCCCAGCCCTCCTGCCAGCCTTAACCCTCTCCTCACTGCTCTGCACCTTGCAGCAGCCCTGACCTGACCTTCACGCACGCTGGAGACGGCACTGGGGCAGCAGTGTGGCCGTGCCTCGAGCCACCTCCTCCAGCACGGGGCTGCACGGACCTACAGGAGTGCCCAGCCCACCCCCACCCAAAAGCAGCTATCCCAGCCCACCCCCACCCAAAAGCAGCTATCCCAGCCCACCCCCACCCAAAAGCAGCTATCCCAGCCCATCCCCACCCAAAGGCAGCTATCCCAGCCCATCCCCACCCAAAGGCACTATCCCAGCCCCTATCCCAGCCCATTCCCACCCAAAGGCAGCTATCCCAGCCCCTATCCTAGCCCATCCCTATCTCAGAGCAGCCCATCCCCACCCCATGACAGCTGCCCCAGCCCATTTGCACCTTACAGCTGCTATTCCAGCCCTTACCCACCCCAACAGCAGCTATCCCAGCCAGCATCACTGCCCAAACCTTTCTTCCCCCTGCTTCTTCCCTGTCTGTTCCCTGGCTCCAAGAGCACGCTGTGTCCCTGTCCTGCACCTCTTGCAGCTTGGGTGGCCAGAGCAGCCGTGCCAGGGGCAGGCCCAGCTCCTCTCCCAGGGTGGGCTGGGGCACAGCAGGAGGAGTGGCTGGGTTGGCTGTGCCTGCTCACCTGCTGCTCCTGGCTCCCTCCTGGATCCCGCTGGCACAGCTGCTGGATGCCATGGAGGAGAGGGGGCCTCTGGAGCTCTCACGATGAGCAAGGCCAAGAGGGAGATGTGCTCCTGGGCTAAAGCCCACAGAGAGTTTTCCCCATAGCAGCCGCCTGCTCCAGGGCTCGGGCAGCCCCAGCTCTCGCTGGGTCCCATGGAACAGGCAGGAGGTGACTGGAGGAGACAGTGGAGCTGCTTTTACAGATCCTGGGGAAGCATCAGGTTTTCCAGGCCTTCTTGTGGACGGATTAATTACTCAACAAATGGCTGTACCACTGTAACACCGTACTGTGCTGCAGTTACTCTACACCTGTAATGTAATTACTGTGTGATACCTCTAATTACCACTGTTTCCTGGAAGGTTAACAGCATCACTGAAGGACTTCTGTTTCCTTTAGTGTCCTGCTTCACATAGCCACAGTGGCATTGCTGAAGTTAGTGCTGCTCCATGTAAGTGACAAGTATAAAATCCTCTAACTTGAGACTTTAATTCAGGGCTTGATAAATCACTTTACAATAACACCACAATTATAGTGTAATTACAGTTGTTGAATTATAAAACACAACACAACCTGTTGGGGCTCAATGAGGTACGTTGGATGACCACTGGGTGCTGCTCTTTGGTGGGACCCTGTCCTTGGAGGCAGAGTTGGCAGTGGGCACATCTCTCTGAATATTTAGGTGGAAAACACCCAAATGTTCCCAGCTTGGCCGGGATGGGTGTTTGGTCTCTCCAACACACCCAGTGCACTGAGTCAGCAGCTCTCCTTTGTTCTCTGCTGAGCCTCGAGCAGGGTTCAAGCAGAAATGGCTTTCGGTGGGAAAAGAGCCAGAAGAGCCTTTCAGGTAGCTGGGATGAGAGAGAAAAGGGCTCCAAATGTTTAACTCAAATCAAACAACCCAAGAAAAACAAAGGGAGAAAGAAACGGAGGGCCATGACCTCAATTTTCTTCTTAGTCAATTTTTTCCACTTTCTTTCCAAAGAGAGAGAGTAAAAATTGGAACTTTTGGCAGGGAATGGCTGTGGGGAGAGAGATGTCTGTGCCTCTGCACCGTGGGACCATGCCTGGGGACATGCCTTACCCCCAGGCAGTGCTGGTGGCTGTTTGAGCCTGCTGCCTGTTGGGCAGTGCCAGGGCATGTGTGGTACGGAGGGGACAGGGGTGTCTGGGGACGGGGCTCACTTGGGGAAGGGACAAACACCAGCCAGAGTCCCCCCTTCCCAGTGCTTCCCCAGCCCCCAGGCACTGTCAGCAGCATGGTGTGGCCTCTGTCCCTTGTCACCAGGAGAAGGCTGGGTGGCACAGAGGTGTCTGTGTCTGAGCAGTGTTAATTGTCAGCTTGACTCGGGCAATTGAATAAATGCTGATAAATGTCACTGAGGGTGACATCATCATCTCCCCTTCAGCCCAGGCAGGGAGTGTGTGGCTCTCTCCATCCCTGGGGACAGGAGGTCACACCAGTGTGGCTTCACAGTGGGGGGAGTGCCCTGCCTTGAGCAGAGACCCCAAGCACTGTGCTGGGGTGAATCCTGGGTGATTCCCACCTTCAGGAGCAGCAATCAGGAATGACCAACGGGACCTCTCTGGGCCTGCATGGGATGCATGGAGTGTATTGGTGCAGCATGGCTGTGGTGGGGGAGCCCTGCCATGAGCCCCACCAGTGGCTCAGGCCTCCCTCTGGCCTCACCAGCATCTTGGCCACCATCCCTTGCCCCTCCCATGCCCCATCCAGACAGCATCTCCTACCTGAGTAAGGATCAGGCAGGGCAGCAGGTCACTGTCCCTGTCACAGGGGCTGGGGAGCTTGGCTTTGTTTTGCTCATTCTCATGGTGAAGCACAGACATGGTTCTGTTTAACCATCCTGCATGGGTTTTTCCATCATTTTATTCACGTGTCAGTGCTGGTCAGTGCCTTGGCATCCTGCAATGGACGTGTGTACAATGAGCTTTCCTCTCCTGGGCTCCACAGGAGTGTCCTGGCAGAGGCCAAAGGCTTTCCCCACTGAAGCACTCATGTCCTTTGTCTCAGGGCTGTGGTCATTGTCCTGAGGTGGGGACAGTCCTTGGCTGAGCTGGAGGGTCCCCACAGGGAGCAGGGACAGAGTGAGGAGGTGCAGGACTGGGCTGTGCCTTCCAGGACATGATTCCTGTGCTCCAGCATTGTCCAAGGGATGCTCAAATAGCAAAATGCCTGTGGTTGCCATCAGACTGGGCTGACCTCTGCTCTGGGGGTCAGGCTGGCCATGGCTCCCTGGGGGATGTGCCCCTGAGCACCCAGCCCTGCCCTTGGGGATGTAAGGTTCCTGATGCAGCCCAGCCCCTGCCACCCCACAGAGCCCTCACTTCCCTGGCAGCCCTTCCCCTCCCCCCATATTGCTATTAGTTATAGCAGTAGGACCCACAATTACTCATTTTTTTGTCATTTCTATTCTGTTTCTTCATCAGAATGCAAAACATTAAATATCGCTCTGGTAATTATGGTTAATTTCATAACCTGCACCTTAATTGGATTGGTCTCTGATGGGGAATTCTCGTAGGAGGGAGAAGCAGAAATATTTTGACGTGATCTATTCTTTCAGCTCTTTGTTTGGATTTGAGATGTCGAGTGTGAAATGGGAAACAACCGATTTAGACCTCAGAGGCAACCTGGGGGTGGTGAGCAAAGCCTGAGCATTCCAGAGGTACTTCTCACCCTCCAGCAGCCAAACCTCTCCCTCCTGTACCCAAACCCAGCCTTTCTCCACCCCTCCTTTGGATTGCGAATAGTCACAGAGAGCCAGATCCGTCTGGTCTACCCAAAATATGAGCCTGAGGAGCTGGGGAGGCATCACAGTAGGCACTAGCCTGGTGCCTTGTTCTGCTGGCCAGTGCTTTGTGTGCTCTAGCACAGAGCAAGGCACGGCACTCCACAGGACCCCTCTGGGTCTGGGGACCTCAGGGATGTGAGGGACACCCACAGGGACACCTCTTTTCTGCTGGGAATTGGGCAGACAGCAGTCCACAGCCATTCCCAGGGCTGCAGAGGGACAGCACTCCCCTTGTGCCGTGGTGGACTGGGCGGTCTCAGTGCTGCTGCCCAGGGCAGCCAGTCCTGGGGGGCCCCCAGTGCTTGTCTGGGGCTGTGCCATGGGGTGCCCGTCCCACTGAGCTGGCATCTCCCTGCCACTTCGGGCCTGAGCTGTCCCACAGAGCTGGCATCTCCCTGCCACTTTGGGACTGAGCTGTCCCACAGAGCTGGCATCTCCCTGCCACTTTGGGCCTGAGCTACGGCTCGCTCCGGGAAGCGCAGAATTGCGCTGCCATTAGGTGCTGCCATTAAACTGATTTGTGCTCAGCCTGTTTATCCTCCTCAATGGGAAACGGCAGCGAAATGGAAACCCTGGCCTCACATTTCCCACTGCATTCCGTGCACTGGATTTCCCTGTGATTACTTTTGTTCTCACGTACAGCCCAGAGCGCAGGCTCCGTGTCATTATCCACAGTGCTGGGAGAGGAGAAAGGGCAGAAAGCATTGCAGCAGCTCAGGCACAACACAGCAAACCCACCCCACAGCTGCCTCCTTTTGAGGGCAGTGGGGAGCTGCTCCATCCCCATGGTGGGTCTCTCTTTCTTTCTATGCTCACGGGCTCAGCGTGTGCTGGAAAGGCTGAGGAATGCATGGCTGAGCCTGCCGCTGTGCTGACACTGCCACCCCTTGTCATGGGCATTAGAACAGCTCTGCCTGGCACAGCCCCATACCTGCCAAGGATTTCTGTCAGCCCAAACCCTGTCCAGGCCACATCCCTCAGCACCTCCCTTCCTGCAGGATTTGGGCTGGGAGGGGCTGGTAGCCCCTTGCCCGCCCTGCCTGGCTGTGTGGGTTCAGCTGGAGGCAGGACGGGCAGGCTCAGCCGTGGCTCAGCACAGTTTGTTTTTATCTAATCCATTTTATTGTTGAATGAAACAATAACAGCAAATACAGGCCCTGAAGACAAGCTATAAATAATGCAAAAATCAAACAAGTGAGAGAGGGGGAAAGAAAAAGGAATTATACATGTAAAACCAGCCCAGAGAAAACCAGGCTAGGAAGAGGAATCTTCCCTCTGCACTTGCTATTGCTCATGCTTTCTTTGCCTCCCTTTTTTCTCCATTTCTCTCTCTGGAATTTCCTGCGGCACCAAATTTGTGATTATGTGAACAAAACTTAATAACAAATGGGAAGGGGAGAGAGAGAGAGATGTGGCTTGCGGGAAGGAGTGGGGAAATGAGATGGATGGAGTGAACTGGGGCTTCCATCTCTCACCGTGCCTTGAAGCACAGCCATGCTCCTGCCCCCTGCTCTGCCCCGTGTCCCTGGGGCTGTGCAGCAAGGACAGCTCTGCTGGTGCCACCCGTGCTCATGGGAGCCCTGGCAGCAGGGCACACACTGTCCCTTGACCCTTGTCTCACTGGTGGGTGATCCCAGAGCCAGCTCTGCCGCGCTGGGCTGCACTTGGCTTCTCCCAAAGGCTTCCCAGGCCACTTATTTTAGGCAGCAGTATAAAAATACCAGGGCTGGTCCTAAAGGGGGGTAAATCAGCAGGTTTCCCTGAGGTCAGCAAAGCTGACTGCTTTATGTCCTATGTCCTTTGAAGTTCTCTTGCCACTATCCCAAAGGTTTCCAGAGGAAAGGAGCAGCCCTTGTACTTTTTTTTGGTATCCTGTGCTGGTTGTAGGGGAATTCGAGGGATGTGCCCTGGGAACCAAAGTGATGCTGTAAGTACAGTCTTAGCTTAAATTAAATGGAAGGAATATGACTGGTCCCTGGACCTGCTGTTCCTCAGCCTTTGGGACTTTGATCTGGGGTTTCAACCTTTGAGCAGTGGCAGGGATGCAGTAGGGACACAGTGGTTTGGAGTGGTGGCATTTAGAGGGGGTCACATCCCAAAGCCTCAGCGCTGTTCTCTTTGGCCCTTGGGACCAGGGTGTTGGGCTGGTTTGGCATTTGCTGTCCTGAGGCAGCCCTGGGTAAATGAGGGCAGGAGGCATTGGTGGGGCTCCCCCAGCTCTGCCTGCTAGCCCTGGGTTAGTGCTGCTGGAGCTGCTGCTGCCCCAGCCCTGCTGTGGGCACTGAGCAGAGCTCTGGGGAGCTGTAGAGCCATGGGATGCCTTTTGGTAGCTGGACTGGGTGTTCCCAGGCAGGGAGAAGTAGGAGGGAGCAGCTCGTCTTTCCTGCCCCCGGGTGTGGTTTGTGGGTGGCCAGGAGCCGTGGCTCAGCCTGGCAGAGCTGTGTGCTCCTCGCTGCTGGGGCACTGCCCGTGGCCCAGGCTGCAGCCTGGGGCTGGGGGAGCAGGGAGCCCCTGTCCCCAGCCCAGCCCTCAAGGCAAGCCCACACAGCGGTGCCATCTGCTCCTGGCGGGGCTGAGAGGCGCTCTGGCTGTGGGGTGACTTTGTTCAGCTGCTTTTCTGCCGTGTCAGGTGCTGTGCTGCCCTGCACACGGGTCCAGCTCAGGCTCTGTGCAGCTGGGCTCTGGCTGATTCAGCAGCTCTGGGGCTGTGTGCTGGGAGGGAGGGCTGTGCCCTGCAGGGCTGTGCCCATCCTCCAGCCCCAGCCCCAGCCCTGCCACGCCGTGCAGGGCGGCTCAGGGCAGCTCAAGGAAGCACAGAAGGCGTTTGGGCCATGGACACGTTGCAGGGGATGCCTTTGCAATGTCATTGTGACCCTGGTGCTCTCCCAGCAGGAAACTCCTTGGACTTTGTTTCACCTCTTCAGGGCAAGTGTTTCCATTGCCCTGAGAAGAGCCTGGGGTTTTTCCATGCCCCTTTCCCAGCTTTCTCAGCTTTCCTGCAGGGAAAAAGAACCGTCTAGGGAGACCCTCATGCTACACTGCAGCCTCCTGTACACAGTGCCCACTGATCAGAGTGCAAGGTGAGCTGCCTGCCTTCAGTGAGCACTTAAAACATCCTGGTGACCCAGCCCATATCCACAGAAGCAGCAATCCCAAGGAAATTTGCCAAAATAAAGGAAGAAGAAGGAGAATCTCCATTCAAATGGTGCATGTCCTTCCCAGCCTCCAGCCATCTCTTCCTGACCCAGCCCTAGAAGTCTCCAGCCAGCCCCTGGGAGCTATTCCCTTGGCAAACACAACTCCCCTGCTCTTTGGCTCACATAAGGAATAAAAAATGAGCCTTCTCCAGGCTCACCTGACGTGGGAAGCATTGAACCACCAGTTCAGGCAGTGGCTGTGGCAGCAGTGACCAGTCCGTGTCCTGGCCACCTCCACCCATGAGCAGGGCAGCATGGCTGGCCCTGAGCCCCAGCCCCACTCTGCACTGCACCCTCACCCCCCTTGTTTATCTTGTGCTGGCTCAGGGCTTTACAGCCCCTGACATCCACAGCTGCCTTTGCAATTACTTATTGATCCCTTGTCAGGATGTTTTCTCTGCTGATGGCGCTGAGGCATGTGCAGCCAGAGAGAGAAAAGAGGCTCAAAACGAAGGAGCACAGGTAGGAGGAGGGTGAGGAGCTCTTGCACAGATGTGATCACAGCAAGAAACAGCCTCAGCAAAAACTGCTCTGAGCTTCAGCGTCCTGCAGAGACAACCAGGATCTCCTTCCCGTCGTCCTGCTCCAGTAACCCGCCTGAAAATGAAAGCCACTCTCCAGCCTGGCTCTGGGCCACTGCTGGCTGTCCCTGTCTGTACATAGCTGTCCCGGCATGGGGTCAGGTAGATCCACAGTCCAGGTTTAAACCAGTAGGCAGCTGGGCCAGAGCCTCCCCTTACCAGCATTCCAGCCCCTCAGCCCATGTTAGAGCTCTTCTCCTCCCCTGGGCATCTCCATTTTTTCTGCTCTTCTTGCTCTCTGCCTTGGTGCTTTCCTGACTGACTGCAGCACTGGGGACACCCCATTTTGGGTGGCAGAGCCTGTTTCCATGAGGAAATGCCTTTGCAGGGCGCTCCCATGGGCCAGCCATGACCAAAATCTGGTGCCAGCCGGGCGGTGTCAGTGCCGGAAGGGGATTTGCATCTTCAATTCTTCCTCGTGCTCTTTTACAGCTCCAGAGCAGCTGCCAGAGCAGATCAGGTTGCCCCACACCTATTCCAGGCTCCCACCTCGGAGCTGCTGAAAGCAGATACTCCAGGAGGCTGAGCAAGAGCTCCCAGCTGGAGAGCTGTGCCTTCCTGTGGGAAGGGGAGCGGTGACCCCAGCAGCTGGTGGTGCTGGGGGTGGGCTCTCCTCTGGCTGACCTGCCTTGGCTCACTGCCTTGCACAACTTGCTTGTGTGTCCCCACCACCCTGAGGGGTCCTTCTCATCTTCTGCCTGTTTCTCCCCCATTCTTTCACCCTCCTGTGCTGCTCCTGGATGATTTTGGGGCCAGGCCAGGACACAGGGCAGGCCTCTAACCCTTTGTTAGCAGCCCATCCATTAATGAAGGTCCAGAGGGGTGTGGTGGCAGGTCTCCATCGCCCAGGCCAGTGCTGTGCCACCCTGGCTGTGCCCTGAGAGCACTCAGGAATCACTTCATGCTTTCCCTCTTTGATTTCTTCTTCCCCATGTGAAGCATGGTGGTTCCAGAAGGGAAACCACCACCTCTGCCTGATGCTCCCACCCATTGCTGCCCATCCTTGAGCAGGGGGGAGAAGGGCAGTTACTGCCAATGCCTGCACTCTTGGGACTGGGTGGGAAAAGAGGAGGAGGATGAAGCAGATAGGGTAGAGAGGAGGGAGAGACAAAGCAAAAGGGCCCACAAATGCACACTGGACACAGGGGAAATGATAAGAGGAGGAAACGGGCACAAACGTGTTTGGCAAATTAAAGCTGCTCCCTTTGTTTTGCTGCTTTGCAGATAGCTACAGAAACAGTGCAGAGCCCAGGGTCTGGGTAAGAAACTCCTCTACCAGCAGGAAAGGTTGTTAAATATTTATTTGTAAACCTGAAGTCTTTGTCTCTAAAATGTAGTGAAGTTCAATAAAATTTGATTTAGCTGGAGCAGCTTAGAGGAGGTGGGAGCATGGACTCGGGGAGCTGTGTCTCGTTGGCTTTGTATGAAGCCATCATGGCAGAGATGGGGTGAGCCCATGGCTGAACTCGTCCCCCCACTGCAGCCCAGTGAGGATGCCCAGCACTGTCCAACTCACTCCTGTGCACAGCTGGGAGCAGCAGGTTGGCTCCTGCAGGGACAGGGTGGGGACACTGGGCCCCCCTCCCTGCTTGCTTTGTCCTAAATTGCCTGTTGTGGCTCGATGCTCTCAGAAGCATCTGGTTCAAGGGTGAACATCTCCAGCCCTGTAATTTATGGCTGCCAGGTGGGCTTAGAGCTGACTCGGGGATTTTTGCCTCCTGCTCTCTCCCTGTCAGCACAGCAGATCGCTCCCTGCTCGGCGGGGTGGGGAGCAGGGGACAGCCCAGGGACAGAGGTGACAGTGGTGGGCATGGCCAGGCGGCTGCCCCACCCCTTGGGGCATCCTCAGGAGCACACTCAGGGGCAGAGCCTGGGCTCCCTTTTGGGTCATCATCCAAGTTTGGCTTTCCTGGGGCTGTTCCTCCCACCCCAGGGCAGCCTGTGCCTGTCACACCAGAGCAAACCCCACGCACGTCAGCGCTTCAGTCTGGCCCCAGGCTGCATTTCCAGGCACAGGCCCAGAATGGCATCTTCCCTCCCAGCAGTGAGCCCAGGCAGAGACACTGGGCAGGCCCTGCTGTATTTAGCACCAAGGCAGAGCTCTGGTGCCTCCATCTGCGCCTCTTGGGCTGAGGCCGGGACCTTCCCGCGGGAGGGGACTGTGCTGAGAGCGCTCAGCCCTGGGCAGCAGGTGGTGAGGACAGGGGTCAGTGGCTGCCATGGCTCTGAGCATGAGTTTTGCTTTGGCTTGCACTGGGTTTGCTGTCACCTAAAGGCAGCGAGCCTGGCAGCTGCTGCTTTTTTTGTCCATTCTTTTTTTGTGGTTGAGGAAGGAGAACCACGCTCATGCCAAGGGCTGGGCTGTGCATCACGGCCACGGCCCCTTCCTCTGCTCCTGCCTGGCAGCTCCTGCTGGGCCATGGCTGGCACCCTGGAGGGCAGCTTGGGCATGTTTCAGGGTCTTCCTCACAGTAAATCTGGGAGGGCTTTGTGGAAAGCCCTTCCTGCAGGTAGCAGTTGTGCAGGGGCTGTAAAGCCATGCATGCATTGTTCGCCCACAGCTCACACAAAAATCACAGTTTGAGTCGTTTTTAGAAGGGCATCTCTTAATATCCACATCACCTTGAGGCACAACTATTTCTCTCCGAATCAGGCAGAGGTAAATGGGAGCCAGAAGTGATTTAAAGCTCATCTTAGCTCAGAATTTTCCAGCTTATTTATTGTCTTTCTCCCAAAGCTCTTCTGTGACTCTGGCTATTAAGATTACGGATGTTTTTGTCAGGGATTGTATTTATCACGGATTTAAATTTAGCTGAGAACTAATAACATGTGAGGTGTGTCTAGACTTTAATTCTGGGCTGTGCTCGTCGGTAACGCCACACAGATTCTGCTTCATTCATCTGTGGCCTCCTTGCTGATTTTTTACTCACTGATACCGCACAGCTCTGACCCTGCCGAGGCTGCGCTGGGGATGACAGCACAGGACAAGGTGCTTTGGAGGTGCAATCCCCTTCCTGCTGCTGGAGAGGCAGGATTGAGCCTGGGGAAAGTTGGTCTGCAGGATTCAGCTCTGCCCCCTCCCTGTGGCCAGCAGGGACCAGAACAGAGCAGCACATGCAGGCAGAGCGGAGCTTTTGGCCCGGCACACAAACAAGGCTGATGCCTGGCACTCTTAATGAGCTGAGTGTTTTCAGTCCTGCTATAATTAAGCCCCTCAGACTGTATTTTGTTTTGCATGCCGTGTTTTGCTGTATTTGATGGCTTTCTCAGCACGGCTTTGAGGAGCAGGAATTGGTTTCTGAGAAAAAAGGCTGCAGGCGAGCCAGCGCTCAGGAACAAGCGTGTGGTGGGAGGGCAGTGCCCAAGAGGCTCCTGGCCATGGGCACCCACTGGCAGCCCAGCCCCAGCCAGGGCTGCAGCAGGAGCCTGGGGAACAAATCCATGTGCAACCTGGGCCATGCCAACCAGGGGGCCACCCTGGCTCCAGGGCACCGGCCCCAGTCCCAACGCCACCCCAGCAGCATGGCAGAGGTAGCAGCAACCCCCTTGTATCTGTGCTGCTGCCCAGCACCAGGGAGGTGATGACATGGGAGATGATGGATTGTAAATACCCAGCAAATTGCTGTTTGCAGCCTGGCTGGGGCCCAGGCACTCCCACTGGAAGTGTTTCCACTGGACTGGGACATGCTGGCCCAGGGCCAGCAGGAGGGAGCTCAGCATCACAGCCAGGGGAGCTCGGCAGGACCAGCTCCCCATCCCTGCACCCCTCACTGTGGGGTGATGTGTTCCCCATGGAGCAGCCCCACTGCAGAGGGGAGCAGGGAAAAAGGGGGGGGGGGGGGGTGGAAGGGGACAGTGAAATGGGAGGAAACCACAGAGGGTTCCTCTGGGGACACTCCAGGCCCTCACGGCCCATCACCAGCTGTGCCGAGGCTGGTGGTTTCCAAGATGGTGCTGGTGGACATTTTTATGGCCAGTCCATCATCTCCCATCCTTATATCTTACAAAGAAATTTTGAATAATTTTTTGGGAACAAAAGTGATCCTTGGGTCATATATCTGTATGAAATGATGAATATGAGCAGATGCAATGGCAGGAATGTGCAGAACGTGTACCAGCCCCATAAATAGTGCTAGAGCAGGGAGAGTAATGGACAGGATATACAGTGATGGATACAAACAGAGCCAATGGAAGTAATGGATTGGGTGTGTTTGGTGATAGCCATAAATAGCATTAGTGGGAGTAGTGCAGAGAGTAACATAACAATAGATATAAACAAGGGCTGGAGTAGCTGGAGATCTAATATGCAATATTGATATGATTTGATTCCTCATAACAGCCTGAACAAGGAAATAAATGCAACAAAGGCAGAGTGACAAGGAGCATCCGCTTCTGCCCGGCCAGGATGGCTCTGGGCTGGGGCACAAGCCAGGCCATGAGTCCCCAGGGAGGTCTCCCAGTCCTCCCTGGGGACATCAGCAGGAGGCTGGGTCTTTCCCAGGCAGCTCCCTCATTATCCAGAGCCCCCCTGGACCTGACTTGAGGCTACAGCTTGCTCTTGTAGGCAGTGTCTGCCCAGTTGCTGTTTCTGGGTGGGGGGAAAATGGTTTGGGTCTGCCCTTGCAGGCTGGCATGGTGGGAGGCAAGGAACTGGCCCTGGGGACCCACTGAGAGCAGCTGGGGCATGGGGGAGCACAGAAGGAGGGAGCAGGCTCCCACTGAGCTGTCAGTGCTGCTCGCCCCAAGTGGGGCTCCCCAGATGCTCCATCCTCTGCTCAGCTCCTCTGTTTGCAAAGCAGTCTTTATATTCAGGCTCCATCTACAGGGAACGGAATAATTTCAAGAGCTTAAAATAGGATGTAGATAGATGTGTTTCGTATTAAATTATTTTTTTAAGAAGCAGAGGAAGCTGTATGACACAGATTCCTCAAGGCCTTCCACTCAAAAGTCTGTGCACGTTCAACCATCAAGTAGAAAGTCAGGGAGTGGGGAGGAGAGAGGGTCTTGAAGCCAAAGGGCCGCATTTCAGCTGGAAAATGAGACCCTCTGCTGTGCATGGGCGGTGCCTTTTGCCTTCCCATCACCTCTGCCAGGACACCAGAGCTTTTGCCTTGGCTGTGCCCGTTGTTTGCTCACGTGCCCCTTGCTCTTTCTCCCGCTGTTACCTGCAGGTGAGAGATAGGATGGTAGCTGGGGAGGCGAGTATGCGCAGCCCAATCCTGGCCTGCTGGCAGCCGATTCTCCTGCTGATGCTGGGATCCATCCTGTCCGGCTCCGCCACAGGCTGCCCGCCGCGCTGCGAGTGCTCCGCCCAGGAGCGCGCCGTCCTGTGCCACCGCAAGCGATTCATGGTCGTGCCAGAGGGGATCCCCACCGAGACCAGGCTGCTGGACTTGGGCAAGAACCGCATCAAGACGCTCAACCAGGATGAATTTGCCAACTACCCTCACCTGGAGGAGCTGGAGCTAAACGAGAACATTATCAGTGCCATTGAACCTGGGGCTTTCAACAACCTCTTCAACCTCAGGACGCTGGGGCTCAGGAGTAACAGACTCAAGCTGATCCCTTTGGGGGTGTTTACTGGACTCAGCAACCTTACCAAGCTAGACATTAGTGAGAATAAAATTGTGATCCTCCTAGATTACATGTTCCAGGACTTGTACAACCTGAAGTCTTTGGAGGTGGGTGACAACGACCTCGTCTACATCTCCCACCGGGCCTTCAGTGGCCTCAACAGCCTGGAGCAGCTGACCCTGGAGAAATGCAACCTGACCTCCATCCCCACGGAGGCCCTGTCTCACCTTCACGGCTTGATCGTGCTGCGGCTGCGCCACCTGAACATCAACACCATCCGGGATTACTCATTCAAGAGGCTGTACCGGCTCAAGGTCCTTGAGATCTCACACTGGCCCTACCTGGATACCATGACATCCAACTGCCTCTATGGGTTGAACCTGACCTCCTTGTCCATCACCCACTGCAACCTGACGTCCATCCCGTACGTGTCGGTGAGGCACTTGGTTTACCTCCGGTTCCTGAACCTGTCCTACAACCCCATCGTCACCATCGAGGGCTCAATGCTCCATGACCTGCTCAGGCTCCAGGAGATCCAGCTGGTGGGAGGGCAGCTCACCACGGTCGAGCCCTTCGCCTTCCGCGGCCTCAATTACCTGCGCATCCTGAACGTGTCAGGGAACCTGCTGACCACCCTGGAGGAGTCAGCTTTCCACTCGGTGGGCAACCTGGAGACGCTCATCCTCGACAACAACCCGTTAGCCTGCGACTGCCGGCTGCTCTGGGTTTTCCGGCGGCGATGGAGGTTGAACTTCAACAAGCAGCAGCCCACCTGCTCCACCCCCGAGTTCGTCCAGGGCAAGGAGTTCAAGGACTTCCCTGACGTCCTCCTGCCCAACTACTTCACCTGCCGCCGAGCACGAATACGGGACCGCAAACCTCAGCAGATCTTCGTGGACGAAGGCCACACGGTGCATTTTGTCTGCCGGGCAGATGGGGACCCGCCGCCCACCATCATGTGGCTGTCTCCCCGGAAGCACCTCATCTCTACCAAAACCAACGGGCGGCTCACTGTCTTCCCTGACGGCACGCTGGAGGTGCGCTACGCCCAGATCCAGGACAATGGCACCTACCTATGCATCGCCAGCAACGCGGGTGGCAACGACACCATGCTGGCCCACCTGCACGTGCGCAGCTACTCCCCAGACTGGCCCCACCAGCCCAACAAGACCTTCGCGTTCATCTCCAACCAGCCCAACGAGAGCGATGCCAACAGCACGCGCGCCACCGTGCCTTTCCCCTTTGACATCAAGACTCTCATCATCGCCACCACCATGGGCTTCATCTCCTTCCTGGGCGTCGTGCTCTTCTGTCTGGTGCTCCTCTTCCTCTGGAGCCGCGGGAAAGGCAACACCAAGCACAACATTGAAATCGAGTACGTGCCACGGAAGTCTGACGCGGGCATCAGCTCTGCCGACGCGCCGCGCAAGTTTAATATGAAAATGATTTAACCAGGCAACAATTTGCAAATAATAATGGTGTTGTTTTGTTTTGTTTTTTTTAAAAAAAAAGAACAAATGAACAAATAAAAAATAATTAACAAACATTGCTACAAACATACCGACCTCTCTCCTTCCACCGTGCCCTCTGCCCCTGTCCAAACCCACTGCGCCCGCACTGTCACCACCTCCTCCTCCTCTTCTTTATACCAGGAAAACATTCAGCCGATGTCTTCAGGACTCCTGTGTTTGTAAGGACTTTGTCTGATGGACTCTGGTGTCAGATATAACTCTGAGAGGGGAAAAACAACGGGGGGGTGGGAAAAAGAAAGAAAAAAGAAATAAAATCAATAAAAAAGTTACAAACTTTCTTCTGTAACTTTGATTTCAATAATTATGGATTTTTATGAAAACTTGAAATAATAAAAAAACCCTATTTCCTATAGATAGTTGGAATGAAAAATTTTGACTTCTTGATCTGTCCAGTTCTGTACCTGGCAAGTGCTTGCTTTCTTGCCTCAGAGGCACTCCCCAGATGCCTTGCCAAGAGCAGCCTCAGGCCAGGGCGAGTCTCCTGCTGACATCAAAGGCAGGAGATGCAGTGCAGTGCCCGGTGTGGCACCAAGGCAGGTCTGACTATTTTTCCTGGTTTTTCTAGTCAGTTCCCCTGGCCATCCCCAAAGCCTGCGGAGCAGGGCTGTGACCCTGATGTCCATAAGCAGCATGGAGCAGGGCTGTGCTTTCCTGCCCTCTGTGTGGGAGGTGGATGCAGAGCCCCATTGCAGGGCTGGCCCTGCCCATGGCCTCCAGGTGAGGAGCCAGGGACACTAGGCTTTGCCTGGGTGGGGCTGGGTATCCTCCTGCTTCTTCCATGGGGAGAGGATCTTCTGCCAGCCTTTGCAGCAGTACCAGGGTGTGTCCTCTCCTATAGAGGACAAGCTGGCTCCTGTGCTTTGCACAGCTGTCCCTATGGGCAGGGATGTGTCACATCCATTGGCAGCACCCACTTGGGTGCCTCCAGCAACTGGTGCCTGGAGCAGCTCCAGCACTGCTCCCCACCTGCCTGGAATTCAGGACCTGATCACTGGCAGCCAGAGTCTCAAGTACCCTCAGGCACATCCAAGGGAATTCAGCTTCCAGGCTCACAGAGACCTTGTCTGAAAATGGAATTCCACAGGTCTATAGACACAGGCATAGGCTGAGGCAGAGAACAGGCACAGGCTGTGACACACTGCCCCTGCCAGGCAGCAGTGAGCCCATCACCATGGGCTCTGGTCACAGCAACATCCTGCCTCTGCTCTGCTCTGGGACTTGCATCAGGTCTGGAAGCACCATGGCATGGGTTGGGTTGGGTTGAAAGAGACCTTAAGGACCATCTCATCTCCACAAGAACAAAACACAAAACATCCCTGCAAATGGTGTCCATATGGGCACTGAAGGTTTTATCATCCTTACTGAATCAGCAGGTGCTTCCCAACCTTCCCAGCTGCCACCAAGAGGGTGGCACCACACTGACCCCCCTGGGCCACCCAGCCTCAGTGACACTTCTTAGGCAGAGCCCAGATTTTCATTCTGGATTTGTAAGGCACCTAAGGAGTCTCCAGGGATCAAAGTCACAACAAGATGGTAAAATGTAAGTGCCAGGAACCTGGGGCCCCAAGAGGGGAAAGAATGGATTTGCTTTTCTTTCAGCACTGTGCCATCCTTGAGGAACCAACCTGAAGCATCTGTGCTGCAGGGAGGGGGAGTTTTTGCTGATTTCAGCTTTCTGTTCAAACAAAACATTTTGTGTTTCTTTCTCCACAGCAAGTTTCAGAAGCTTTGATTTGTTCTTTCCTCATCTTTAACACATCCTTCCTTTGTAACTTTGAAACCAATACATTTTTTAAAAGCCTGTGGCTTTGTTTTGCTTTTTAAAAGAGCCAAAGCAAAATGCTCTTCATGAGCTTCCCCTCCCACCAGTGTTTAACCAATATTTCCAGCAAGCTAAACACAAAACTGCCAACAGCAACACACAAACCTAGGGCTGAAGCTGAAGGCAGGCTCCAGAGACTGCAGATCCTGCTGCAGGGGCTCAGAGCAGCACTCCCCTGGGACAGGCAGGGATGCACAAGGACCTCAGCCAAGTGGAGCCAAGCAAAAAAGAACTTTAGGCACAGAAAGCTCAGTCTGAGCCTGGTTGTCAGGACTGACACAAACTCAACCAGTGGCTCAGCAGAGAGGTGGGGGGGGGGGTCTCCATGACCCTGGACAGCTACAGGCACTGGCCATCCAAAAAAGTTGCTTAATTGGCTCCAGTGATCACTTTTAATGCTGTAATGAAAAGACTTAATTCAACACACATAGATTTTAAAAAATACTAATAACCAAGTCCAATGAGGAATTTGCAATACATTACAGAGCACCAGCAATCAAAGGGGAGCCAAGCCTTTCACTGTCAAAAAAGGTTAAGAAAAAAAAAAAGAAAATAAGAGAGCAAATGATTTCTTTTCCATAGAACATCTCAGGAATTTTCCCAGCCCAGCCCTGTCACAGAGCCCCACACCTGTCCCCAGCCCCACCACCTCTGCTGTTCAAACCCTCCTGGGGGAGGCCACACTGCTGCCTTGAATCCCAAGCTGCAGCTCAAATCCCTCATTAGTGAGTATGCCTGATGCTCTGTGGCACTGCCATACACTTTGTTACCCACACTGATTTTTTAATCTTCGATGCTTTGTGAACTAGATAATTTTTTTTCCAGTCACCATGTGATTGAAGCAGATGGATGGAGCAGAAGAAAAGCATCTCAGAGTGGCCAGCAACTAAGCTCAGCCATTTTCATAGCTGGTAAAAATGAGGAAAAAAACCAAACCCAAAGAATAGACTCTCTTTCTCTCCTTTGCTGAAATTTACAGTCTGTTTCTATTGCAGTTTAATCAGGGGTGAGAAAGCAGAGGCTGGATTCCAGCACTGTTCTTCAGGGAACCGTGGCCGATGTGTCAGAGCCAGACAGCAGTTTCCACTTGCTTCTTCTGAATCACAATAAATACAAAGCACTTTAGAAAACAGTTTAAAAGAGGTAGCAAAAAAACCCCAGGGAGTTGTGCTTAGGGCATGGAGGGCAAATGTGCCTTACCTCCTCTGCTTCCTAGACTGGGAGTGCCATGGGCATCTTGGTGACAGGCGGGGTGTGTGGGGACACAGCAGGGAGGAGGATGAGTGGTTACACAGCCCTTCCAGCCTGGGAACATCACCCACCCCGGCCCTTCCCTCCCCACCAGCTCCATGTGTTCCCCCACTGCAGGGTCCATGGCTGGCAGCTCTCCCCTCTGCCTGCGAGGCAGGAGCAAGTTCTGAGCACCCTGCAGGACACATTTACACCCACCCACTCCCTAACCCTCCCCAGCAATCCCTGTGCCCACTCAGCTCCTCTCCATGGATCACCAGAGGTACACAGAGCATGTACAGGGGTAAGGGTGACCAGAGAAGAGGGGTCAGGCTGGCCCTTCACCTTCCTGTGCCCACAGCCCCTGTGCTCTGCCCACAGCCCCTGTGCTCTGCCCACAGCCCCCCAGCTCTGCTCACAGCCCCCCAGCCCTGCCCACAGCCCCCTGGCTCTGCCCACAGCCCCCTGGCTCTCTGCCTGGGCTTGCTGCCTTCCCCTACTTCTATCAGGCCTTATCACACTTAATTTTACTCCTTCTCTCACTAACTGCCCTCTCTCTCTTATCTCAGCTTCAGAGCCAATATTTTACTCTCTCCCTTTTTCTTCCTTATCGCTCTTTTTTTTTTCTTTAAATACTTTCTGCCTTCTGTGCTGCTCCCTCGCTCTTCTGCCATTTCTCTCTGTCAAGAGCTCTCCTGTCTGCACCATGGCTGTGCTTCCTGCAGTCCCCTCTGCTCACAGGTTTCTCCCCCACATTTCTGCCTCCCTCCTCCCCTGGCAGGGTCTCATCCTGCTTCCACCACAGTGAGCAGCACACAGAGAGGTGGAGGGGAAAAAGATCTTTGATTCTCTTTTCTCTTATTTCCTCTATCTCCTGCCTTGTCCTTCTTTTTCCACCTCCACATGGGCTCTCCAGCCCTGCCCAGCCAGTTTGCCATGAGACAGGGCAGGGACATTGCAGTGCAATCCCTGCTCCCAGGACATAGCAGAGGAGAAGGGATTTGTGGTGCAGCCCCAGAGGAGATGGCTGGGGGAGCAGCCCTGTTTCCCCTCCCCCTGGCCCTGCCAAGGTACACATAACTCCTCTAAGAGAAAGCCTATTGCTTTCCCCTCTTTTTCCTGGATCTGTATCTGTATGCTTATGATAGATTTACTGTGATTCTATCAGTTTATGATTAAAACCCATAAATTTTACTAGGCCTTTTTCTTATTTTCCATAATCCTCAGGATTCAAGGCAATCAAATTTTAACTGGAAAGCATGGGCTGTGCTGTTAGTCCCAGTGTAATGGGGAAAGGTTCATTCCTCGATCCACCCCTATTATTGGTGGTACTGAAGAAATACTGTCCTGTGAAAGAGATTTTTTCCTCAGTTCCCTTTAAAACAATGTCCTTACCTGAGAAAAGGATTAGAGGAACAACACAAACTGTGACTAAAACACAGTTTGCCCTGCCACTGTGGTTTGTTCCCATCCTGAGGTTTCCAAGCAGAGTTTCCCTGCAGATTTGGGCGGGTGCTGAGGGTCTCAGGGTGACCAGCCTGCAGTGAACAGGGTGGCAGGTCCCAGCCAGCTGCTCCATGTCAGCTTCCACCACCAGGCAGTGGGTAGCTCCAGCCCCTCTGGAGATTTCATCATGTGCCTGTTACGATCCAGGTAATAAGACATTTCATTCAAATGAGCAAATTTATTCCAGTGGCACTTTAATAACAAAATCAATTAAACTACACTTCCCAGCAGGGCTTTATCATATGCTATAGCTACAGCATATTGCCTGGATATACTAAATTCTCTCCCTGAAATAAAGTGCAAAGTTTAGAAGACAGATGACACCATTTGCAGCACTAGTAGAATAATATCCTAATAAATCTGTGGCCACCTGGGCACTTCAGAGCTGTCACACACTGCACTCAGTGGCCACTGGGAACTTCCCAATGACAGTGAGAGCTGGAACGAGACCTTTGTGCTCCTGGGGCTCAGAGTGCAGATGTAGGGAGTGTGGGCTCTGTGTCAGAGCAACGAGGCATCCATGCACACAGAGCAGCCAGAGGGGAATGGGAACATTGGGGACCCGGGTATTAGTGCAGTCTGCCTTATCTGTGGTGGCTCCCTCTGAAGGAAGCAGCTCTGACCAGGCAGAAGGGCGAGCATCCAGCCTGGAGACCAGGCTGGCCTCTCCCAGCAAAGCTCTTCGGTGTCACCACCAAGCCAGCAAAATGATGGGACAGTCAGGAAAGGCTGCTGGTCCTGCAGCAGCACCCTGGGAAAGGCAGCTGCCCAAGGAAGTACCCACATAAGGGGGCAGCTGCTGCCCTGCCCAGTGCTGTGCTCCCCTCCGTGCAGGATCCCAGCCCTGAGCCCTGCCCTTTGTGGCTGCTCTGCCCCAGGCCATCCCTCTCACTCCCTGCCCACCTCCAGCCCCCTCAATTACCCCCTGCCTCTTCATTGCTGTTTCCCTATGGTCACACTGCAGACCCTGCCTGAAGAGATTATGGCTCTTCCCTCCTCATCATCCTCCCAGACCACCCTCCAGCAGCTCTCCAAACCCTGCCCTGCCCTCAGCCATTCCCATCTGCCAGTCAGCCATTTCCCACCAGCTCTCTTCTCCTCATCATCACTTCAGCTTGTGCTTCCCAAGCCTATCAGTGTTCCCCAGCCTTGAGTGCTGAGAAACTAATTAGCTCGCTACAAAGATTGAGGAATAATTAGGGACTCCACGGAAGGCACAGAACTAGGGCAGCTCTCCTGAAATAAACCGAGCGAGCGGCTCTGCGCTCTGTGCTGAGGCTGCGATTGCTGCAGGCACACGATTCCCGACTCACCGTCCCTCCCTCCCGCCCCAGGCACGCTCACCAGAGCTGCCTCTGCCTCCATCTCACCCTTTAGGCAGGTGCTTTGGTGCTTTCTGGGTTTTTTGGCTCCTCCCCAGATCTCCACAGCTAGCCAGGCACCAAAGCAAGCAGGCAGCTTTCCTGGAGATGCTGGTGCTGCCTCCTCAATAGTGCACCATCTCCAGCTCTCTCTGGGGGAAAGCTAGAGCCAAGCATGGAAAACAGCAAGAAAAACATTTGCAAAATTTTTCTTTCAGTAGCCTCTGCTGGGTAGAAGAGAGGCTAAATCAGTCTTTCCCCTGGGCAGCTCCACTGTGATGGGCAGGAGCCTGCCCTGCCCCATACTGGAGCCCCTGCAGAGCAGGGTGATACAAGAGGAGGATTTTGGGGGCTGCACAGCTCCTTCTTCCTCACACACAGACCATGCTGGGGACTCCCCATGTGAGCACAAGGAAGTCCCTGGTGACACACACCCTCCCTCCTGCCTCTACCAGGTAATGAGACTTGAAGGCAGCCCAGACAGAGGTGTCCCTGACCTTCAGCATTCACTCATCTCCTGGCACTGTGAACCATCCCTCCTCCAGTCACTGTCTGTGCCTGAAGAGCTACACACAGTTTTGGCACTTACTAATGACATTTAATAACAACCTGACACTCAGCCCCTGCATCTTACATAGAGACCTGAGGGAGCCTGATAATATCCTCAGCCATTTGTGGAGGAGCAGGGGAAGGTGCAGCAGGGCATGGGGAGACAAGCCTTGCTTTAAGCCCTTTGGAAGAGCCTCTCCAGTTTCTGCTCCCTTTGAACCTGCTCAATGCAGGCTGAGCAGCCCCTCCTGCCCCCACCTGTGCTGAGGAATGCTGGTGGCCAAAGGGACAAGTTCTGTCCTTAGGGACCAACCACCAAAGGACCTCATGGATACTCTGGCACTTCACACAGAGCCACAACCCCTTCCATCTGAGGTCTTATGGCCTCTTGGGTTTGGGTTGTTCTTCTTAGGGTTTTCTAGTGCCTCAGATCCCCAGCCACAGAAGGGGCAGGGAAGGAGAAGTGGAAAGAGGGTTCTAACTTGGCAGCCTACATCAAACCAACCCTCATGTGATTGCATTCTGTAATGTACTCATGCCCCTGCCTGCAGCAGGAATTGTGGCAGTGGGTGCCACCCCCAAATCCTGCTTGCTGCCGCCAGTGAGATGCATTTACTCAGCACAGCCAGCACTGTGCATATAAAATTACACTGCAAATACAGCTCCTTTTCTCCAGCCCTGAAGGGTTAAGGATTTGCAGAGTGAAGCCAGGCAGTACAGGCAAGGTTGGATATGCTATATCTGCACCTTCAAATGGACTGGAGCAGCTGCTCCCTTCTCCTGGGTGGCTGCTTAAAGGGACAATGCCAAGGTCAATTAGACCCAGCCCTGGACCTGCCTTTTCTTTCTCATTTCTATTTCCCAGGGCTCACAAGTGTTGACTATTCAAACAGATGAGAATTCAGGACAAAAAGCGAGAGAGATTCAAACACCTTCACCTAAGAACCCTTCCCAGGCTGACTGGCAAGGCAGCTCAGCATTGCCTGCTCCACAACAGCTCACTGGCCCGCTGCAACCTCCTCCACAAACCACAAGGGAAGAGACCCAGAGCTGTTTAAATTCCCCTGCTTCTCTCTCTGTGTACCTGGATAGCATGTTTTCACACCCACTGAGTCTGCTCACAGCCTGTAAATCCTCTGTGGCAGAGTCAGTTTTGGGATAAAACCTCCACCTGAGCCATCTTACATCAGGCTGAGAACAGAGGCAGGGCCAGGCTGTTTGCTCTGGAGCAAACCCCCTTGGTTCTGCACCAGAGGAGTCCCTGGGCATTGTTCCAGCCTGGCACAGGGCTGTCCACCAGGCAGAAAGGTGCAGGAGTGGATGGGGAATGGGCTGCAGGCCCTCCAGCCCCCTCTAGAGTAACTCCCCGTGACAGGATGCTCTGGAAGCCAACCTGGCAGTGTCTCCACATTGCTGGTGGCTCCAGGTGCAGGGGACTGAGCATTCAGCAAGGTTGTGTTGTCAGGACCCCAGCAACAGCACCAATGCTGAGATCATTCTTCAAAAGCTGAAGTGTGATGAAGAACAAGAGACATAAAATCACCTGAGATAATCTTGCCCAGTGCCAGAAGGATCCTGCTCTGGTATCTTTTAAGGAGGATGAGAAGTGCCCTGAAAGTCTGGGATGGGTTGGGATCTGTGTGGAACTGGAGGTTTCTTCTGGCACAAGGCCCTCACAGATGGATGCTCAAGGCAGCAAACAGACAGACATCTTTATCCTGCAGTGCAAGCGGAGCTGTTCTTGTCTTTCAAACACACACCTAATCATTTTTAAGATCTCTGCCTCAGACCTATCTTTTTGATAAAACTAATCACAGGCTTAAATTACAGATAACTACCCGATATTAAAAGAACAGTTGGAAAGGGAGGAAAGTTTAACGGTGCTCATTTTCCCTGCTTTTCTACAGCACACATCTCGGGCTATTTAACTGTAGAGCCTATAAGCTTCATTCTGACAGCTCTCCTTTCCTTCAGATGTGGCTTCTACAAATGTTTTCCCCGGTTTCTTTGCCCGCTCTGCCTCTGTTATTGCAGCAGTCACTGTAGCTCCAGCTGAGCCTAAGAAGCAAGCGTGCTATGAGCTCTATGAACACACACAAAGGAATCAACCTGGTGCTTAGAAGGCTGGACCCAAGAACATCTACACAGGGAATCAGGGACTCACAGGTGCCTGCAAAGGATCTGGGCTATAATAGCTCAACAAAGGAGAGAAGCTAAAAAAATAAATCAAAGCTGCAAGAGGCTCAAGAGGCCAGCTGAGGACAGAGGTCTGTGCCCACAGCTCTGTGGGCCCTTGTGCTGCCAGCCAGAGGGATGGAGCTGCTGTTGGCCTGGCAGGAATGATCCAGCTCTAGGTGCTTTTAAGCACAGCACAATCCAAGCTTACGCTGGCTTCTTCTGCTCTGCAGGGAACAATGGCTTTGATCAACAGAAGATTGCCGAGTTAATTGTAATGATATTCTAATAAAGCTGGGGAGATTAATTACGGCTCTTTATCAGCCCTGGCCCTCTGCCAAGGGTTGGCAAAATTGTTTGCCTCTGTTTCTTGTCATTTGAATTTAGGAGAAGAAAGGAGGAAGTTGGGTGCCTTGTTTTCCTGCAGCAATCAGGAGCGTGGCCTTGTGCCCTGCTCACGCTCACAGCTTGCTGCGCTGACGGAGGGAGCGGGGGGGCAGCAGGGAAAGCAAATGGAGAGAGACAGAGCAAACCAATTAGACATGATGCAGCACAATTACACTCCTAGTCAATAAGTGGGCTGGTGCAGAGAAGCACAAAAGATGACGTGCAGACCACAGACGTTGCTCCACAGTGGGCAAAGCCGAGGCATGCTGCACCTTCACAGGCTGGGGAAGACAAGACACACACAGTGCTTGCCAGGAGGGCTCACAGGAGCAGTGCTGACAGCAGGCAGAAAAGCCTCGTGGCCTTCATTCCTGCTCATGCCACTCCAGCACAGCAAAGAGAGGGTCCAGAGAGCAGCCAGAGCCCTGCTAAGTGGCCTTGGGGAACATGAGACTCAAACCTTCCTATTTCACTTGACAAATAGTTCTTCCTTCCAGGGAAGATTTAGCAGTGCCCAGGCAGGTGAGAGACAGACCTGCAGAGGAATGATCCGGGCTGGAAGGCAGCAGATCAATCAGGCAGAGCTGCCTGTCTCACTCATGGAGAAGGGTGAAGAGGCCCTTCCTGCATCTGGCCAGCAGGAGATGTGCTGGTGGAACAGGCTGTGAGTGAAACCAGGGAAGGAAACGTGCTCCTCACACAAACCAGAGAGCTGAGGATTAAAATAATACCACTTGATTTTCAGCAGGCAAGATAGCAGTATCAGAAACTTCCTACTGAAGGCTCAGGGATTGCAGCTTTTAGGAAGAAACATGCCACCATCTAACCCATGCCTTCTCCAAGGGCAGCCATGGGACACACAGCCAATCCAGAGGTATTTCCCTGGGAAATACAGCTCTAGGAATTGCTCCAGTAGCATTGTTTGTGAACCATGATGACAGACTGGAGTCTAGATGAAGATTTGAAGAATTATTCCTGCCAAACAGAATGTATCCAGGTTTTATGCACCTATGACATGCTCAGGCAGGAGCAGCCCCACAGGGTCCCTGCTGTCCCTGGGCATGTGGCACAGTGCAAACTCAAGTTACTTACCCAGGCTGAGCATTTGGCAAGAGTAGGCAGGGAGCACCAACTTCCATGTGCAACATGGGGCTGACAACCTCTGTCTGCTTTTCCAAGTGCACTGAGCCCTTCTTGCCTGTGGAAGGACCAGAACATGACAGCAACATCCTCTCTGTGCTAAAGCAGAGGACTCAGAGCAAGGTCACCACAGCCTCTGAGAGCAGGGTCTGTGTTGTGTACCATCGCCCTGATAACAATCCAGATAATTCTGTAGGGGTTTTCAATGACCCATAAAACTATCTCACACCCAAAATGCTTGCTCTGACTGAGAGGAAAAATTGCTGAGCTACATACTTTTTTCCTGGAACATGACAGAAACAATTATTCATTTAGGCTTTTGTAAAGGCTATTGAGTTTGGCAAAATGTCGCTCCAGGGGCCAAAAAATGGGAAAAAAAGTTTCAAAAATATTTCAAAACCCTTCTCTTCTCTTCTCTTCTCTCTTCTCTTCTCTTCTCTTCTCTTCTCTTCTCTTCTCTTCTCTTCTCTTCTCTTCTCTTCTCTTCTCTTCTCTTCTCTTCTCTTCTCTTCTCTTCTCTTCTCTTCTCTTCTCTTCTCTTCTCTTCTCTTCTCTTCTCTCCTCTCCTCTCCTCTCCTCCTCTCCTCTCCTCCTCCCCCCCTCCCTCCCCTCCCCTCCCCTCTCTTCTCTTCTCTTGAAACTCCAGTTTTTCTATTTCAGAACAAATCCTTACCTTGAATTGGAGTTTATCCTAAATACAAAGAAACAAACAAAACATTAAGAGAACAATTACCAAGACGAACAACACCAGAAAGCAAAGTGTTGTAAAACCTTCCATCACAACCTTCCATCCCAAGAAAATCTGTCCATTTATACAGATTCTGGGCTACCAAAGTATTTCAGCAGCTTAAGACATTCCTTAAGAAGAAAATCTAATTTCCAGCTGCCTGGAGCCATTATCCCTGCCAGCAATGGGTCTGGTACTGGTCTCTCTCAGAGGGCCACGGACAGCACCACCACTCCAGCATGCACTACCCAAGATTCCCCATAAATAAAATCATCTGCATCGGCTCCCGTGTTCATTTCACAGGCGGCTGCTCTGCTGACAGGTTTCACACGCTGCTACTGTGTCTTGTCAGCTTTATACTCTGAGGCCAACGCCAGCTCACCAGCTCTGATGTATATACATAAAAATAAACGGCTCAGAAACCCCAATAAAGTGACAGATAACATAATGGGACCCGGCTTCAGAAAATAAGCTTGTTTATGGAACCTCTGTGCCTCCAAATTTGATTTATGCCAGGTGGGCTGCCTCTCAGCAAGGGTTTGGGGAGCAGGGCTTGCTCGTGCTCACTTCCCATGGGCAGTGAGGGGAAAGTCACTGGTTAAGAGCTGCCTTTAGGGCTCCTGCTCTAAGACTGTCAGCATTAGTGTTGGGGCAGAGAGCAGAGCTTCCCGCAGGATTTGGCTGATGTGATTTCCCTCCAGCTCCTACAGGTGCTTTGCATTTTTCCCACAGGCTGTCTCCATCAGGTCCAGTACCTGCTCACAGCAGGGAAGCTCTCCTCGTCCTCTCTGACCCTCTGAACTCCGCTCCTTGTGCTTTCTGGGCTTGCCCACGCTGTCTGCAAGCTGGAGGTAGCTGTAAAGAGCTCAGGGCTCCAGCAGCTGACAGAGCATACGAAGTTAAACCAGACAGTGCCTATAGGAGACCATGTGGGCTTCAAAGGGGAGAGCTCCTGATGGCACAAGCAGGTTCTCCTGCTCATCCCTTTGCTCTGGGCTGCAGATGGTCCTTATTCAATCTCTTTCTCAAAGAGCTTCCTTGCAAACAGGGATAATCCTTCATTTGATGTTTGCTCCCTTGGATATCACTGTTCACAGCAAGCACTGCAATTTGTGTTTATTCTTGCCAAGCCATGTTTATTCTTGAGCCGCTTTGATTGTTACAGTGAAGGCTGGGATGGCTCTTTCAGTCAAAGTGCCTGTTTCTAGGGGGCTAATAATGAGACACTGTCAGTCTGGAGGCACAAGGGAAAAGATTGCAGCCCCTCCTCTCTCAGCAAACAGTCAGCCTCTGCCAGACCCCACGCTTTGCTCTTCTCAATCTTTGATATGCAGCTGGGAGATCCTTTGCTCCAGCCTCGACTGGAGGTGCCAAAGGGACGCCAGCCCCAGCACCATTCCTGCAGAGGGGCACAGAGACTCCCGGGAAAAGCTGCACACACAGTGCGAAAATGCCACGAGCCCTGGGGATTCAGGCAGCCCTGTGCCACATGCCTGGTGTGGGATGAGCCCAGCAGAACCTGCCTGGTGCAGCTGGACTGCTGGGACAGACACAGCAGAGCTCCTGGCCCAGCAAGGCATTTCAGAGCAACCCACGGGCACAGAGTTCCCCCTGCAGGAGTGGGTCACGGTAGTTCACATCCATGTGCTACCCCATGGTGGTTCACCCTGTCCCTGCTGTCCTGCCCCACTCCCAGGCTCCCACAGACAGAGCAAACCCCTGGCTAACTGCTGCCAAGCATGGCCCACACCTGGAGAGGGAGAATTCCCCTGCAAGATGCAGGATCACACAGCCAGACCTGCCACAGCACAGCAAGGAGACCTCTGCCTCGTGTGATAACCACGTGGCTCCCTATCTCCTTGTTCCAATCTCCAGGCCCTCATACCATTCAGATTTTAATCAAACCTTACATTATGCTGTCATTTGTCTGGGGCTTACTACTAAGGAGGGCTGTGGGGGAGGTTTCCCCTCAAATTAAATAATTAAAATGTTTTTCTCAGGCTAAATAATTTTAATTTTCCCCCCCAGCAGACCAGTGGCTATAAATATTTAATGCATTGCTTGCTTCACTGCATACAGTGTGTTGCCATTTTAGAAATCATTTTATTGTGTGTATTTTTCTTCTTTTAATTACAGTCGCCTGGTATCAGACCACTTCAATAAATAATTAAAGGCAGGGGGGAGACAGGACAGCCTGGATGCTTCAGGTGAGGTGGGCTGTGCTACCTGCATGGACAAATAGGAATGGAAAGAAGGGATGCATCCCATCCTGGCAGCCACCCTTGCTCCTGCTGGGTGCTGACCCCCATCTCCATGCTGCAATCCTGGCAGCTGATTTGGGGTTACCGGAATGTGGCCTCTGGAAAGGACACGGTGCTTATCCAGCTGCAGTGCAGAGATCCACCCTGCCAATCCCTCCCTGGCAGGGGCCAGCAGTGGATGCCAGGGGATGGGTGTGAAAGCTGGCCAAGCGTGCACTGATACCTCCCCAGGACGCTCCTGCAGCCGCTGGCAATCTGCGGCTGACAGACTTCCTGACTTAGGCATCCTAGCTCTCCTTTAAAAGCCTTCAATGGATTTATTTTTATTTTCTTCCAGGAATTTCTCTAATTAAAGGGACAGCCCAAGCACTTCTTAACTCTTCTCTGTCCAAACCAGCCATTGGTTTTCAGGTAAAGTGCCCTCCATGCCTGCAGCGATAGGGGGGCTCCTGGCGATGCTGGGTGCAGCAAGGAGAGGACAGAAACTGACCCCCCATGCTATTATAAACTGGAAACCTGAGAGCTCCAGCCCTTCACTGCATGGCCAGATCCTGCAGCCCCCACAGCCACCAGCTCACGGCCCCAGCAGCCTGGCAAGGAGAGAGTTATCAGCTCCTGCAGCCACCACCGCAGCCAGCCTGGTGAATGGCATTAGCAAAAATGAATAGGAATAGAACATGAAGCTAATAGGATCTGAGGGGAGCTCCTTAGACAAGTTGATTTCCAAATTGGACTGACTTTAACCTCACATAAATAAAAATGAACACTTATAAAATATGGTGGAAAAATCCATAAGGGCAGATGAAGGCACTGATGCATTTTTCTCTCCCTCCTGCACTTGCAGTACAGAGCAGGGCTCTTTGTGCTGCTCTGGTTCACCCTGCCCCTGCCCCTGCTCCAGATTAGTCCAGGTATGTGGTGTCTCGGGCCAGGCTTGGTCTGCAACAGCAAATGCTGCCCTGAGGTGTATAGGGAGGTTCCCTAGCAAGGCTCAGGACCAGGAAAGCTCCCCTGGGCTACCACCAAGCACTGTGGAGCAAGTATCAAGCAAGATGGGGCAGAGGTTCAGCCTGCTCTGCATCAGCACTGAGCTGTACAAGCTCAGCACAAACCCAGCATCCACACCCTGGCTGCCACAGGTGCCTCTCTGGTATCTAGACATAACCTGGAAGGAAAACCATCTCCACCCAGCCTGCCAAATTCAGCTTGAATTCAGCACAGCTTGCACAAGGCATGGCAGCAGGACAGGCACACATCACAGGCACAAAACCAGAAGGGTCTTGCGAGTTTGCATTTCTTTAGGCAAACATTGCTAAAGAAAGGTCCCGCTCCAAAGGTCTTCAGCCTTAGCAGGTGATGGAAGAACAGCACAAAAAACCAGGATCACTGCCTCCCAAACAGGTGGCTCCTACACCGGCACCCAAGCCATTGTCACCAGTATGGGACAGGAGCTGGTAAATGAGGGCTCTTCTTGCTCCAAGAGGAGCACCCAGAGGCACCAGAGCAGAAAGCAGAGAGCTGGGAGACAACGGTGAGCGCTGGCAGAGGCTGTCACCGGAGGGTGAGTGACAGTGAGAAACCACGTGTGGAAAGGGACTACAAGGTTAACAGCAAAGAAAGCTGTGAAAGGGCTGGAGAGCAGATACAGGTAACTGCTGTTTGCCAGCAGGAATCAGCAAAAGCAAGTAAAGCATGGGTGACAGGAGCAAAATGACAGGCGCAGAAAATGATCCTTGCAGCAGAGCTCTGAGCAGGCAGGAGTGGGAGAAGATTGCATTTGTCAAGGCCAGAGAAAAGGATGTTGAAGGAATTGAGCCGTAAGATGATGACACTCTGGATGAGAGTTTCAGCTGTACCTTGGCAACCTGAGGTGAGGGAATGAGGCGGGGCAGCACAGCCCCCTCCACAGACAACACTTCACTGGCCCTTGGGAGAGGGGTAACCCTCAGGTACCCATGGGTGCTTGCACATGTGTCACCGTCATATTTTCTGAAAAATCTCTTTGCCCAGGATTTTCTCCTGGGAAGCTGAGAAGCCTCAGAGAAAAATTAAAACAATAATTATCTGATTTGCTTCTCCTGTGTTTTGCTGCTTTGGAATGTGTTTGGGCATTGTTTACCAACAGGTGGTTGTTTCATTGGTTTCTGCTGTGAATTGTTTTGACTTAATGACCAATCATGGTCAGGCTGTATCAGGACTCTGGAAGGAGTCACGAGTTTTCATTAGTATCTTTTTAGCCTTCTGTCAGTATCCTTTCTGTATTCTTTAGTATAGTTTAGTTTAGTATTCTTTAATATAATATAGATGATAAAATAATAAATTAGCCTTCTAAGAACATGGAGTCAGATGCATCATTCCTCCCTTCGTCAGGGGTGTCAGAAAATACAACACACATGGATGCTGAGATCCCAGTCCAGGCAGAAGATGGGCTGTGGGGAGCCATCTCTGACCCAAACCATCTTACTGGCATTATAAGGGTCCCCAGACAGACAAGGCAAATGAAGAGGTACATAGAAAACCAGGAAAGATGATCAGAGTTACCAAGGGAGGACAGGTCTTCAAGAGGTCTGCAGGACAAGGGAAATGTTTTGCCAGTGTGGAGCTGTTGCCAAGGAGAGCTTATCAGTATCAGGGAAAGCAGGGCACAGAGGACCAGAAATGGCCACCAGTCACTGACAGCACATCCAAAAATCTACAGGAACTGGGGGGAAGAAAGAGGTGTGTGAGAGCTGACAGAGCGTAAGGTAAAAGGGAAAAAACCCCAAGCTTGTCTGGGAAGGGAAGATCAAAGGGAAAAGAGGTAGGGAATTCCAATGAATGGAAAAAGTCACTGTACCCCCTCTGCAAGCTCAGCCAGGCCTCCCACAGGCACCAGGTGAGAGACATCAGCAGCTAAAGCCCTAAACCAGCCAGCTCTGAAATGCTGATCACAGCAGCAGCTCCCCTATAAAAAGGGGTCTGGCATCCTGAAAATAATGTGGGCAATAACAGAGGAACAGCCTTAAATACCCATTTCCTCCACATAAATAACACAGTCTATAATTCTGGCTTTACATGCAAATATTTACAGGGCAGAGACTCTACAAAAGATAAATAACTTCTAGGCTGCTTGGGACAGACAAGGAGTTCAGAAAGCCCCTCTTGCCCAACGTAAGCAAGATCCCTGGGAAAGAAGGATGGGTCCAGGGACTTGGGCAACCAGCTGACACTGGGAGCCACGTGCCCCTCTGAAAGCACTGGCACTCGTCTGGTGCTTTTGAGATCTTTTCTCTGTTGCCACAGGCCAGCTTGGAGCTGGTTGCATGCAGGACCTCATGTTCACAGTGGGCTTTGCTGACAGGCAGGTGGTGACCTCAGCTCTGCTTCTGCCAGGAGACAACCTGGCTGTGATGGAGGAACCAAGGTCCAGGAGCTCTGTTCTCACCCATGAAAGCCAGGCTTGATCAACGCACCCCCCTGCTTGTACCAGCAGGCTTCAGCTGAAGGAGAGGGCAAACATCTCAGTCTCATGTGTGCTGTACCTGTTAGGAGTGTCCCTGCCTCCAGCCTCCCTGGCACTACTTGAACACATCTTGGAGAAAGTCATGGTTGCCAGACAACACCAACCCCAAGGAACTGGTCTCAAAGCCGTGAGCAGCCCTGGCAGCCAGAAAGCACCAGGCACACAGCAGCTGCAGTGCTACACAGAGAACACAGAGCGTGATTGTGGATCCATGAAAAAATGCAAAGCTTTTTGACCCATTTCAGGAGTGAACAAAAACAACAAACCCAGACCCATGTATTAAATCCTCCAAGGTTTCTGTGGCACTGAAATTCAGGCTCAGAGCAACTTTCTAGGAGTAAGGAATTCCCGCTGTGTCCCTCCTCTGCACTCACCGCTCATTATCCCCCGTATGGAAATTTTTCCTAGTATTTCCAGGAGGTGCTTTGAGCTGTTTTCAGCTCAAAATGTTCTGTGCAGTGAATCCAGATTGGACTTGGTAGGCAAGGATAACAGGAGGCTGAAAGCAGGAACAAAAATCCCTCATGACACACATACAGCATAAAGACGCCTCCAGCCTCAAAGGATTTACCACTTTCAGTGCAGACCTTGCAGCCTTCTCCTGAGCCTTCCTGGCCAAGTTTATTGAATCTGGCAGCATGGGCCAGTGCAGGATTAGGGCTTTGGGGAGGAACATGTACACCCAGGAGCTGGGGAGCACTGCAGGACACAGCAGGCACCCAGCTCACCTCTCCTGGTGTGTCGGGGCAGACCTAGCACAAACCCACAAATGGGCTCTTCTCTGAAAAAAATTCCCCTGGCCATTCCAGAAACAAAGGACAATTACAAGGGAAGAAGCCTCCCTCTGCCCAGAGGAAATCAGATCATTGCTTTCATGTTTGGGCTGTGTCCTACCCACGTGCCATGGAAGGCTTGTCCATGGCATGGAAGGCTTGTCCATGGCATGGAAGGCTTGTCCACGGCATGGAAGGCTTGCCCACGGCATGGAAGGCTTGCCCACACCATGGATGGCTTGCCCACACCATGGATGGCTTGTCCACACCATGGAAGGCTTGCCCATGGTATGGATGCTTTGCCCATGGCTCCACTCCGGGCTTGGACAAGTCCCCAGCCGTCTTGTAGGGCATGAGGTGCACGAGAAGGACTTACAGGGGTGTCTCAGCAGACTCAGGCAGGGACAGACACACAAAAGTCCAGGGCAGATTGGGATGAAAGCAAGGGAAATTGTTCATGAAAGTGATGGATTTACCTTTTCTCACCTCTCCACCTTCAAATGCTGGTTTCAAACAAAGACATACGAGTCAAATTTGGAGAAAAACTTCAGAAAAAAGAAGTGAAAATTAAAATTTCAGCCCTGACTTATTTTTCCTGGACGTTTCTAAAATAGAGGACTTTTCACTGAGGAAGTGAGCAGACATGCACAAACAAGAAGGAAAATGAAATGACCCCAAACAAATGAAATGGATTTTCATGGTTTGTTTCTTCCTCAGGGTGTGTGTGAGGAGAAAGGGATCACTGTCAGTCTCCCAGAGACATTCTTTTAACTGTTCTACTTCAGACACCACACTGAAAAACTGAATTATTCAGAGAGCTCTAATTGCAGCTCCGAGGTACCCTTCCCTTCCCTGCTACAGCACCACACTGGGTGCAAACTGCTGTTTTTCTACTGCTTTCCCAAGGGATACAGGCTCTACCAAACCCAGAGATCATCATGTACCTACTCCCAACAGCACAGCACCCTGGGGCAAGAGGGTTTTACAGGCAAGTGTGCGCAGGTCTGGACAAGCACACAGGAACTCAAAGGGATGGGGGAAGCACAGGAAATAATTATTCCCCCTGCACTCACTAAGTCCAAACAAATAGACTGAACTGGGAGCCTGATTTGCATTGGTTTGATTGAAGATGTAATTTGCTGCTGAATAAATGTGGTTGCATCCAAATCAAACCTTTAGTCCCTCAGACATTATAACTCTTTCCTCTCTTCCCTCAGGCTTTGCCAACCTTTAAGGCTGACCAAGGATGATGCATTACAAGAAGGAATGAACTTAAATAAGAGAAGGACAAGAATAGATTATAAGGAAAGACTTTCCACAAGGAAGAAGGAGATGTTTAAAAACACCTTAGAGGAAAGGTGCCATCGCTAGAATGATCACAGCCAGCCCAGCCCCACATCCCACACAGCATCACCTCAGGATTATGGAGGCAGTAATACACCCAGAGCTGGCCCTACATGCCAAGGGGCTGGGGCTCTCTTTTTCCAGCAGCCTCCCACTTGAGACACTTTATATCTACCAGAGCTCCCCTTAGTCTGTCCCTCAGGTACCCAGCAGTGTCAGCAGCTCTCCTGGTGCCACCATGGCTGCTCAGAACAGGGTACATAACATCCTATCCTCAGGGCAGGTGGGACGTGGGCAGGTCTCAGTCAGCATTCATTGCTAGGATGGGCCTCTGATAGAAATGCCAAAATTTAAGGCTATCCAAATTGGGGAGCATCTCCCAGAGCTTTTCAGGAACTTAGAGCCTTGGACCTGCTACCTCTGTTCCAGTAAAGCCTGGTGAGATTCAGAGCTTTCCTCCTCTGCTCCTCTCTCTGTGGCTTATCACAGCTGCCCTGCTGCTGGAATTGACACTTGGATGCCTTCCTCAGGCTACTGCTGACTGGGTGAACCTGCTCCCCGTCACACACCCGCTACAAGCTGAGCTCCCTCACTCGTTCTTTCCTCCCAGTCCCATATTTATGAGATCACTGCAGGGTCCCCATCAATCCCTTGGGCAGCCTTGGGCACACAGCAGCTATCAGAGCAGCGAGTCAGCCTCTCAGGCAGGGAGCAGAGGACAGCCAGGGCCCAGGAAGGACAGATTTACTGGGTAGCAGTGGAGGATGTGGCACACACCCTCTCTAGCCCATCCCAAGGGACACTACAGTTGTTCTCTGCCTGCCCCCAGCCCCAGCACAGCTTCATGCAGCTATCAGGCAGCAAGATGCTGAGTAGAGAAAACAGAAGGCAGTACAAAAGAAAGGAGAATAACAGCACAAAGATGAACAATTGGGCATTATGGCCAGGGAGGAAGTTACTTACCTGTCACTGAGCAGGTTTTGGCTTTGCACAGTGCCTGAAGGTGTGTTTTGAACACACACCAGCATGGGAACAAGCATCACCTGGGCATGAATTCTACCCCTGCACAGGCCTCACTGCTCCAACTGCAGCTTCCCAGTGGAATGCATCCCTGAAAAGAGCAAGGATGTTCACAGCCTCAATTTATGTGAGGGAAATCCATCACAAGGCATGAAAGCCTTTCATTGAGGACAATTTGTTGCAGGAGTTATAAACAGAGGTGCTGGGAAGGCAGTTGTCAGGCCAGGAGATTGCAGATTGGCAAGGTGGGCAGGACTGCCCCTGCCAGAGGGATGAGAGCTCCCTCATGAAGGCTCAGTGGGCAGGAGGGGCTGCAGACAGCAGGCTGGGCATGGGGGAAGGAAGGAGGCAGGGGTGGGCAGCCTCATCCCTGTTTGTAGCCTGGAGTCATCACTCAAAGCAAGGACCACGGTGCAGGCAACGCCAAGGCCAGAGGAAGGGAGGGAGGCAAAGATTGATTATCCCATAAATCAATCGCCAGGCACTGATTACAAAATAAACCACCAGGGCAAAGGTCAAGTGCTTTGTTATATCACCCAGCCCACAAGATTTATTTACCCCTTGGGCCATCCGTCCCTCTGGCCATCCATTACAGGGAGCTGCAGCCTATGGGCACAGCCAGCACAGCCGTGCAGGCAGCAGCACAGGGCTTAGAAACCAGATCCAGCTGCCAGGACCAGGCAGGTTCTACACTGATCCTGTGGAACCCACAGAGCCACATCTACAACACTGGGAAAGGTGAAAACCAAGTGGCCCATCCCTGCTGCAGGCACCAGAGGTGGCTGAGGGTGCTCACCAAGTCCTCCATCACCACCAGCCCCCCTGGAAGCAAATCAGTTCTCCACAGTGGGAAGATCAGAAGGACGTGGTCTCCTCTGGAAAGAGCCACCAGGCCTGGCTGCGGCCACCATGAAGAGACTCCCACGGCCCCTGGCCTCAGGGTGCACTTGCCTTTTCTTTCTGAGCTCCAAGAAAGACAAAACATTTTGAGAAGACCAGCAACTGCCCAGCAGCCAAGCAGGGCCTCACTCCAAATCAGATCTGTACCCAGCCAAGCTTTCCATGCCCACTTCCATCATCTGAGATCCACATCCTTACAGGGAGAACTGCAGGGAACGTCTTGTAGCGCTTGACTGGAATTCAGCCTAAAAAACTTTATTTTTTTCCTCCCTTCCCTCTCTAACTTTGTATTTTAAACACAGACAGCAATAAGAGAAATTCCTGGGAGTATTGTTCATCTGTTTCCCATAAGCTGCTTGTCACTGACCATGAAAAAAAAATTTTCAGTCTGGCTCCCAAAATATAAAAACCCTAAAATGGACATTTTTGAGTCCTTCGCAGCAACCCAAGGAGAATAACGTCAGAGCCACATGACGTGTGTGCATGTGTGTACCCGGAGGGAGGCAGAGCAAGCTCCCGGCGGGAGGCGAGGTGCCAGCCCGTGTGCCGGGGGCGGGTGCCCTGTCCCGCCTCCGCCGGGCTCACAGCGCAGGCTGCTTCCCCTCAGGGATGTTCCCAAGGGCCTGAGGCTGTCACCCCATCCCCCTGCAGCACGGCTCAGCCAAAATGGCTGCTGCAGTTGGCACTTGCCTAGAGTTTGTTTTTCTTTCCAAAGCGCTGAATGTTTGGACTCCTATTTTAGCCCATCTGGCGGCAGAGTGGAGGCTCCAGCTCACGGGCTCAAGCACATGGCCCCACAGGGCACAGGGGACACCACCATGCAGGGGGACACCACTGCACAGAGGGGACAGCTGAGGTGATGAGCTGCAGCACATAACATCACAGACTTTGAGTTGGAAAGGACCTGAAGCACCATCTCAATCCAACCCCCTGCCATGAGCAGGGACAACTTCCACTGGAGCAGGTGGCTCCAAGACCTGTCCAGCCTGGTCTGGGACACTTCCATGCTCTGATTCCATCATGCTGGCACCAGACAAACCTCAGTGATTTATCCTTGCTAGGAACAGCCTCCACAGACACCTCCTACCCCAGGGTGGAATTCATCCACCTTCTGTAGGGCATCTCATGGCCCCACCAGTCCCTGCACTGCTCCTGCTGATGTCACCCTCCCAGTAAACTCAACCTCAACTGTCTCCAGCTTGAAAACACCAGGCATCCTCATTCCCAAGAGCTAAAACTCCCATCTCTGCTTCTCTGAACTGCAAAAACCATCCCGAGTCCTCCGGGACAACCCTATGTCCCAGCGGAATCAGAAAAGCACAAGGGTCCATGGTTATTTCATTGGTCCCAGCTTCCCTGAGGAAAGCAGCTCTCTGTGGGAGAAGTCCCAGCAGTGCAGAGACGGGCATCTCTACCAGGAGCTGTGTTCATCTTAGCAATCACATTTCCCCCTCCACAGGTGGGTTCCTCAGAGGATGGTGCTCATCTCCAGAGCTCCATTCTCATCCACAAGCACCTGACCTCAGTGGGAAGGCTGTTGGAGGCAGCCAGCCCCTGCACTTAAGGATCCAATGGCAAAAAATATATTATTCCAAGCACTCATTCCTAGAGGCTTTTGCAAATCCCTTGAAGTCAACACTGTATTACTTTTAGGGCTTGGTATGTCTGTCCCCTCCCTCAGGGGTTCTGACCTGCATGGACATCCATCACTCCTATCTCTCAGCCCAGATCCTCGTTTCAGACAGCAGGAACAAACCCAGGTCAGGGTGAGGCAGTCATAGTCCCAATCCCTCCCTCTGCTCCCCCCTGGCAGATTCAGAAGTTCAGATTTAATCTGAAAGAGGGAAGATGGAGAGGAGCCTCAGCAGTTGCAGTTTCTGTAAATGTCAGGATAAGGGGATCTTAGCAAACCTTAATACACTATGCAAATCCTCAGAGCATGACTGTGTGCTACCAGGGCTTTTTATTCCCCTCCATGGTAATTGGAGAGACAGGGATTAAAAAGAGGAGTTGCCACAGCACTGGCTAGTCCCTCTGCTTTACCAGCCATGGTTTATAAACAATATTGGGACACACAGGCCACAGGGTCTGTAAAGACCTCCAGGTAGAGGTGGGTGTTCTCCTAAAGGGCACGGGGAAAAGACTTTTGCCTGAATGAGGCTATTAGGAAGTGTCCAAAGGAGAGCTACAAAGGTGGAGAAGGGTCTAAAGGGAGAAGCCATGAATGGAGTGGCTGAGGTCACTTGGCTTGTTCAGCCTGGAAAAAACTGAGGGGAGACCTCACTGGGGTCTGCAGCATTCCCACAAGGGGCAGGCACTGATCTCTGCTCTCTGTGACCAGGGACAGGACCTGAGGGAAAGGCTGGAGCTGTGCCAAAGGAGGGTTAGGTTGGAGATCAGGGAAAGGTTCTTCCCCCAGAGGCTGCTGGGCACTGCCCAGGCTCCCCAGGGACTGGGCACAGCCCCGAGGCTGCCAGAGCTCCAGGAGCCTTTGAACAGTGCTCTGGAGCACAGGGTGGGATTGCTGGGGTGTCTGTGCAGCGCCAGGAGCTGGACTTTGAAGATCCTTGTGAACCCCCTCCAACTCAGAATATGCCTTGATTCCCTATTTTGGCATATATTTGGGGTATGTGCAAGGGGATGAGAGATGTGTGCAGGTATTTGGCTGAAACTGAGACTGTGCTCCATGGAGACAGGAGGCGGAGAAGGCTCTGCATGGTGTCCAGGTGTGAAACTCTGTGCTCCTCTTTCTACAACTGCATGTTTACATTGCTTTTTTTCCTCTACATGTTTTTTTTTAAATGGATCAGGAAAGCTCCATCACTTTCCTTTCCTGTAACGATGTTGACCTGATTAAAATTTTTATTGGATTTTACAAAATAATTTCATACATACTGTTCCCTGGAGCACTGCAGGGTGGAGGGAGGCAGGGCAGAGAGAGAGAAGAGAGTATATTAAGAATGAGGTGGAAAAGGAAAATATTTTATTTTACACTGAAATGATGTTTCCTGAATGAATAATAGATTAGAAAGATTTTTTTAATAGTGCTCTTACAAGTGCCCCTGCAACATGCAAGCATGAAAACATCACCAGTTGAGCATTTTTGACCTATTTCAGTAAAAAAGCTTTACCTTCCTCCAGCTCCTAACCCTTTCCACCATCTCTCAGCAGTAAGCAAGCAGTGGTTAAGGGGTTGCCAGAACCTGGGAGACAGGCAGGACCCCAGGGACAGACCCTCCTGGATATCCACAGCCCTTCCATCAACCAGCCTAGAACATCCCCTCTAGTCTGACTCCTGCTTTGACTCGATGCTTTAATGTAAGCAAACTATGTGGAGGCACCCCAATGTCCCTGCCCTGTGAGGACAGTGCTGTGGGGTCAGCCCCAGGGACTCTTAAGAGCATTTCATTGATGAAATCACAGACAGGTCACAAACAGGACACACACATCAGGCTCTTGTCCCCAGCCTTGGCCAGTGAATGAGCCTGATGCACCCCAGGGAGCTCATGGGGCAGGGCAGACCCTGGGAAGCCTGAGACAAATGGAACACCAGTTACAAAGGAAGGTTTGAAAGCAGTGCTTGTCTTGCCATTTAGCATTTCACTGCTGTTTTCCTTCCTTGCCAAGGCAATGCCCTAGCACTGATGTTTCAGGCATAGAATTCCCACTGGTGTTTCACTCTGGTGCCTAGAAAGAAATCAGGCCTTTGCTGTATAAGGAATGTCACGAGGATGATTTAGTTACCCAGATCCATTTTAATATATTTAAATTAGATAGGAACCCCCTGGCCCATGGACTCACTGTTGCCTTCCAGAGAAAGGCAGCCACTCCTGCCACAGACAGCTTTGCACCCACCTTTGTCACTATTGGGACCACTTAATGGTCCCAACACCACTGAAAAAAAATAAAATTTGCTTTTCAGGGAGCGCAACATTTTCTTCAGTGTCCTTTGAAGAGTACCCCCACAGGGCTGGCTTGTTTGGAAATTTCGTTTTCCTGGTGGATTCTTATGAAATAAATATTTCAATGCTCTATCAACAGCTCAGCAGAACCCCCCAAGCAGCAATAAATCTCTGAGCTGCACCTAATGCCAGGTTAGTCTCAGATGCCAGCAACAGAGTGAAGCCAAGGTGAGAGATACAGCATGTTACTCTGTGGCTACTGCTAGTGGCCAGCATTGGAGATTGTCTGCAAGTCCCTTGCTCTCCAGGTGGTTCTCAAGGTCCCACTGATGAAGGTATTAAGGTTGTCTGGATAACTCTCATTATGTGCTTTGGAATGGGTTGATTTCTTTCCCAGCACCATATTCTCTAACCATTGCTGTTTGACATTTCCCACAGGCTCTGGTTTTACCCCCATAGTGAATGTTCTGCCAGGCTCCAGGTCTGACCACCTCTGCAGCCCCTAAATCCTGCCCTCCTGGTGCAGGACTGCTGCTTCCACACAAGGAGCAGTGCAAAGTGCCACCTCCCCTCAGAACACAGGCAAAGCTCCTGACCCCCAGCAGTACTGTGGGTCACACCTGGGATTTCAGGGTTGGGATTTCACCTGGGCTCTGCAGTCTGCCCTCAGAACACCATCCCTTCTGCTCCTTCATCTCCTGCTGCACCACTATCCCAAGGGCAACCATCTACAGGATTTCAGGATCTGTCACCAGCACATCTTCATCTTGACCTCAACACTCTGTGCTACTCCATTCCCATCTGAGAGCCTCCTGGGCAAGGGCTGAAGGCAGCAGGGGGGGCCACCACAGTCTGTGCAGGCTGTCCCCAACCCAGAGACCAGCAGAGATCTTGCAGATAAAGGGATTTGAAATAATACTACATGGAGAAAATTCCAAGCTCTGGATAAAAATGGCTTATGGCATCGAGCTGTGCCTGTTGTCTAAGAAATGGAGGGCATCTGTCATCACTCTTACACTGCCCCACACCCAGCACAAATCCCTCATTCATTCCCAACAGACTTTTATTTCAAGTTCTAGACAGTGACAAAGAAAAGAAGAATATAAAGCATCCCCAAGAGAGTGAGCACAGAAATTTACCAACAGCCAGAGCAGGGAAAGACATGAAATGGCAGCAGCAGGTCCTGCAAGCAGTCAGAGCCAGCTCCTGCCTCGTGCTGCTGCACAGCTGGCTCAGCCCCAGCCCAGGAGGGAATGAGCAATCAGGGACATTAATTTCTACTCTCTGATGGGCAAAAAGACAAGCCCACAGGCTCTAACCAAACCTGACTCTTTTTGAAACTTGGTCATTCATCTGTAGAAAGAAGAATAACTCTCTCCAAATCCCCACGTTTTCCTCCTCCTGGTTCGTGAGGCGATACAAGGCAGACACTGCCCCTCTTTGCTGGGTGACCAGATCGTGCAGAACCCACAGCTCTAGGACCTCACACATGATCTGCAGGCCCACTTTCAGTCCTCACAGCTTCACCTCCTCCTGTGGAAGCCTCCAGGCTTTGAAGCACACATCCACATATCACCAGCCCCATCCAGGCTCCCTGGAGGGCCTGTGTCACAACCAAGGGCAGCCAGCAGCTCCCAGGCCACTGCCTTGGCTCCTGTCTTGTCCCTAAATCACACGGGCAGGTGGGTTTAAACACACCCATTGATTTCCTAACCTCACATCTCCCTGGGAGCAGGGGCTGGGGCTGTCACAGCCAGGTTACACAGGGCAAACAGGAGACGCATGAGTTTGGGAACTGCTCCCAGACCAGTGAGGAGGGACAGGTCAACATCAGCTCCCACCAACCCTGGCTGTTAAAAGACGTCTTTTATGGGCAGGGATTTGACAGCCAGTGTGTAAAAGGAGCCTGTAGCCCACAACACAAAACACCATCACCATAAGTAGCATCTCGTGGCCTCCACAGAAGCAGATGTGCATTAACTTGGTCCCTCAGCACACACGGGAGGCTTGTGCTGTTGCTGCTTCACTCTGGATAACGAGGGCTTTAATCTCCAGGTTTCTCAGCTTAGCACCTTGCCAGAACTAGGGCTCATTTTTAGTATTAAAAAATAATGCATATTTATCAAACCTAGTCAGGCAGAGGGAGGGGGAAACAGCTGGCAGCAGCCTCCCTCTCCCCATCTGACATGTGCTTGCCATTTTTCACATTTTCAACAGCTCTCCAGCTCTAGTCCTTATAATTACGATGAAAAAACCCTCACACTCGACCATAGTGCCTCACAGCCAAGATGCCAATGTGTTTCCACATAAAAGCCTCATTGCAAAAAATCTGAAATTTCTCAGTGTCTCTGCTTTATTCCCATCCTCCCCTACATCATTGTATTCACATGGCGTTCAATTATTTACAAGCATACAAAACACTCCAGCCTGGATTCTCAACTGGTATTAATCAGTGAAATGCCAACTAAATCAACAGAGCTACAAAGAATTGCTCCAGAGAAGGATCTGTCCTACTGTCCCTGAAGATCCCTTCTTCCCTTCACAGCACACATTGGGAAGGAAAGGACAAAACACAGTTTTGGTAGGTTTGTTTTTTTCATTCCCTGAGTCACACAAACATATTAATGCCCACACAAAGAGCTGCTCCCCACTGCTGACCTACTTCCCATTTCTGTGCATGTGGCACACTCACCTGCCTGGCAGTCCCAGGTATTCCTGGAAGCATCCACCCCTTACCCAGAACCCTGGGGCAGCTCCTGGAGCTCTGCATGGGGCAGGCCCCTGGGTGTCAGGATAACAGCCTTGACCTAAATGCCACATAACACTCTCAGATTACTCAGCCAGGCCTGGCACTTCCTTGGAGTGGGTGCAGCAGCATCTGTCTCCAGCCTGGTTTTTGGGGGCTTTTTCTCCATCCTTTTCAATGGCAACACTTCCAAAGAGGCCCAAAGGGAGGGACAATTTCCTGGGCTGGTGAGCAGAGAGGGCTCACAGACAGGATGAGCTCCTTCAGTGATGGTTTCATTTCAGTATTACAGCCTCCATCACGTTAATTCAATGAGACCAACAGAGCTGCAGGACACAGAGCACAAATCAGAGGCCAGTACATGGAACAGGCATAGGATATTGCTTCTAAAGCTATGGGACAATCTTCAGTCAAATTGTGGTTTTTAGGATCCCCACAGAAAACTGAGCCTTCCATAAGAGCAGGCCCAGCACAAGCAATCCTTTGGTAAGTCTCTTTTCCAGGACTTTGTGATCACACAAAAATCAGAAACTGACTTCTGAAAGACATTTTGTTATTTGAACCTTCACTTTGAATCAGAAAGAGAAGAGTCCATGAAAACATAATATGAGCGTAAAGAAGAGGTCTGGTCCCTCAAGAGCATTTTCACAGACAGGCTGGAGAACCACGTGCGAGACCCTGAGGCGCCGGGCACCTCATTAGAAGACAGGAAATAAATGAAATCCTATTTCCAACACAGGTTCATGGTCTGGGGCTTCTCCATTCAAAACCAGAAGGCCAAGGAAATGGAGGAGATGCACACCAGGCTGGGTCTCACTGCACTGAGCACAGCTTACTCATCCCTTGTGTACCACCACCACAGCAGAGAGAAGTCACAAGGCCTTCATCATGACTGGAATCATAATATCCATGATTCACATGGAATACTTTTTATACAAAGCACCAAGATAAAAATAAAATGAAGAGGGGAAAACTTAACAAGAAACTTGTTTCATTCCCTACGAGATGGATAAACCAAGATGAATGTAAACAGCTCAACTTGACCCAAATATTTCTTCGTTGCTGAGTAACCCCACAAAAAATGTTGTTATCTCACCAGCATCTGGGGAGATTAGATGGTGGGGAATTTTAAACAAACTTTCACTGTTGTGCCTTGTTTGAGGAATGTCAGACTGGACATGAACCCTCAGGACTTGTAGCACCCCAACCCCTTCCAGGAGGGAGCACACAGCTGAGGAGGGCAGGAAGCATCTGTTACATCTCCAGCACATGGATATGTGGACATGCTGTTGACATGAAGGTTTACATGAAACATTTGGGCATCCAGCCTTCCAAACCCTTCCAAGGGAAGGATGCAGCTGCTCTGTGAAGGCTGCAAGCAGGAAACACAGGCTCAGGCCATGCCTCCAGCAGGAGGTGGGAGCAGTCCCAGCAGATGGCTGTGAGCCATTCTGGGTGGCAGCAGGCACCCGCTGAGGGGCTCAGACTTTGCAGCCCACACTGGCTGCCATATGTTGTGATAGTGGCTCATCATCACACAGGACCCAATTTATAGCATCCTTTGTGGCTGCAAGCACCACACTACCTCACACTGCTCCCCATTAGCACAATCCTCTTTCCACCAAGCATCCTTTAGCAGCTGCTTTCACATTTACTGATTTTCTGCATGTTTCTGTAGGTGGAAGGAGATCTGGGAGATCATCTGAGAGATTCAGGTATGAGGTTTTAGCCTCATTTGTGCTCTGGAGGTCAGGCCTGCTGGCTCCCAACAGATAAATGCTATCTCAACAACACACAGATGCTTTTAGAGATCACCTTGGCCACTGCTAAGCTGTGCAGCATTCCTGCCAAGTGCATCCCAGCAAGCAAGGCTATGCCTGTGACACTGGGAGCTCAGAACAGGGCAGGTGGGAGGTTACAGCTCTGAAAATGGCAGTCCTTCCAGCAACAGCAGGCTTCCTTGGTGAATATCTCCTGGAGAGACTCAGGGAAATGAGAGCAGCAAGGCAAGAAAGGCCTGGAGGTGGCAGGATGGAAATCAGGCTCAGAGGGAGGGATGCCAGTGGCACTGGCAACAGGCTGCAATGACACAACATAAAGAGGGGCAGAGCTAAGGCAGAGCATCACTATGCCTCTGTCATACAGCAGCAACATAAACCCCAGGGCTGTGGCATGATGCCAGTGCAGCCCAGCGAGCCCCAGAGATGGGCAAAGTGGGATGGGCAACCTGAGAGCTGGGCCTGCCACTCTGGGATGGCAAAGCTCTCACAGGTCTGTGGGGCTCTCTGGGAAACATGGCAGTCTGCCCAAAACATGTGGCACCAGCCACATTCAAGTTCATGGAGTGGACTTTGTGTCCTATGAGAGCAAAGAATGAGGTCAGTTCACCCTTCACCTTGTCACCAGGAGGAGCAGGGCACCCTGAACCACTGCTCTGCACCTCACCCAGGTCAGCCCAGCTGCCCAACTAAAGATTCAGGCAATTTACTCTGTAAGGGTCCTTAAAATATCAACTCAGCACAAGTATTGCAGCTCCCACCAGGGCTCTGAGGGAGGACAGTCATCCACACTTGTGCTAGGCAACTGTGGTTGCATCCCTTGGATTTATGAAAAATCTGAGATATTTTTAGCATTTTGAAAAATAACAGCCACTCAGTGTTGGTTATTTTAACTCAGTACAGTCCATGAATTCAGACTAGCCCTACAAGTCCATTTCCTGGCATCCAAGCCATCCCTCTCTCCATGGATGGCTCTGGCCCATTCTGGCCCTCCCTGATCATGGCAGTTACATTTTCTGCCTCAGGTGATGCCTCCCTCATCTTCTCAACAGACACAGCCAGGGAGCTTCCTGGAGCAAGCAATTACAGAAACTGAACTCACCTAAACAAAAAGAATAAAGCTGAGATATATGTCAAAGCCTCATTTTTTCTCTCTACTACACCTAGAACCTGCATCAGACCAAAATCCATCAGTGGGAGCAGACTCTGCTCTTCTCCAGGTGCTGCCTGAGCCTCCAGCAGTGCTGGCAGCTCTCTGGGCTAGCCCAGAGGCTCCAGTTCACCAAGGAGGGCAGCACAGACCAGTTGTCCCATTTAGACTGAATCAACCAGTTCCATAAAGTGGTACTGGTTTCACCAGTGCAGACTGGAGCCTGGGAGCACTACTTTCAGCCCTGGAAAGCAGAGGCTTCTCTATGCTCAGAGCCTGCTGAAAAGCTTTGTTTTTCCTGCCCTACCTGGCAGCGACACACAGAGCCAGCTCCATAATCCCCAGCAAAGCACATCTCAGCTGCAACTTAATCTGAACTTCAGCTCTCACCGACAGCTCAAGTGAAAATGAAAAGCAACTGATAAAAGAAAACCCACAAAATGCAGCAAGTGATGAGGGGGCCAGAGGCAGGGAACGAGACTGGAAAGAGCAAGGCTCTGCTAGATCTGTGGTGGCAAACATTAATTGCCTTTTAAGTATTCCAGTGCTTTCCTCCCCTGGTGGCTGGCAGCTGCAGAATTTCTGCTTGTTCTCCAGTGGAGGAGGAGAGGAAAGCCAAGAGTGTGGCAGCCAAGCAAGCCCAGGGACCAAGCCCACAAACTGACCCCACAGGGGATGGCAGGAAGCTTCCCTAACCCTGAAGCTGCTGATGTTTCCTTTGAGCACCATTGCAGGGCAAGTCTTCCATGTCACCTCAGCCATCTCTGGAGGAACCTGAACCACTGGTGATACCTGTGTGAAAACATAGCTTGAGCTTTGAGTCAAGTGCATCATTTGCTTCTGATCAGAGATAGGGGTAGGAAAAAGCATAAACAAAGCAAGCACAGCCCAGATGTTTTGCCCCAGATTCAGCTACATTTCTGAGACTCTAAAAAACAGAGGAATGACTTTCTCCTCTGCCCTGCTGCCCACAGGCCCCTGGATCTGGTCACTTCCAGCTCTACAGATGGGCCCCACTGTCTGGCAGCACTCCTCAAGCTATCAACACCCACATAACACAGCTAGTTTTGTGCATCCCTCTGCTGCTTTGTGACCTGGAGAGGCCAGGATTGGTAAAGCACAGAGATCACCAGGTCCCATCCATCAGCTGATCATGTACAAGTGTCCCTACAACAGTCCTGAGCCAGCAACAGGCTTTAAATTCAGCCCCTCAAGCCTTCAGCAGATCCCCTCCATGGGAATCTCACCCAGCACCATGCATAGGATCCCACAGCAGGCACAGAAGAGTCAGTAAATAACTTGTCTTAGCTAGACTTTCCTCCAAATGGACAGGAATTGGTGCTGCCATTTTTGCTGGCATTGTCAGGAGTCACTTTCTGGCACTGTAATGGTTTTCATGGGAACTCAGACAAAAAGGATGAAGGAAATCATGCCTCATCCTGCCTTTCCATAACCAAGCCTCTTCCTGAGGGAGGGGGAAAAGCAGCATCTGTAACATAAGAGAAAGGAACTGCTGCTACAGCAGTACAAACAAGATCCCCTTCCACTTGGCACAGCTGGTCAGCACCCCAAGGGATGTTGTAGGTGGGATGATCTGGGGGTTTAACGCTGTTGGTGCTCCCAAGCAGACAACCGGACATGCTGTGAGCAAGAGGGGACTCAATCCCAGGCCACTCTTCCAAAGGAAGAAAGAAAAGCAAGTCCCCTTGAAGCCTGTGGCAGGGCCACATGCATGGCCACTGTGCCATCAAGCCACTAGGGTGTGACAAAACACCACCGGGGGAGTCACAGACAACCACCCACCCCATCACCACGGGGGTGCTGAGGAGCAAAAAGCCATCTGGGGTACAGGAGAGACACTTCAAGAGCAGTGGCCAACAACACAACATAGTACTGCAGAGAGGTACTTGCACCTTCACACACACTGCCCTGTTTCCTCAAAGACCCAATTCCAAGCCCTCCAAAAATCAATGAGATAACAAGGAGATGAGTTGCAGCCAATATGGATTTGTCAGGAGCAAATCACATCACTCCCATCTATCTCCCTCCTCCAAGAGCCTAACAGGCTTTGGGCACAGCACTCCCTGTCAGACACCTCCACTCCAGCGAGGCTTCTGACAGTGCCCAGGCTGCCACTCCCATCAGCCAGGGGAATGGGGTCTGAAGAGAAACAGTGACAGGGCAGGCACAGAACTGCTCAGAGAGCCATGTGTAAAGAGCAGATATCAGCACTCTCCTGTGCTACAAAGGCAGAGCATATCGACAAACAGGATTTTGTAGGAATCTGTCAAACACCTGCCTTCTTCAGAGCTTCTGCTACAGAGCTGGATGATGGAGCAAAAAGAAAACTCATTAAATTCACAGGTAGCATGGAGGTGGGAAGAACTGGCAGGTTCTTTTAGAAGACAGAAATAGAAAATGTTGGTCTCTTAAGAAAACATCTTTTTTCCAGGGCAGATACAAGGGCCAGGTTTTTCTCTCCAGCAGGAATAATCAGCTGTCTAAGAACAAATGTCCAAAGAGAAAGAACAAGTTTTCAGGGTCTTGCTTCACCACTCTTGCATATCAGGGGTTACTGATGCTGTAAGGAACTGAGACCTCTTGCCCTTAACCCTACGACAGTACTATGTAGGGTTTAAGGCATTAGGCAGGCATCATGGATCTCTTCCCGAGCAGCATGCAAACAGAATCAGTATCAAGCTCAAGGGCCCAGAACAGGATCAGAAAACAAGAATTCCACTCTCAGGCTGCTCTTTATCTCCTGCATCACTGTCACCTCGTTGCAACTGGCACTCTGAGTGCCTCTTGCTTCAGCAGGGAAGGTGTTGCTGTGCCAGCAGCACATCATGCTAATCATGACAGCCCAGCACAGGCTGCATCCCCGGGCTGTGCATGCCATACATGCTTCACAAAGTTGTCCCAACTGCCTGCCCAAGCCTTCCCCATAACCAGCTGCATCCAGTTCTACTGTCAAGTGTCCTTCCTCTTTCCCTGTGACAATTCACACCGTTTTAACCCACAGACTCTGCAAGACAAGGACTTGCCATCTCCAGTTGTCACTGGAAGCAAGCAAGGCACAATTGCCCCACAAGAATAATGAGCCAGCATTTCCAGATGTGGTCTTTTTTATGGAAAAATATGGCCAAGCCCCTGCAATGAGCTACATTTTTAGCCTGAAGAGAAGATACACTTGCAGCCATTCTTCACATGATCCTTGGGCTTTCCCTCTAGCTGCACATTTTTGGTTTATCTCAGTGTGAGCTGGTGGGGAAGTGGACCTTGCAGCCCTGGGAACTCTGATGTTCCAAGAAAGTTCATCCACTGCCAGAATAAGAAAGCAGAGTTTCCAAATAAGTGACATTTCCTTTGGTAGCAATTGCAGGGAAGACTGCAAAGTAGCAGAGGATTGATCTGGCTCCTGTGGAGGTGACTAATGGGAACGGGATCCCGCAGCTACAGCAGGACTCGATGGCACTGCCCCCCACAGCTGCCTCGGTACAGAGACACTGCCCCCACATGGAATGGAGGGAATCCTTGCACCACGTTCCCCACACGTACAGCTCCCACAGACACGTTTTGCCAAGCCCTCCAAGAACTCAGAATGGGAGGCAAACACTTGAAATAAAGGCAGGAGAATCGTGTCAGGGAAGCACTTCAGGTTCAGATGTACCCAGTCAGCTGGCAAAATCCTCTCCACTGGAGCATCACCCAGACCACAGGCTTTTAGCACCGTATGGAGCATGACTGAATGCAGTCTTATCCCTCCAAAATGAAGACTGAAATAAAGCATTGCAGCAGAAATTATAGTGAGACTCAGGGTAATCCCAGGGCAGGTCTTTTCATGGTGAGGTCAAGACAATTCATGCATCAGGAACTTGACCAAATTTAAAGAAAGGTTCAAAGAAGAGACAAAGTGGATGAAATGGCTTGTATTTATTACCCACCACAAAAGACAGCAACAAGATCAAGGTGTAAAAGCAAGGCATTAGCACCTCTGTGGTCAGCATCAATCTGTGAGCATCTGCCATCTCTCCCACCAGTACTTATTGTGGTTTCTCTCCCGAAGGATGGGCTATGCATGTACATATCTGTACACTCTCCTTCAGACTGAAGGCTCACAGCACTGACAGCCTTGGCACAGGCTGGTGAGGCTCCACAGCCTTCCATTGCTTTTTCTCCTTCAGAAGACACTAGGCATTATTAGCACTGCCAAAAAGCCTGTGAAGTTTAAAGCAGGATTGTCGTGCTTTTGTTATTCTCACAGATGCCAACACCACAAGGGTGCCCTAGAATTTACACAAGATCAGCTGGGAAGTGAATGGAAGGTACAGGCTATGTAAATTCACCTCAAAAATGGCCCTGAGCACTGGAGGGCAGGGTTAGTGTGCCACTGGCACAGTCAGTTCAGCTCTTGGCTTTCTCACATCCCTTGCTGCCATTAAGCTCTGTCAGAGCACCTGTGATCCACACTATTAACACCAGCATGTCAGCTCATTCCTGCCTGAGAGCAGCAGCACAGCCACAGCTATTCGTGCCTTTTGCCACCTCTCAGCAAGACCACAGCAATCTGACAGCCTGCAGTGTGTAAAGAGCTCTATCCAAAATATGCTCTGCACCCCGAGTGCTCTGTAATCCCATTTCCACACTGAGCTGGTCAGCTGCCTCCCAGGTCCTGATCCAGAGATCCAGGAGAAATCTGATCCAAGGCCTTGGCCCTCATGTCCCTGAGGCCTCAGCAGCAGAGGCAAAGCTGCTTCCCAGGATGGAGTGAGCATGGAACACCTCAGAGTGCCACAGGATCCCCAGGGGCTCATCCCAGCCATAGGCAGCAGAACCTCCTCAGTCCCTGCTGAGCTGCTGCTGCCCGGGGAGCACAGGTTATCAGACATCTCCTGCTGCAAACCACTGGGTTTCTTTGTGCTACCTGGTGTGACAGAAATGCACCATGATGTGGATTTAAAAGAAATATCCTAGAACATGACTTTCCACTGCAGACACGTAACCCCTGGGATGACACTGAAATATCCAGACCCTGACAGATGCAGACACGTTCACTGTCATGCACAACTCAAATCTCTCAGACATCCTCAGAGCACAGGAAGCTCTGTCTGCAGCCCACACTTATAGTGAAGAGCTTATAAATTCTCAGTCAGCCTGTTCAGTCATATCAAATTAGCATGGGAGTTGTTGGGCTCCTTTGGAACAGGACTGGGACAGGTTATCTGGAACAGGACAGGTATTAGAGAGATGGAAGGGAGAGGTGGGCTCTCAGTGCAAGCAATGACTATCATGGCATGAAGTGACAGAAAGATGTAGTGTCTGTGCCTCTTCTGAGCTCAAACAATTCCCCTATGGCTCTGCTCCCTCATCTGTAAAGACAAGGAAAACTTGGCTCACCTATCAAATTCCTATTTGCATCAGCTAAAAAGAATAAAGGTCTGGTCCCACGAGGTTCTGATTCACTCTGCTGCAGGTGCCTTATCCCTTTACGACAAGTTAATGGGAGCTGTGGTACGAAGCAATCCACCTTGTTTGGATGTGTTGGAACAGATGACTTATGAAGAAAGGCAGCCTCAACACCTCACCCTGCACACTCCCAAATGTTGCTATAGACCTTTTCTTTACCCGCCTCTGCCAATTTTCACCATGAGCTGTACTGCTTTATTATCACCTCTCTAAGGCTCCTCCACATGCTCCAAGCTCATCCCAGGCTACCTAAACACCAGCCAGGGCAGGCAGAGAGCCATTAGCACTGCAGTGCTGTTATTGCAGCTGCCTGGGCCGGAATTAATGCTGCTCAGCCACGGCACAGTGAAAATATTGACTTTCCAGCTAATCAAACCAAATTCCATGAAAGCTACAAATTCAGACTTCAAAAAAATCCATCAATGATTCATAAATATTTGAAAGTGCTAGATTGATTGCATCTGGATTACTGCAGTGGAGGGAGCTGAGGTCTGGCTGAGGAGGAGATGGACGAGGCAGCTGCTCAGACCTTGATGTCATGGTTCCCAGGACTGCATGGACCTCCCGAGCCTCAGTGAGAGGAAGAGCACTATACCCCAGTGCTGTGTTATCTGTGCTGCTGCAGCCCCACTCAGTCTAGAGTGCCCAGCCTGCAGGTAAGGATGTACCAATCCCGCTGTTGGCACCATGAAGATTAGAAGCCTAATAACCTGGTTGTTTAACTTCTGACCCTGGAATAAAAAAGTAAAAAATATATAGATATTCCAACCTCCTCCATTCGTTGCTGCCCACTAACAAGGTTGTTGGCATTCCCAGAACACTTCAGCTGGCCAACCTTCAGCTGGTCTCCAGGGAAGCAAGGGGATTTGTTAGCCTGGCCTTCTCTCCACCCAGCCCAGCCCTTCCATTTTTATGCATTCAGCCAGCCAAGGAGGGGTGTTTTATGTTCCCAACAACCTTTCCAAGGGGAACAAATTCCAGGAAATTATGCAAGATGCAACAAGTCAAAATGATCTATTTTTACTTCACCCCACAGAGAAGCTCCAACTTTTCCCACATAAAAGAAAATTAATCTAATTCAAACTTGGATGGGGGAAACTTTTCGGAAAGAAACACAATAAATAGCTTTGGTTCACTGCAGACAGTCTTTGCTGCACAGAAGTTGGTTTGCAAAGCCACTGCAGGCTGCCTTTGTCCTCCAAGTCTCTGGAGCTACATTTGTACACAAAAGAAGCCAGCACAAAGTCCTTGCCTGTGAAACCATATCTCCAGCTCTTGAAATCAAGAGGGGAAACAGAGGCCTACAAATCTTACTCTGAAACACAAAACTCTCCTTCATTAGCAACTGACATGAGAGAGAGTCCTTCAGGGCAGGGCAGACAGGTAAGAGAAGAGGACCAAGGCAGGTTCAGGGCACCGTGCTCAGCCCCATCTCCTGCAACCGCCTCATTCCTCAATGACTGCCCTGGCAGGAAGCACAAATGCTGACTGAAGTGCTCCTGTGATTTCAGCATTCAGTGTCCCCTCCATAATCCTCTCTGTAATCCTGTAAGCTAACACAGCACAGCACTGCAGCCTCTCCCTTGGTAGGAGCACTCCCAGCTCCGAGGCTCTGCAGAGAGCCAGGCGAGCGTGGCCTCTGTGCAGGGCTGGTCTTTGGAGCAGACAGGCAGAAATCCCAGAGGCTGGCAGTGCTGGCTGGCACTCCAAGAGATCCAGCTTGCCCAGGAGCACTGTATCCACCCCCATGAGGGAAGGCATGGCCACAAAAACCTCACTTCACCCAATTAGGTGCCTCATGTCCATGCTGTGCACAGAGGGCAGGGCAGACGTTGCTGGCAAGGGCTGGCCCCCACCATAAGGGAGAAATCTGCTCCTGATCCTTTATGAAGATCAAGCTCCCAGAGTCTGCCAGCTGCTTGACCACAAACCCTGACAAGAAGGAAAACATTTAGCTGCCAGCCTTCTCCAATTTCCAGTCCCCACCAAGCTCAAGATCTGGGCAAAGGGCCTCTCCCTCCCTGGCATTAAACCATTGGCCAGGGCACCTCAGTACTCAAAACACTGCTTGCACTGGTGGCTTGCTGGCTGGGGTTAAACCACAACGCACTGAAATAAGGCAATTAAACCACTCATTTCTTTCTCACCACCAAAAATAAACAGAGGCCCTAAGATAGTGGTTCTAAACACAAGATTAGAAAACATTCCTTGCCCATAAGCTTCCTGGAGCAAGCCTTCCTGTCTTCATTCCAGTTAAAGATACCTTTAACACAACTCACTCTACAGCACTGTTGGTTCCTCCCCAAACATCTAAGAATAGTCTCATGTATTTAAAGATTTTTTTCCCTAATCAGGAAAGAAACAGGACAATCACTTGAAGTAGCTTAGTGAACTAGTTAAGAGTCACAAAAACCTCAACTTTATTTGGCAGCCATGGTACATACATTCTTCTGACCCTCAGGGCTTACGTGGAGTTTGAGGGCAGGGCTGAACCTTGGTTCTGTGCCACTGCAGTGCTGGAGATAGGAAATGAGCATCACAACTACCACAACAGCCAGCAAAGCAGCAAACACACCCATGCTGCTCTGTCGGGGTTATCTGCCACAGCTGCCTTGGCCTGTCACACTGCCTTGTAAAGACTGCATGAGAAGGAAGAGGAGAAGAGGTCCCTGATAGTGCCCCACAACCATGTGCCACTGCTTCTCCAGCCTGCTGCTGCACACACACCTCGTTTCTTGCCACCCTCTACATCCTCACTCCCCAGGGTGAAATTGTTTCCTAGGAAAATCAGAGGATCTCCTGTTTAAGAATTGGACTCCAGTTTAAGTAAAAGCTATTTAAAAAGAAACCTGTCCTTGTGAGTTTGCTCATGGAAATCAATGGCATGCTAGCAGATGTACCAAAATCCCCCAAAGTGCACGTGTCAGTGCATTTCTTCCTTCAGAGATCATTAATGGCTCATGACCAAGGTCAGGAGTCAAGTCTAAGACTTTGCTGCTGATATAGAGGAAAGCATCTTTGCAGTGACACAGGGCACAACCTGCCCAGCTAATAGACTCACAGGAACTCGACTCCCAGACCTCATCCACCCCCTAATTTATAAATAATAAATTGCCATTTTAAAGCTGCTGTCTAGGAAGAGTATCCTAAGCCTTTGCCACCCCTTGGAGAGTGCAAACACAGTGACCAGACAAGAAACACACAGCAGATTAAAACGGCTGTAAGTAAAATCAGCTTCAAAGCCAGAATAAAAGCCAAGCACACCACCAAAATCTCCTGGACGAAGGTTTTTAGCAGATAAGGCCTAAAATGGGCAGGCCAGGGACCAGCCCCCCCAGGCTCCTCAAGGGAGAGCACTCAGTCACCATAGAGACAAAGCACAGGCACGATCGCTCTTGTCCCCACTCTGCAACCTCCGTCTCCTCCGAGGCTCCGGAGCAGATGGCAAGCTGCGAGCAAGGCAAGGAGGGACTGTGAAATGCTGCATGTAAATAAGACAGCCAAACACTTTTGCTGTGCCTCGGCAGCAGCCGAGCAGGGCTATTAAGGGGCTGCTGCAGGCGAGCGGCTCGGCAGCAGTAATGAGCTGGCCACGAGTGACTGATTCCGTGTCAGGCTTGGGCGGGATCGATCAGAGGCTGCAGCGCTGCCACTCCGCACTGACGCCGGCTGATGGATCGCCTGCAAGGCCACGGACCGGGGGAGCGAGGCTGGGGATAAACCACAAGGCAGCGTCCCAGGAGGAGCCAGGACAGCGCCGGCACTCCGGGCCGGAGCTATCCCGAGCACTGAGCTTCTCCCTGCTTTCAGAGGCAAATGAAGATGTTCCTGTTATAAGTAAAATATCTGCCAATTAAAAAAAAAAAAAGGTTGCAGAGTGAACAAGTTAAAGGAGCTGCTGCCAAGGTGGAGTTCTACCTGTTTGTTATTGTAATCACCGGTCGTTTTCGTTAATTGCTCCTTTTGTATCAGTATGACCCTGCCTAAAGCTAAGTCGACGGCCCTTCTCCCCGGACAGCGAGAGGAGGGGACATGGGGGGCGGGGGCATCAGAAGGCATGCAAAATAACCTCGGGACCAGCATGCCATGGGAAGCCACCCCACCAAACTTACAGAAAAGACCCCAAAAACAATGAGCCAACGCAGAATTAAGAGATCAAAGTGATGTCTCGACGTGAGGAACAAAGTACTGAGCCTGCAGAGATGCTGAGAACCTTTGCTGCCCCTCGCCGTGACCTAAGACTTGAGCTGGAACCAAGACAATGGAGACTGCAAAACTTTTGCCGTGCCTCCCAGAGTATAACCCTACTGCTCCCGGACGGGTGGATCCCCGAATTTTGCTTCCTCGGCGACAAACTTGCACCCGTTGAGCCTCCCAACCTTAAGCTGATCACTCCTAATAAAGGCATTGAAAGGAGAAAAAGTTTCCTCCCCTGTTTATTTCGGTTCCTTTTTGCTGGTGCCCTGATAGTCTCAGGAGTATCTTTATCAGCACAAAGTCCTATCTGGGTCGGGAAGCAGGAACAGGGATAGCTTTACGTCTTGGAGAAAAGTATGATTTGCAACACAGCTGCCACAGTCCTTTTGGAGACTCCTCCCCACGGGAAGGGAAGGTGAAGAGGCGGAAGAATGCTGCTGTGCTTTGACACGGGACACACCAAGTCCTTGCAGCTCAGATTGTCCCATCACTGCCCCAGCCAAGAAACAGGTGCTTTTTCCGGATTCTCACTTTGTTTCCCAGCCATTCAGAGTATCTGGTACTTTGTTTTTTCCCTTTATACCTGATTAATTTTTCCACCTTAAAATTATCTCAGGCAAGGGACCTGCATATCTCTTGGGCTTAGCCTGCTGTTCCAAGAGAAGGGAACAGCTCTGCACCTCTCAGATGGACTGAGGCAGCTCTCAGTGCACATTTGGTACCCAAAGCAGTATCAGTGGGTCCCTCCTCACGCATGCAAGGCCAAGCCTTCTGCACAGCCACATCAGCACACCCTGCCCAGGCAGAGAGAAGCAGGAACAACATCCACCTGGAGTGCATTATCACAGCAAGGCCTTGATGGATCCGAGCTGCAAAGGGCAGACTGACAGCATGTGGAGACTCTCCCCTGGAAGAGAGGAGTATTCCCATTCCTGGTGCTAACCAGTGCACCACAGCCCAGCTCAGCTTGCAGGGCCTGGGGCTTTGAGATGAAGGGTCTGCCCACCATCAGTCATTAGAGCAGTCAGCAGCAGTTATGGATTTCTCTGAGTTTACACTCTTCCACTCTCCCTTACACAGCCAAAAAAGACTAGCAATAGTCATAGCTCAAATACTCTATTTAAAGGCTGCCTTGAGGACTAGAAGTTAATTTTAAAACTAACTGACCTAAGCTCTCTGCTATAGTACCTCAGGAGGAGTCTGGAAGGGTGGGGTTACTGCTAATGCTTGTCTAGAGCGTGTGTATTTTACCTCCCAGCTCTTATTTCACATTATTAATGTCAAGGTTTTTTAACAAAATTTGTCTTGGTCAATTAACTCAGACGGGGATGCTTGTAACATTCCAAATAAAGCCAACCACATCCTGTGCTCAGAAAGATGAGCGAGCATGGCTCAGGAAGCAAGGGAATGACAAGGGCAAGGCATGACTCACACCCACCTCACTCCCACATCCCGGAAAACAACCCACCCCACCAGCCTGGCAAGGACACAGACACCAACAGCCTCCTGCCCTCCCCACAAGGGCTCTCTCTGCTGTCCTGCACACCAAGGCTAACAGCTGCCCCTAGCACAGAAGAGAAAAGTCTGTTTTGAAGTGTATTTGCCCAGTGGATCTGTCACAACAAAAGCATCACAAAGACACTTGCAATGACACTGTTGTACACTAAAAATAGAAAGAGGGATTCCTTTTCATAGAAAGGTGTTACTTGTGCATCAAAATATCTCTTGGTTTGACGTTTATCACATTCAATTACCATGAGTTGATATTGAAGGTACAGTCCTTACCTGACCAGGGCCATGAGGGGCTGCCCAGCATCTCTGCAGCCAGGTAAGAATCACACTGGGGAAGCTGGGGCCAATTCCCTTGGATTTCAGTAGCTACACTCTGCAGTGGGTCACTTCACATGTTTTTTTTTTTGCCTTGCCTGGATGACCACTGCTGTGGAACTGGAGGACAGTGACTGGTTGGCACAGGAGAGGGATGCAGGCAGAGCTATATTAATCCTTGACTGCTGAATGAGTATGCCTCCCTTCCCAAAAACACCTCAGGCTGTTTCCAACTGAAAAACATTTGTGTATCAAAACATCCAAGTATTTCTCCAAACTATGTCAAATCCAAGAGACAGGAGTACTTCCAGGGAAACCTGGACAAAAAAAAAAGTAATTTAGAACTTCTTCATAGATCTGAAACCAAGTGTTTTGACTATCAGAAATTCATGTCTCTGCTGAAAAAACCAAACCTCTCTCAAATTTAAGGTCCTCACAGAAGCTGTACTTTCACATAAATAGAAGTCATTGTACAAGTAGCGAGGAAGGATTTTTGAAAGCCATCATCATCTGAACTCACCACTTTTTCCAAGGAACACATTCACAAGTATATTTTTTGCTACAGGAATTATAGCACATGTCATTTCCAACCAGAACATGCACGACCCATCTCAAATCTGTGATATGGTCAGAGCAGGCACAAACCCGTGGGTGCCTGGGGTGAGAATTGCCTCCGGCTGCCCCCAGGCCTTCCTCATCAAGTCAACTGCTAATGAAGAACTGGTAAGTGCCCATCTTAGGGGAGCAGCCCCCACAGCTGTGTGGGCAGGGCAGACCTGGCCTCAGACTGTCACCTGGCACGACAGGCACAATGGGACAGGTCCAGCAAGCACCGAGGTCTGCAAGGAATGAGGCTCACATGGAGAAAAGCAATCTGCTGGTGACCACCACGAGAGCACAGGTAAATGTCTGGTTCAGGTGAGCATTCATTCACACTGCCCCCACAGTTTCATATGCCAGTCAATGGAAAAAAGGGCTGCTCTACATGTTTGGTTTTTAGGCCAGATATCACCTAAAAGGTCCTAGCAGATGTCAGCTCTTGCCAGCCACAGGCTACAAGTCCCAGGGTGCAGGTGCAGACCATACCACTTCTGGCCACACAAAGCCCACTGGAATTCCCCCCACAGGCTCCTGTTCAATCCCAGCCCCTCCAGAAACTCATTCCTGCCCTCATGTGCAGCTGTCTGTGCTGGTGCAGCTCCCAGCTTTCAGTGGAACAAGGCAAGCACTCAGGACCTTCTCGAGCCACCTTCACAACAAACCACCCCAGGCACACATCCCTGCTCAAACACTTCCAGATGTGCTCCCTGGTTCAGGGTTACCAATCCCAGCAGTATTCCAGCTTTGCACTGCTCACACCTGCACAGACCTGTGCTGACTTCTGGGGTGTCCCTCTGGGTGCCACAACATACCTCAGCCAGTCCCTTGCAGGGACTCTGACATCCCATCCCAAGAAGCAGCCTGCTCACAACTGAACTGCAAACCATGTCAGTTCCATTATCTGCACCAGAACACATGAAGAACTGCAGCTAACAAAATAAATAAGTGCCAGTCTCCAGTTCAGGAGTACAAAAAGGCAATTGCTTTGATTTGCAGTACAAACTAGAACTTGAAGGAAAGCAAGACCAATTTCTACTAATTAGAATCATAAAATCCCAGACTGGTTTGGGTTGGAAGAGACCTTCAAGATCCTATCACTCCATGTGTCCTACCACAGGCAGGAACACCTTCCTCAGGTTGCTCCAAGCCCCCTCTAACCCAGCCTTAAACATTTCCAGGGATGGGATGGGATAATGTTGAAGAGTGCAATGCAAGATGTTTTCTATCACCATCTGCATGGCAGATTATCTTTTTTCAAGTGGGCAGTTTGCTTTATCTCTCTCTTTGAATGACCACATTCACACCTCCCTCGGGAGGGGACATTGCTGATAACAGACTATTGAATATCAGTGCATGACTGATAAGAACTGTAACATCCCATTGTGAGATGCTCCGCCCAGAGGGAGGAGCCAAGCATTGCTACCTGGATATAATCCAGAGGTTTTGAAACACCAGCCCGGCTTTCTCCACTGGATTCCCCAGAGGAACAGCAGCTGCCTCTTCTTCCACGGGATCTTCAGAGGAAGAATACATCCTTCTCTACAGGACCCCCTTGCTCCAACAGAACCACAGGTGATACTTCAGGAGGGCTGCAGCCACATTTCCAACTGGACTGCTACCAACACCCCACAGGGTGTCAGGCTGGGTTCTGACTGTCAGTGTTGTTCCAGTGTACTGCATTGTTTATTTTGTCCTTTTTTTTTCCTTCCCTATTAAAGAACTGTTATTTCCTGCTCCCATATTTTTTGTCTGAGAGCCCCTTAATTTAAAATTTATAGCAATTTGGAGGGGTGGGGAGGGTTTACATTCTTCATTTCAGGGGAGGCTCCTGCCTTCCTTAGCAGACTCCTGTCTTTCCAAACCAAGACAGGCAGCCACATCTTCCCTGGGCAAGCTGTGCCATGGCCTCACCAAAATTCTCACCCTTCTAGTTCATTCAGCATGGATGTGGCAATAGCACAGAGCAGCAGAGGAGCTGTAGCTGTTGCACAGCTGTGACAGGTAAGTCAAGAAGCAGCTGAAGCAGGTTATTGTGCTCATCCAGCTGCCCAAGAAAAGAGTTTTCAGGATAACCTTTCATTAGTGAATCCTGCTTTGGGCTGCATAGCCCACCTGTGCTGGATGGCAGCAGCCAGCTCCCCAAATCCTTCTCATGTAACTGAGGGCACAGCATCACAGGGATCCTGCAGATCCCCAGAGCCCTTCCAAGGGAGAGCACAGCCCCCCTGACCCAGCACACACAGCACTGCCCTTGCCCTTCTGATGCTGCAGATCAGAGGTGGGATCAATAGCACACTCCGGCTCAAACCAGTGTTCAGGGCAAGGATTTGACACTGACTAGTAACAGCAGAAACACTGACCTCATTGACTATCATTTTCCAAGCAAAGGAGTGAGTAAGGAGCAGACTAGCAGTGCCAAGAGCAAAAGACTAATTTGGTGGGGGCTTTCTATTTAATATCCATGCTCTTGATCCTACAGAGATTTAAGATTTCTTTGGGCCTACACACTTGCATAAGGTTGTGTGTGCATTTAAGAGACTGTAGGATCTAAGCCCAACTTTTTACTAAGTACTAGATAAGCAAATTTGCCTAACAGGAATTTTAATTTGCCATTAGCCCTTTAAAAATGTATTTGTTCTCTGCTAAATAGTAATAAATTAGCCTAACAGCAATCATTTATGTTTCTTTAGCATCTTGGAAGCATCTCAATACATTTTTACCAACCACAGCAGCCCAATGAAGCTAAATCAACTGCCACATGTACATCTCACAGGGCTTGGTTTGAAGATGGGGTCTTTACAGTAGAAAGCCTGAATTTTTCACTAACTCACTGAAAAAAACATATTTATAATTTCAAGTAGGAGGGAAGACGCACAGGAGCTCTGCAAGAAGAGTTTAATATGGTGAAAGGAAGAATTTCTTTCAGCAGATTCTGTACCCTGCCCACCTACCCACCCTCCCTGCCAGCACACATCAGGAGGTTCACACACAGCGAGCCCAGCCCTTCCAAGGAGGCTGGCACGGCCTCCTGCACACCTGGGCTCTGACACAGGCACCAGTGCCTGCCCCTGCCCCACACCAGCCCAGCTCCAGAGGTGGGCACTCCTCCCAGGGCAGGGATGGGAGCACACCCAGCCCAGGCCTGCCTATAGCCTTGGGGATGGTTACAAGGACCAATCCTGGAGAAATCTGTGTTTCACAAGTACTACAAAGCTTTTTTGGGGGGGCTTGCCTGCTTCCTGAGCTCCCTTCCCAAATGCAGAAGGGTATTATCACCTGGAAAAGGCTGGAGAGGTGACAGACACTAACCAGGCAGGAATCTCCAAACTGGAGCTCTAAAATGTCTGTATTTTGGCATTCCTCCTCTCCACCATAACCTGCAGCATGTATCACAACCCATTTCACTCCCAACACCATCCCTGAAGTAACACCACTGCAAAGGCAAGGAAGGGAAAGAACAGCAATGCCTAAAGAGGAATTGAAGCTGACCCAGGATGGCACAGGAAAAAACACTCTACCTCTCCCAAAACCAGCCATGCTGTCCCCTCTCCCACCAAAGAGCTGCTCCCTTGAGTGCAGCTGGGAAGTAATGAAGGACTGGGTGGAAATAGATTTTTTTGTTCTGCCTGGCCATGGGCTACTGGAGCCAGGCTCATTAGCTATGCACGGCAAGCAGCAGCACTCCCTCATTAGCAGGCCACTCGTCAGCTCCAGCCACCTTCATTATTGGTTCAAAGGAGTGTGCCCAGCCATTATTGCCCTCTCCAGAAACTCAGCCTAATTGGCTTAGGGAACATACAGGTTAAGAGCATGAACAGCTCTGCAGCTAGCACAGTTTTGCCAAGTCATGATTTTATGAGTTCAGGGAATTGCATATCCTCAGGTCCTGGAGTCTTCAGCACTGCACTTAACCTCACTTTCTGCATCAACTGAAGGGGACAGGATGCTTCTAATCCTCATGGCTACACGAGGAAAGAGTGGCCCTTAAAGGACTGCCAGATAGAAGAACTTTACAAATTTTTTCCTCTTTATTTTTTGAATTTGCAGGCCATTTCCCAGGGAAGAGCTGGTAATATAACTTCCACAAACACAGGAAAACGGGCATGTTTGCTCTGAGCCAAGGAAGCAGCTAGCCCAGAGCCCACTGCCCTGGGCAGTGAAGCTCTCTTTGTTCTCTGAAGCCACAGCACAGGCAGAGCCTGTGTTTCCCTTTTTCCCAAGGCCAGGGAACCTCTGTCCTCAGGCACCAGCCCACACCCAGCCCACCTACAGGGCTGGTGTTGTTCCATCCACCATCACAATCCAACTCAAGAGAGAAGAGAGGAACAAGGACAAGGAGAGCCCCTTCTCCAGCCACAACCACCACCAAAACACACCCAGCAAACCATACCTTCAGTTCCTGAGCCATTCCTGTTCAAATGATCCAACATCCATACTTGTCCTAAGGCTTTTGCAGAGGTTTCTCTCCTCTAAAGCTGAAGCAATGCATCAGAACCATTCCCCCAATTCCTCCTTGCTCATACACCTCTCCCCAGTTGTCCTTCAGACTGAAGGACTTCTATATTCTCCTGAAGGTTGTCCTTCAGACTATCTCAGCTCCTCTGGCCAGCATGGTTTATTACCTTGTTACAAGTTCCAGGTGCTGCAGTGCTCACCTGGCTGAGCCTCCCTGTTGGTGCCACCTGTTTGCAATTACCAGGGATGAGCCAGGGACATCACTGGTGGGCTACCCCCACCCTGGTGTTGCTACCACCTGAAAACCTGGGCCCTAACACATCTCAGCTGCCTGCTCCTTTCCAAGCCTCTTGAATTCCTGACTGGATTTCAGCCTTGCAGCCCAGTTTCCTGGGGCCTGTACTCTAGGCAGACATTGCCCTTGGTGTTTGTTAGGGGTTAGGAGTTTTCCTTTTGTTTCTTTCTCTCATGGAATTTTGTCCTATTTGTTGCTAAGAAACAATAACAACCAGTAGTAAGAGCAACAAAAGATGTACCTAGGAAGGAGGAAAGGAGTGTACCTGGCTGCACTTCTCTTATCTGAGGGCTTTCTCTTGGAGGGGCAGAGATCCCCTGAGATCTGTCTGGGGAAGTGCACTGGGTGCAGATCCCCTGAGATGTGTCAGGGGAAGTGCACTGGGTGCAGATCCCCTGAGATGTTTCAGGGGAAGTGCACTGGGTGCAGCTCCCCTGAGATCTGTCAGGGGAAGTGCACTGGGTGCAGCTCCTTGCTCTCTCCCGTCCCTCGGAGGGGAAGCCGCTGTGCTCCCTGTGGGGAGATTCGGCAGCGCTGCGAGGCTCCGTCTGCTGCTACCTTTGCCACCGGGAGCGAAGCTGTGCTTGTGGAAGCGGCTGTTGCACCGGGGCCTTACCAACGCCCGACCCCGGGAGAAAAGGGCCCTTCACCATCTGCTCGGGTGCCTCAGGGCAAGCCCTGGAACCCCGGGGCCCTTTCCCCTCAGGGGAGCCTCTCCCGGCTGTGTTCGGGAGCTGGGCCTCGCCATTTCTCTGCCACTGCTCCGGGTTTTTGCTGCACCGTAACCGCACACCCCATGGCTGCCGGGGCACCCCGCGGCTCCCGGCACAACTGCCCGGTTTCCGCCGCCTCTCGCTCGCTGCCGGCTGAGCTGCCCCGCCGTTCCGGCCGCAGCCCGGCCCGCCCCGGCACCGCCGCCATCGCCGCGTGAGGGAGACGCGCACAGCGCCCCCTGCCGGCGCGGGGAGCCCCGCCCGCCTGCCCGGCCGGGAGCCGGCAGCGCCCCCTGCGGCCGTGCCGGGAACTGCAGCGCGGGCCGGGAAAGGAAAGGGCAAGGGCAAGGGCAAGGGAAAGGGCCGGCACTGCTGCTCCAGCTTTGCGTTCCCATCTAACCCATTCTTAAAGCCAGCTCTGCCCTAAATCCCCTTAGTTTCAAAGTTACAATAATTCCGAGGGAAGGGGGTCATACTCTCTGTGAAAAACGAATATTTTATGCAAATATTAAAATGAATATTATATGTGTTGCTTTTGCAAATATTAAAATGAATATTATATGTGTTGTGTTAGAAAGTAATGCTGTATTAATTCTCTTAAGTAGTGTGTTAAATATAGTTTTAGATTATAACATAATGTTAAAATAGAACCTATGCTATGTAGGATACTTTTTTTAAAGAAAGGACTCCCAGCAAGATAGCAGCCACAGGACACCTAAATCTTTCAGAGAAAGAGGATTTATTGCCCTCTTATCAGAAGAAACGAACTTCTTCCCGCCTTGAAGGTGCCATTAGGATTAAGAGGAAGAAGTTGAGATGACCAGACAGAATCCTGTATTTGAATGGAATTTATGCATCATGTATGAGGTGTATGAATATGCAACAAGCTGTTGCTTTTAAGCACTAATCCTTTGTTAATGGGGGTCCTTTTTCGGGCTTGTGCTGCCCAGAAAAAGGTACCCGGACATCTGTAACTCTTTGTTTCTATTGTCTCATATTGTCCTAATTCAAATTGTCCAATTTATTATTAGTCTAATTATATTGCTATTTTTATAACCATTTTATTACTATTAAACTTTTAAAATTTAAAAAACAAGTGATTGGCATTTTTCACACTTTCCATTCCAAGGGAGGTTCCCACCTCCCCTGGCAGACACCTCTCTTTCAAACCAAGACAGTGTTAGGGGTCTGTCTGAACCTTCAGCTGAGCCGATCTGCTGAGAACTCAAGCAGACTGAAATGGATGGGACAACTAGCACTGTTAAGCTCATCTTGCAGCCTATTTCTTTCTTGCATCATTCTGATAAAATTCCCTGTAAACTGCTGGAAGAAATTTAATATTTTACATTGACATATGATGCAGAGGAGTGTGTTTAGGGATTTTTTGATAGTAATGGCCAAAAAAGCATCCCTTTGCTTCTTGCAATAGCTAATGTCTCATTCTATAGATAGAGACCAATATATAATACAGGCCTTGTCCATCTTTCTAGAGCAGATCAGATATTTTTCATCAACAATTGCTTACCACCAAAATAAAATAATAAATTGTATTAATTTAAATCAACGCATCTCAGAAAATACTAATATCACACAGTCTGTTCAATAGCTTTTCAATTTACAAAAACGAAACAAAGAATTTTGAGAGGTCTAAAATGCCTTGTTCAAAATTATTTTTCCAAACAAAATCATTTAGTTTGTATTTTAAAAATAGTGGCAAGCTGCAAAGACTGAAATAGAAATGAAATGTTTAATTTTGGAAGAACATATGCTTCATCAGAATTTTTAACATTCATCTCCGAGTCAAGAGAAAAACTGATGCCACAGACTTTCCTTCAAAAGGAAAACTCACTTCTTTGCTAGTCCTAATATTTACGACTTCTGCTTGGTGTTAACAAAATGCAGAAATACTTTTCCCTTGCCGTGTGAACGAGGGGAGCTCTGTTCCAGAGCTGCCACACTCCAGCCCAGAGCGGCTGCACTTCAGCCCTCTGCGAATCGCTCATTGCACGCAAAGGCTGTGGCTCTGAGGTGACAGCAGCTCCCTGTCACCACTGGCCAGAGCAGCAGCAATGGATCAGCATTGCTGTCACACTGCTGTCAGGGCCTGGCCCTTGGCAGGCAAAGGATGGATCCGCTGCGGCTGAATTAATTGAATCCCAATCCTCCAGGCATCCTCCAGAGACAGGAGTTGGACACAGCTAACCATGCCTGGGGCACAGGAGTGCTGCTTTTGTTTGGAAGCACCTCTTTCCCAGAATAGGTTTAAAGTGATTAGCAATTGGCAGGTTAGACAAGTGACTGAGCTCTAGGCACTGTAATTCAAACCTGGGGTTAGCACATCTCTGCTCTCCCTTCACATGGACCTGGGAAAGGGGACACAGTGCCTGGATGGGTGAGAAGCTGCTCTGTGGTGACAGGGCAAGACCAAGCAGGAGGAGCACACACCCTTCCCATCTCCCCTCCAAAATACAGTCCCTGGAATGAGCTGGCAAAACCAGCTCTGGCTGCTGTACACCACAAGGTCCTTCAGCCTGGAGAAGCACTGATGGGTGATTAGTCCCTGCCTCCAGGAGCAGAGGCACCCACCAAGCTCCCACAGCCAGGGCATGGAGAAGGGGCTGCCTCTGCCAGAGGAGACCCCAAAATCTGTGCCTGATGCTGTACAAGCAGCTCCAGCTGTCTCACCAGAGAAGCAGTAATGAGTTGGCTGTTCCTGTCCCAGTGAGCACCAGAGTTAAAGGGCTTTTTGGAAAAGGCATGTAGAAAGGGGAATGCTTAAAATGAAGCATGGATAAGAAATCCATCCCCATCCCTATCATGATCTTGTTGATGATGAATATGCTAAGTTAACAGAATCATGGAATGGTTTGGGTTGGAAGAGACCTTAAAGATCATCCAGTTCCAACCCCTGCCATGGGCAGGGACATCTTCCACTAGACCAGGCTGCTCCAAGCCCACTCCAACTTGACCTTGAAGTTGTTCCACGATAGAGGGGTGGGTTAGTGTGCAATCCCCACCCCTCTTTCAAGGGCTCCTGTCTCAAAGAAGTGTGTTTGAGGTGTGGGCCCTGCAGAGAGGGGCAGCTCCTTCCAGAAAAAGAGGAGTGTACAGTCACCTAGTAGTGTAACTAGTCACCTAGTAGTGTAACTAGTCACCTAATAGTGTAACTAATCACCTAATATAGATACCTTATAGTCAGATGTAGAGTTGACACAACCAGAGTTGGCTCAAAGAGCTTGGCATGTACACCACTTTCCTCACACTCCAAGAGGCTGCAGGGCAGGAAAGGACTGACAGTGTTTGTCTCCTGTGATATTTGCAATTTTCCCTTTTCCTACCATTTCAGAGAAGAGTCATGCTCCAATCCTTATACAACCATCCCCAAGCAGTGCCCACTGAGACCTGAGCATTTCTGTCTCTTTTGATAGTGCCTGTATCCCTCAGAAAGACAAAATGCCCCCAGCACAAAGCAGGCTCTGCAGCAGAGGCAGAGCTTTGCTCCCAGCAGCTGGTGGCAGACACCAGCCCCTGAAATTCCCAGCCTGTCTGCAGGCACAGGCACTCTCATGCCTTGGAGCAGTGGGGGTCCCCCAAACACCCATGCAGTAGCCTGCTCTCAGGGGACAAACAGCTCCTGAGTCACTGCACAGCCTTCAAACACGGGCTTTGTGCACTGCGTTATAAAAAGATGGAGAAAGAAGTCTTGAAAACATTGGGGTTTTTTCATCTTTTAGTGAGGTGGCACGGGCAGGGGTGGGGATCGTGTGTCTCAGTAGCGCAGCAATTCATGAGGCCCACAAGCTTCCCTGAAAGGAGGCAAGGCAGCCCTAGAGAGATCAATCGCAATTTTATCTACCCTTTTCAAGTTCTCATTTCTTTTTATCCCGTACTGCCAGATAAAAATCTCTGCCTCAAACATGGGTAAGGAGATAGAGCTTTATTATACCATTCCAAAAACATTAGACGCTGTAGGCTTCGCCCTTTTATGAGTTCACTTTGCTGGCACTTTCCTCTCTGCCCCCCCAAATCTCTTCCCTTTAATATTTTTTCTCTCCAAATCAGAACAACAGGCACAAAACTAATTATGTGATATTTCAGATCCATGTTGTGTTAATGGCACCCGATCGCGTGTGACATTTTCGACTTGTTAGACTATTATTCTCGCTTATTGTTATCTCTGCTGCTCTGAATACTGGCTCAGGGCTTTATATCCCCCCCATGCACCAGGCTCTCATCCCCCCCTTCCCTCTCTTGTTCTCATTTATCAGTGTGTGAGGATCTGTGGAATATTAAACTGGGCCATGCTGGATTGCTCGCTCTGCTCATTGTGGGCGATGGTGGAAGGGAAGGTAGAGATGGCAGAGCAGAGAAGGCAGGAAAAGCAAATGCCAGGGGGGATTTGTGGGGAGAAGCCACCAGAGCAAGAGTCAGCCCAGGGGAGTCACTGACTTTAGGCAGAGCTGTGTCAGGCTGTGAGATGTCCTCAGGTGACCTTCCAGGGATGGCTGCCCATCCCACCTGCCTTGTATTCTCCAAGGGTGGACTGGAATCCACAGGAGACCCTTCTGATGTGGCTTCATCTCCCACGGGCCTTGTTTGAAGAGACAAAATTGTTCCTTCTGCTTAGACCTGTGGGAGGGGCCTTAGGCAGCAGAGGCAGCAGACTGACCCTGGCCTTGAGCCCCTGGGCTGCCTCTCAGTGACAGCTGGTGGGGCATGTCCCACCCACAGCCTCTGCTGCTGGCCATAAACCCAGAGAGGGCCTGGAGCTCTGGCCATGGAGATGGAGGCCGAGGTCCAGAAGCACCAAGAGCCCAGTGAGCATCAGCTGCTTTGCAGCTGCAGCACAAGGCAGAACAAATGGCAAGAGCTAATCGAGGGGTGCTGCTGCCACCACATGCCTACCAGGCAGATATCTGTGATGCCACCTCAGGGACTGGACTCCTTAAGGGAGTGTCATGGTGCAGCTGTTGTCCCCTTAGGGCCAGTTCACAGTCCCAGGGGTTCAGGGGAACATGCAGTCATTACACATAGCTCTAGCTGCTCCTTCACCTGCCTGCAGAGCTCCCATATCCTGAGGACTCCTGAAGGTATTGGCCTGAACACTGCCATCCTTTTGTTTCACTTCCTGACTGATTGTGCTCCTGGGTCTCTTTAGTCACACAAACACAGCAGCTGATCTGTCTCCATGCAGCACTCAGCGAGATGGCGGCTGCCAAGTTCTTCCTGCTGGTACAGGCAGTGTGATCATGCCAGCACTGACACTACAGGGAAACACTGGGAGGCTCCTCTTGCCTCCACTCCTGCTTGCTGAGGCTTCCCAGCGTGCCACAAATCGCTCCTCCCTCCCCATCCAAATTCCCCGTTCCCTTCCAGCCCCACCCTTGCTCCTGCTCCATGTGTGGGAACCCTGTGCTGCCAGTGAGCAGCACTGCAGAGAGCCCACAGACCTGGCTCCAACCAGTAGGTCCGTGAAACTCCTTCTACCCTGGGAAACTGTGTCAGGAGAGATCTACACTGGTAACTAAGCCAGGGCCAGAGCCCAGGCTTCAGACACTGTCATGGCCATCCAAGCCAGGACATGCTTCCCTGGCCTGCTCCAGCCAGCAGTGTCCCAGAGGATCCTGGACACAGTTCAGGGCATGGCATGAGCCAGGGACTGTCACAAGGGAACTGGATGGGAGAGGCCAGAGTTTGGTTGTATCAGCAGGAACCACACCACATCACACCACCACAGGACCAGACTGCATCCTGGCTCATTACATTTACTAGAATAGATACAGCCTTGGTACAAATGAGTTTTACAGAGGACTCTTTGCCAGAAATATAATCTCCAGCTTCATTCCTCAGGGCTCAATCCAAGGAGAGTTTGCAATCATGTACTGCTCCCTCTGTGCCAAGGAGCTGGGAGGGGGTGCAATACCAAAACCCGAACATTTGAGTTAAATTGTTTTATATAACTCTGAGTCTCTGTCTTGGTTTAAGTCCCATCCAACTCTAAATGCCACCAGCATGGCTGGAATCACCTGGGCTTCTGACCATGGGAACCTTGTAAGGGCCATTAGTGAGGCCACAGACACAGGCAGGGCTCAGTGAGTTGCCAGACAGGACTCACTTGTCCCTGTGAGTCTGTAGGCTGGCAGCTATTTAGCAGACACACATGGAAACCTGAAATAAACTTCAGCTGGGAATAGGCTGCTTCCAATGGCATCTGCAGGGATCTGCTGCAGGAACAGCTTGGGAACTGCTCATGGGAACGCTGCTGTGCCTTGCGCACTCGGGGGCCCCAGGCAAGCAGCAATTTGTGGCATTTCTGTGCAACAATTCCTGTCCAGAGACTCTCTGTCAGCCCTCCTGGTTCATAACTCACTGAAGCTCCCACTGTGAGTAGCTCCAGGTCCAGCTCCATGACTGCATTCTCATGGGCTCTTTACCCCTGCCTTGAAAAGAAGGACTAGGAGACAAAAAAGTGGACAAGCTGCCTCAGTGCATGCCCAGCCTCTTCACAGCGGGGTCTGTTGCCCTCCTGCTGCAGCCCCTTGCACCCCCTGCCCAAACACCCATCTGTGCTCCCTGCCTGCTCCCAGACCCCTATGCACCATGCCCTGGTGTCCATGTCTCTGCTCCTCCCTGGAACAGCTGCAGCACAATATGCTCCACAGCCTGTCAAGGGGGATGGGAGGAGGAGCAGCAAGATATAAATAAATAAAATAAAATACGTCTCACTTAATCCTTTTATCACTCTACTTCTTTCAGTCATTTACAGAGATAACAATCACCCAGACTCTGCAGGAAGCACTGATGGAAGCAAGCACAGGAATCTGGTGGCAGCACCCTCCTCCCTCCTCTGCTGTCACCTGGGTGTAAGGCAAGAAAACAAATCTTTACAGAGGGCAGCCCCAGAGTTAGTCCCAGAGGGGCTGGCTGGCAGGTGAGCAGGATCAGGGCCAGCAGGACATGGAAAAGGGAAAAAAATGGGAAGCAGAAGAGAATCAGAAGCAAAGCTATAGAAGGAGGGGAAATGCAGAGAGAGGGAGCAAGCTAAACCAGCACCTTGGCATCAAGGAGCAGAGCACACATCACTCTAAAGGCTGTCAGTAAAATGCTGCTTTCCTTGGAGATGAACCAAGGGTCAAACCACTGCTCCATGCCAGGGTCTGGGAGCCCTGCCCAGGGCTCCTGCCTGCTCTGCCCCAAGGTATGGGAATGGATGCCTGGCTGTGCCTCCAGCAGGGCCAGCTCCAGGGGATGGTCCAGGCATCCTGGTGGTGGCCACCAGGCTCAGCAAGGAACTGGGAGAGAACAATGTCCCTCTGGGCAAGGGCAGGAGAATCACAGCATGTTTCTCCTGGGCAAAGTGGGCTTTGAGCTGGCCTAAAGCCACCCAGTCATGGCAGCAGGAAGAGCTCAGAATGTCACCTCTTAGCACATGGAGACTCAGTGCTCCCACATAAAATGGCAGCTGTCTCTTCCAGTGAACAGATGCCTTTGTGGCTTTAAAGGGCACTGGATCAAGGTCATCTTTTCCCAAGGTTCAGCCATCTCTTTCCCTTCACATTTGCTAATATGGTACATCAGTCAGCTGGCTCTTCAGCACAGCTCTTCCAGTCACATTGATTCACACATTGATTTGTTTAAGTGCAGCACCAAATGCAATCCCATTCTTCATGTGTTCTGCCCACCTTGGGGAGTCCCCAGCAGACCCCAAAGGTGCCTGTCCTCATGAAGAGCCCCCACCCTCTGGGCACCAGCCAGGCCTGTAGCACCCAGGAGAAAGGAGCCTCTATCCAGGAAACATCAGGTACCTTTGGGTGTGATCTTTAATTTCCTGCAGTACTAAGATCTACAGTGCAACACCAGGAAAACAAGTAATTTTATCTGCCTTGGCTTTATCCTGCCATAAACTGTCACCATGGGAAGGCTTAGGGAGCTGTGTGTACAAGGACTGCTGGTGCTTTGAAGGAAGATCCCTGGATGCAGATCACTGGCTCCTGCCCAGGCTTCCCAAGCATCAGCTGGGCTGTGGGGAAGCTGCCTCTGGCTTTTCTCCAAGGGGAAAACCTTCCCAGGAGGGCCAGGCTGAGATTTCCCAGGCAATCCTTGCTGAGCACATGGGTTTCAGTCTCTTCTCTTCCTTCAGGGCCCTTCCAGGAGCCCAGGCAACTGCAAGCCTGAGAGGCAGTGGCCCCTCCACGTGTCCTGAACAGATCTTTGTGCATCAGCAGTGTTTTCTAAGCAAAAAATGCCAGTGGTTCCTTCTGCCTGTCCCCACAGAGAGAGGCAGCGCCCCAGGAGAGTGACAGGAGAAAACAGAGCTGCTTATTCCAATGTGCTCCTGCATGAGAGCATTGTCAGTGCTGAGAACATTCCATGGAACCAAACAGCTGAAAACAAAGCAAAAAACAAATCCCCAGAGAACAGCTTTCCTTCTCCTGACAAGGACACTCAGTTCATCTCCAAATGTCACCTCTGCCTCAGCCCTCAGGTCCCTTGGGCTCCTGATTTTACTCCCTAGCTGGGTGAGGAGGCTGCACAGATGGGTTTGGGGAGGAAGTGACAGGGGAAGGCTGCCCTGGCTGGCTCTGTCCCCTGCCCAGCACACTGCCTGCCCTGCCTTTATGTCCCATGCCAGGGGAGTGACACACAGCCCTGCTGTGCTTCCCCCATGCACTTCCAGGGGACCCTCATAAAATCTGACCTTCATGCTGTAAACCTGTGAGTGATTGCTGAGTAAGTAATTCCTCCTGGGTGATTTAGCAGGGACTGTCCACAGAGCTGCAGTTTGTCTGGATTAGAAGAAGAATTCATCAGGCAGCAGCATGGCCCACCTGCCTGTCTGCTCTCATTCCCATCTCCAGAGCCATCCCTGCCCCCAGCAGTCCCAGCCTCCTTCTCCCCACACAGCCCTGAGCTGTGAGGAGGGGGACAAGTCAAGCAGGGAAAGAGGTGCTGGGGCTGCCTCTGCTCTTTCCCTGTCATAAAGCTCTCAGGGCCAGCTCTGCAGTCAGGGGAATATTATCTCTCCATGCTGCTGTTAATCTCTTTATGGCATCATTTGACCCTTTCTAACATCCATTGATTTTTGAACTACCCTTTATGGCAACGCTTTAGATCCCTTTGGTCTAAATGACTAAACATCAGTGCCCAGGGCAAAACATGGGAACAAATAAAGCAAGAGGGAAGAGTCCATTCAGTACCTGTGACTTCCTTGGTGCTTTTGGGCCCCTTCTCCCTCCTTTGCTGCCCCTCAGCCTCCTGTCTGTGGGCACCCCAGGGATGCTCCTTCCCTGCCAGCACCCAGAGGCCCCTGAGGCACCTCACCCTGCCCCAGCTGTGCTCTGGGAACAGGCAGGGGGGTGGATGGCACACCTGGCAGCAGGTGCTGAGCCCACCTGGCTCCATCTCAGATTCTCCAGCTCTGCACTTCCCCAGGCACTGTCACTCTCAGGTTCTGTATTTTTCCACCTGTCTCCAAACTCACACTGCCTGAAGTCACACAGAAGAAGCTCCAGGCCAAGCCTTGCTTAGGCAGCCAAATAGGGCAACTCAACAAGAGGTGAAGGCTTCTGCTTTTAATTTACTGGATAAATGACTTTTTATTCCAGATTAATATGTTTTAATTTATTTCTGTTTTCCTGCGCTCAGCCCTGGTCCAGCAGTGACTGTCTCCTTGCCTCATACTTGCTACTTGTCCAAATGAAATACTGAGGTATATTGTCTACTATTATGGTAAAATACACAATATATCATACTGATGCATTCTGTGAGTATGACATAAAAATGACAAATGTGCTCTGGTCAAACACTAAAATGTATTCATCCTGCATTAGTGCAAAATTAATATTAATACGCTAGAAAATGGCTTGGATGATGAGGGTTTTGTGTCATATTAGAGAGGACACTTCATTCCTTCCTCATTTTTTAGACAGCATCAGCCCTTAGTACTGACAGGAGCCCCAGGATATCTACCACAGGCATATTTTCACAGAACTCCAGCCAGGACCACAGAGGATGAAATGCTTGGACACGACACAGACCTGAGTCCCACAGAGCAGCTTTAGAAGGCCAAAGTGGTACCAAAATTAAAATGGTCCCCACCTTCTCTCTGCTGTAGATGCTCCATGATTTATTCCTTGTACATTATCATCATCCTCTCCCTCAGTGTCTTCAGTCACTGACCATGAGGGAGGAGTGAGATCCATCCCCACGGGTGGTGGGATCAGTTCATCACATTTGGATTTGGCTGGATTCCCCTGCTGAGCACAAGTCTGTGTCAGATTTTCATAATTACTGCCCTCCTCTATGAGGTGTGGTAGAATAGCTGCTGAGTGCAATGCTGAAGATAATATACTTTACAATTAGGCCATTTAATTATTCCATTGTGTGATTTCCATAACCACAGGCAGATCTCTGCAAATTTATTGACCACGTACAACAAAATATACCAAGTGGAGAGGAAAAGCAGCAGTTTTAATGTATCAAACATAAAAAATTATTTCCTCATCTCTCATCTGAAAGTCTCAAGCCCTGAAAGTGGCTCCAACTCAGGTCTGCACATTGTGATTAATTGCCCTGCCAGTACCATATACATACATACTATATACATATTATGTGAGCAAGACAAAGTGGGGAGAGGTGAGGGATGTTTTCACCTTATCTAACCATATCTTAGGTAATGCTTTCTTACACAATAGCTTAGTTGCTGCATCTTTGCCAGATTTCCTGGAATCAATGCCCCCCCCTCCAAGCCAGGCTTTCCCAGTGTCAGCAGCTGAGCACAGCTCACCACGGCTTCATTTGCTGCCAGAGGATGAGCAATTCCAGGCCAGGTCTACCACATCCATTTCTCTCCCTCTGGCCAGGGCTTCAAGGGAAGATGAAACAAATAAGTGCTTTATCATTATGGGTACAAAATTGCAAAGCCAGGATGGCTCCAGAAACGCAGACTTTGAACAGCATGGGCCCCCAGTGCAGTCCCCTGTGCCCCCCTGCTCACAAACCCTCCCTCACAGACATGAGTTACTGAGCAAAAAAGCCTCCAGAGCAGCCCCAGAGGAACAGTCTGTACCCTGCCTTTCATCTGCAGAGCACAGGCCTTTCTACAGCACCATCAATACAGGATGGAGGAGGAATCGTTAGATGAGGCACTTCCATCAATATCTCTGAGAGGAACAGGTGACATGAAAAAAGGTGAACCTGAGACCTCTTCAGACTGGAGACAAAGAAATTACAAGGTTCTTTTCTTTCCAATGGGTTAGCATTTTGGTTTATATCTATATCTATACCTAATTTATACACCTAGAAATGGAGCATCCATTTTTCCTTTGTAAATGGGAAGTGGAGGCTGAAAGCTACAACCTTTGCCTAGAAGACTAAATGGCCTTTGGAACAGGCTGATAAGTGATAAAAACAACCTGCAAAAGCATGTATCCTTGCATCATTTAAGATGACCTTTTAGAAGGGAGATACAGGAAAAGGGGAAGAAAATGAACAGAGAAAAGGAAAAAAATGCTGGGGGAAACAAAATTTTAAAACCAAACATCCGCTGTTGGCATTTGAAGCAGCTGCTACTAGAACAAGAAAATAAAAATAAAAATAAAATGAGATTCGACATTTTATTTCCCCCATCAAACAATATATCCCAGCTAATGGCAGTAGAATAAAAATTTACCCAATGCAGCCTGCGAGAGAGGCAAGAGAGGAAGAGGAGAGAACAAGGTAGAGGGAGGGGAGAAAGGTTATTATAAATGTGTCAAGCTTGTTTATGGCCCTTTATCAGCAAGTGCAGTGGGAAGAGAGAGGCACGTTAGCGCATTTTAAAAGTGTTTGGCAGCTTTGGTTGCAATGTAAATAATCTTTATAGTCAGGAGCAGTTATGTTTCAGGAACAGGCAGGCACGTGCCACCTGTGCCAACAGATTTTTGAAGGACCTTCTGACAGCCCTGCTGGGCTCTGCCTCCTGGCTCTGCGACATGGGTGCTTCATCTGCAGGTCTGAAAGCACCTCTGAAGGAAAAGGCTGCACTGGGAGTATCAAAGGATTGAGGGGAGGACTTAAAAATCAGGGAAAACACATCCGCCAGGGTCAGGGGCTGGGCTGCTTCACCTTGACCCTGAGCCAGGGCAGTTGGGTTCCACTTCTAGCGATGGTGCTACAAATCTGCAGGACAGCAGCTCTGATGCTCCATGCAGAAGACCACAGCTCTGCCCAAACTGCAGCCCCCTGGGAGCTGGGTGCAGCACTGGGGGGTCAGTCCAGCAGAGGATCTGGTCACCCCTTCCCCTGCTTCTCCCAGCTTGCACTACAATTAATGTAAGTGATAGGCAAATTGCTGCCATTTATTTACATGGAAAATATATTATCAGGAATACCCGTGCCCTGAAGGGAGCTGACATCTCATTTTTCATGGGCAGGACAGGGAGGGAGAGCCCTGAAGAGCAGCAGTGGCAGAGATAAACCAGGAGACTGCCATGAACACAGAGACAAAGGAGGACACCGTGGTGCCTCTCCCTGCTGCTGCTGCTGCAAGGGAGATTCACGCTCTGCAGATTAATTCTGAAGCAGTGTTTAACACATCTCCCTTTGGGGATGAAGGATTTGCCCTGCGTTTCAATGAGACATTGAAAATCACACTCATCACTCTCGGAAATGGCTCTTAGTTAAATTGTCACCTCTCAAGCAGGAAGGCACCGGGAGCTGCTCAGCCTGGGAGGAGAATGGGGCTGCAGGGCCATGGCAGGGCTGGGCTGGCAGCAGCTGGGAGAGCAGCACAGGGCCTTGAATCACAAAGTTGAGCAGCTTGAGTCAAAGACTCGAAGCACAGGCAGCTCGTGGGATGGCCATGGGGCTGGCAGGGAGCTGGGGCATGAAGTGGGTGTGTGGCTGCCAGTCTGTGGAGCAGAGGAAAAGAGAAACGTCTGGAAAGGGGTAATGGCCACAGAGCAAGGTTTTCCTACTTGTGTGGGAAATGCAGAGTGGCCAAGAAGTGGCCTTCTCTTTCTCTGATCTCATCTTGTATGCCTTCACCTTTCCTGTTTGTTTCCTGCCCTTCCTGATAGACGAACAGAAATCAAAATTCAGAGGGAATATGCAGCTTTGCTGCTCTTGTGCATTCTGGACTCCCAGGGCCAGCAGAGAAGTGGAGCAGAGCAGAAGGGTCAGCAGATGAATGATACCAAAGGCCCAGACCTACCATGTACCTTAGCACAGGCTGCAGTGTCCAGCACACACCCAAAGGGTGATGAACAGCCTTGGGAACACCTCCATCAGCCCAGCAGGACAGAGCAGATGCAGTGACAGCACTGGCTCTGCTGCTCTTGCTGTAAATCCACTTTGAGCTGCAGGGGAGGATCCAAGTCACAAGGCTGGGGGTTTTCCATTCCAGTACACCTGGCTGTGGGACAGTAATCAGAGCAATTCCCCTCCCATGGGTCTCCAGAACTGCCAACTGATGAGTGACAACTTCAATTGCTACTGACCTGAGGATATCTGAACAAAAGTCCAAAAGCCCTTTTTTACCCTCTTACTGATCTTGAGAGTATTCACATCTGCTTTATGAAAAGGTGTAACTGCATTAAATCTGAGATTTCGAAGGTGTGAATCCACTCTAAGAGAAAAAGGTGGATTTTTATGAACTCAGCACACCAGCACTTTCCAGGAGGCCCTGGAATACTGTCAAACCTGTGTTCCCCTCCTGATAAGGAGCCAGCAAATTCACTTTCCCATGTGCAGCCAGGTACCTGGAAATGGTCATATAAAGGAATTGAAATGTAGATGTGTGATATTTACTGCAAAGCACGGCCTGTACACAGACAGGGGAAGCAATGCTTGAGCAGGAGGAGTAAATGACTATTGCAGGTAGAAAACCCACTGCAATTCATGCATCACACAAATGGTTGTGTATATTAAAGCAATGAGGACAAAGGGTATTGATTTAGCACAAGTATCAAGAGTCCCAGGTGCTAAAACCTGAAGAAATACAAACTGTGCTGGGCAGAATAACAACAAAACGAAATGATAAAAGGATATGAGTGTTTGAAAAGACGCTTTGGACGGGCTATAAATTCTAATAATCCATATTTCTCGAAAGCAGCAGCTATTGACTCAAAAACAAAAGAGCAGGCATTGTAATGTAACAAATGTCAGACGGGATAGCAGCAGGAATTCAATTTGCTCTGGCCATAGATCAACTTGAAACTTAATGTAATGGCACATAGTTAAAGCTGCACCCTCACTTAATGGCTATTACCAGTCCTGGGTGGGTTTTCCAGCAAGCATAAAGCAGTGAGTAATTGGCCCCGCTCTGCCTGCATCACTGCTAATGAAAAAAACCCTGCTCCAGCCTGGCAGCAGCGGGATAAGGGGAAAGCAGGCAGCCCTGGCAGGAGCAGGCAACACCAGGGCTGCCAAGAGCCTGCCCTGCCAGGATCCCTTGAAAGAGTTTCAGGAGAGACCTCCTGGACTTCAGCTGACCAGCATCTCTTTTGTAGAAGGGTCAGATGCTCGAGGCAGCAGTCAGACATCCTTGTTAGCTTCCTGAATGAGCAGCATTCAGCCTGCTGGAAGAAGACCAGGAGAGATCCTGGCAGAGATCCCTGCCCTGCCCTGAGCACGAAGTGCAGGGGCTCTGCAGCCAGCCAATCAGAGCCACTGTAATTACTGCTCTCCCGTGACTGGCTGCAAACGGGGCAGTTAAACACCACCCAGCAGATTTCCTGTCCCACAGCTCCTGTGGCTGCTACAGTGAAGAAGCAGAAGTGTCAGCATTGATGAGAATATGCTCTGGCCATATGCTAGAGAGAAGAGACACTGAATGCAGGGGGAGGCAGCGGGGAAGAGAAGCAGGATGGATGTAGGACACAAACCTTTGTAGCAAGGAACTGCAGAATTGCAGAATGGTTTGGGTTGGAAGGGACCTTAAAGATCATCCAATTCCAGCTCCCTGCCATAGGGGCTTTGGGTTGGAAGGGACCTTAAAGATCATCCAATTCCAACCCCCTGCCATGGTCAGGGACACTTTTCACTAGATCAGGTTGCTCAGAGCTCCATCCAGCCTAGCCTTGAACGGGATGAGGCATCCACAGCTTCTCTGGGGAGCCTGTTCCACGGCCTCACCACCTCCACAGGGAAGAATTTTTTCCTAATATCTAATCCAAACCTACTCCCTTTTAGTTTCAGTCCATTCCCCCTTGTCCTGTCACTCCAGGCTCTTGTAACAAAGTCCCTCTCTGAGTTTCTTGGAGCTCCTTCAGGTACTGGAAGGCTGCAATTAGGTCACTCCAGGCTGAACAATCCCAATTCTCTCAGCTTTTTCACATAGGAAAGGTGTTCCATCCCTCTGATCATGTGGAGGCCTCCCCTGGAGTCACTCCAACAAGTCAATGCCCTTCCTGTGCTGGGAACCCCAGTGTGAAGCATCCAAAGCAATCGGGGAGGGCAAAGATGTAAAATTGTCCCCATCACTCCACTGCAGATAGGCAGAGCTGCTCCCAACAGGCACATTAGACTTCTAACCAAGAGTAAAGCTTGCAAAATGTTAACTTCCCAGGGATATGCCGCTCCAAATTTCAGGATGCGATTTTGGAACAATCAAAAATAAATCAGCCCCTGGGAGAAACTCTGAGGTTTGTCATTGAGCCTCACACATGGCAGAAGGGAGCTCTGGAAGGTCAGAGCTGTGTGAACCTCCCTTCAGCACAAACACAACCAATTCTATTCCGTATCATTAAATATGGAATTGTGGCCTTTGACTTAGCTCTTGGAATGCTCCTCAGGAGGCCATTTAAATACCTTCCACAGCCTTTTATTAAAGCAGTAAAGATCTCAGAGCTTGTGACTCAGCTCTGCCTCCTCACTTACCACCAACCATACGTAGAACTTGCCATGGTACCCTAGTATTGGTTTCTCTGGGTTGGGATTGAAGGCACTTGAGGAGGCAGCTCATGTTTGGACTCAAGTGTTTATTATTTCTTATCAGTGAAACAGCCTCACAGCCATGAGTTCTGCAGCCTTTCATTAGCAAGGTACAAAATGGCTAACTAGCTCTTGTTACAAGGTCTTTTAAGGCTAAACTATCAAATTAAGAAAGGAAACCTAGATTATTTTCCCTTTTAACCCAATAACTGATCCCTCGAAGCCTGCAATGTGGACTTTTCTATCCAATTACAAAACATCACCCAAACCCCTGAAGAAGAAGGAAGAAGGTAAAGAAGAACAACCTGCCTCTGCCCTAAAACCTCCATCTTGCTTCATATTTATTACTGTATTCTAAAACCCCAAACTCTGAGTTTTCCACCCTGTGATATTCCACACTTCTAACCAACTACACACCCGTAATCCCAGGGCTATCAATCCATTTTGGAAGCCTTCTTCACAGCCTCAGGTCAAATGCAGTGTTCTCTTGTGGGTCTGTGCCTTTAAGCACAGAAAGTTTAAAATTCTCAGCATCCAGGGTTCCAACAGCCAAGGGTGGCTGGGATTGCCCCAAGTAAGGGTTGGCAAGCCGTGCTTTGGGTGGCATGACTGGTGCTCCTTATGCTGCAGCACCAGGAGGTGTTGGTGGGGTTTCAGCTCAGAAGAGCTGCTGAGCTGTGGGAAGCCCAGCACAGGCTCCCTGGGAGCCCAGCTGCTCTCCCAGGGAACAGGAGGTGCCTGTTTCGCTGAGAAGTTCCCAGCTTCTATCCCTGGGTGAGGACACAGCCCAAACACCCAACTCAAAACCCAACAAAGAACAAGGTCAAGCAAGAGCCCAGCTCTCAGTTTAGCCTTGCCCTTGGTGTTCAGTGCAGACAGGAGGTCAGGAGCAGATTTGGTGTTGACCAGAGAGCTGATGAGAGCAAATGGAGCACTGGAAGCTGAGTATGCTCATGGAAACCAGACCTTCTGAGTGAGAAACTGGAAAGGGGAAGGGATGCTGTACAAATCCACAGTCCAGATTAAATCTCATCTTTAAACCCTGAGTTCCAGTAACAGTATCTGCTTTAATGCCCACAGGCCTTGCTTTCCTCAGTAATCTCAGCCATCAGTCTCCTGTGACTGACAACAGCAGGAATGAATCTCTTTTGAAGCTGACAAAACTCACTCTGAACTGATTTTCTCTTGAGCTGTGTTTATCTGAGACTGAAGAAAGCAGCTCTGAAGCAATCACAGCCCCTATTCCCCCCAGATCTGCACTGATGCAGCAACAGTCACCAAGTGTGGCCAAGGCCACTCTTGGCAAGCGCAGCACCCGCCAGAAGCAGCCCTGCTCATTTTCTGTGCCCCAGGCCCCTTCCCCTCTGGAAGCCAAGGCTGTGCTGACATTACTTGGCTGATTCCCAAGGGACCAGGGGCAGGCTGCCTGGCAGAGAGGGGACCCCAGCCTGAGTCACAACAAAACAGTTGAAAATATTCTGGGCGTCTGTTTACAGCCCCATAAAGATTTTATGCAGTGCATTTAGCCTCATATCTCTGCATTCATCGTGTTAAATGCTGAACATTTTACTTTAATACCACACTGGCTACAAGCAGGAATACTTAATGTCAGTAAATAAGAAGTAATCACATTTTCCCAGTGAATGGATCAAAAATAGCTACTGGGAGAGTTAACCTTCTGAAGTCAAAAGCCAGGAGCTCTTGGTGGAGTTTCTAGCAAACTGCAGACCCTGCGGGGCATCTCCAGGAAAACAAAATAATTAGAAAAATAATGGTATAAATAATAAAGCTTATGCATCTTTTAATTGAGGAACTGGTCTGTAAATTGGGCACAGCACACTCATGCCCAAAAGCCAATATTATACATTCAAATGCAGGCAATGGAGGGAAGAGGGGCAGAAGCAGACGGACTAAGACTGCATTTGTGAGGAAAATCTAGCGGAAAAGCACATTAGAGCTCCTTGGAAACTGGAGCATTTCATGGAGAAACACACACACAGAGAAGAGGGGCTTCTCAAGTGAGCCCAGATTATCACAACAGACTCTCAGGCACGGTTCCTGCAGCTCTCTAACCAGCCCTGTCTGGGCTTTGGGCACATTTCTATCTACCTGGAAACTCCAGGCTCCAGCAGCAGCTGAATTCCTCTGGATGCAATCAGTCCTTCCTTGAGGTGGGCACGTGGCCAGCTCACAGCCCCACGCTGCCCCACGTGTCCCCTGTGGGGAGGGGCTCAATGTCTCATGAGACAGCAGCTCCAGTGTGGCAGCAGATTAGCAATATATTAATTATGTTTGAGCTATCTCAATTGAAATGATGCTTAACAAGAAGGTCAAAATCTACCTGAATGTCTCATGGCTTTACCTTAACTCACCTTGGCACAATGACAGGCTGCCCAGAGCAGCTGTGGCTGCCCCATTCCTGGAAGTGTCCAAGCTGGACAGGGCTTGGAGCAACCTGGGCTAGAGGAAAGGAGGTTGGACTGGATGATCTTTAAAGTCCCTCCCATCCAAACCATTCTATGATAGGTTCACATTAGGTTTCTGTCACTGTCATATTTTATGAAAAATCCCTTCACCAGGATTTTTCTCCTGAGAAGCTGAGAAGCCTCAAAAACGGAATGTAAACAATGATTATCTGATTGCTTGAATATGGTTTGGAGGTTGCTTACCAACAGGTGCATCTTTGATTAGTTCCATGTGAATTGTTTTTACTTAATGACCAATCCCAGTCCAGCTGTGTTGGGAGTCTGGTCAGTCATGGGGTTTTTATTATCATTCTTTTTCTAGCCTTCTGATGTCTCCTTTCTCTTTCTTTAGTATAGTTTTAGTATATAATAGAATAGAATAGAATAGAATAGAATAGAATAGAATAGAATAGAATAGAATAGAATAGAATTAATATAATATCAGCCTTCTGAGAATTTGGAGTCAATTCTCATCTCTCACCTCATCCTGGGGACCCTCAACACCGCAACAATTAATAACCACAATTGGTGACGCCGAGTGAGTGACACCCCAACAGGTTTCTATATTATATGATTTTCTAAACACACCTCTCCTCCACTCCCTGCCTCTCTCTAGTTCAACCTTCTCATATAAAATTGCCCCTCCCTTGTTTCTCTCCAACATTTTGTCATTATTCTACCAACCAGAAGAGCAGTTTAACTCCTTTGCATCTCAATTTAACCACACTCTCAATCTGTCACTCAGCTGTCAGCAGTAATGTTAGGAAACAACATTTCAACACCTTTCACACATCACTCCTAAGTCTGAACTATTGGCTTCTCTTGGTACCTGGGTGCATCACTCTGGTCTAAATCTAGTCCTTGGCTATAGAGAAGGCCCCCCCAAAGGGGTCTGATCTCCAGGTTACTCTTTCAAGGGCACAGGTGGTGCTGACACCAGCAAGCCTGATGCACATTCCAACAGAACTTCTTGTCCAGCAGATGAGAAGAGTGGGGCAGGCAGAGACGATGCCCAGTAGAGGATAATGCATGTCCTTATCCAAAACATCCTTCCCAGCTTGTTAGATCCTGAAACCACAAAGATACTTAAATAAAGCTTCTTCAAGGCTCAAGCTATCAGCTCCTGAAAACTTCACTATGCAGCTCTGGAAGCACAGACTGACAGGGCTGATTCACAGCTGTCTTCTACAGCTTTCCCAGTCACAGAGGAGCTGGGAATTTGGTTGTGGGGATAGAAGGTGGGAAGCTCATTTGCTTTCTCCACCTCAGCCTTTTTTTCTCTCTTGATAAGCTGTCTACAGGAAAACAGCAACTTTGAAGCTGACAGCCAGACACCAGTGCTGTCCCACAACTGGTGGGCCACCACAGAACATGACAAGATGTTCCATTTCCTTCAGCAATCACAGAACTTCCAGAAGACCCTTGATGAGAACACCTCAAGTCTACAGGATGTTCCACAAGGTCTCTTAACTGCTGCTTGCACAACATCCCCCAGAACTCCTCGCGTTCTCCCTTTGAAGTTCTGACCTGATTACCAAAAGCAACGTGCTGCAGATGTACCTCTGCAAGCCAGAACCACCAGGGGAAATGAATATATTAGTATTTATCATATTAATGCAGATCAAGCTGGGTATTTGTTCTGACATTTCAATAATAGCTTTTTCTATTTTTTTTTTTTAAGCAGCAGCTTGTATTTTCTTCTCCTTTAAATAATTCATTGTTACATTAAACTTATTTTAAATTGGGGTCCTTTTTTGATCAAACTGAAACCTTATTTGGATAGCCAAAGGGGAAAAAAGGTATAAATGAAAACTCTCATTTTTTTCTCTCCTCCATTCTTTCACTCCTTCTTTTTTCTCTCTTGTTAAAAGCTCTTAATCAAAGTGACAATCTGTCTTTCCCGGGAAGGAAGCTGGTGCCTTTGAACAGTGCTGCTCTGAGAGCTCTGTGCTTTGATGTGGGATTTAACTTCTGCCCGTAGCAATCTCCAGAGTCTGTGCACCATGCCCTGTGCCAGCGTGTGCCCGTGGGTGTTCTCGTGTGTCCTTGTACCCAGACAGCCTGACCCACCTTGTGGGCAACAAAAATAAATCAAATGGCAAGGGGAAACAAGCAAATGCCACCACCATGCAGAAGAGTGATGTGACCATGTGGAGCTACTGCTGGGCACAGCTCAGAGGGGACTTTGTTCTTTGCCTTCCCCCCAGTGACACCATCGAGCACCATCTGTGAACATCAGTGCACACAGAGCAGCCTGTGACGGGGCTGGCACCCTGCACAAGCTCAGCTGTGTCCTGGGAGCCCTGTTCCTGCAGGTCATAGTCCCTGGGCCATGGCTGCACCCTCTGGGTGATGGGACACAGCCTGGGGCTGTCATGCTGCTTGGTGTCCTTTCCCTTCCCTCCCTCAGCTGCACTCCCTGCTCTCAGCACTGTCTCCCTTCTGCTTTGGAATTGTTTCCCTCATCCTTTCTCTAGGCCCAGCTGACCTCAGGAGTGGCTCTGGGGGACAGTGAGGTCTTCACCTTGTGTCTTCTTTGAGGACAGAGCACAATCAGCAGATTTGACCTCAGGAAACACAAACCCAGGCTTGGGCAAATGGGCCACCTCAGGGGCCTGAGCCCACCTTGCTTCCATGGGTCACTGCTGCCCTGGTCACACATTCTGTTGTGGGATGAATGTCACAGAAAGCAAAACTAGAGCAGAGTTGCTGACATCTTCCCATTCCACAGGAGGAAAGCTCCCTCTCTATCACATAAGGAAGCACCATCACTTGCTGCTGTGATTTTACAGCAGATACTCATCACATCATTCCCAAAGACCTCTGCTCTACTCCTGGCAAGTGCTTCTGGGATTTCAGCCAATCCTTCAGGGATCACCTTTCCCATCAGTGTTGGTACCTTTGTCATCCTTAAGAGAAGTTCTTTGTGTGAGCCAAGCAGAGCTCTTGGTTTTGTGTACATTGAAGATTTTACAGGTGCTTCTACCTGTCATCCCCAGTGGTTTTCTGGAGCAGTAGGCCGAGTGCACAAATGCTTTACAAAATACTGAACAACACAAACCTCAGAACTACAAATCTCCAAAGCAGCTTCAAGTCAGAGAAAACAAAACCTTGACAACAACAGAATCCAGCACTACCTCAAGTTTCTTGTACCAAAAAACAATCTTTAGAGCAAATCTGGTATCAGTTCATAATGCCATCTATCAAGAGTCTGAGGGATTTTTGGAAGTTTAATGTTTCAAGTTTTCCCCACGTTTCTCCTCTTTTAAAAGCTTATACACAAACACACACACACAGAACTTTCTTCTGCTGTAAGAACTAACACACATAAAAACACATTAATTTTTTCAGGATCTTTTCTTTCTTTTATGTGTGTCCCATTCCTCACCTCTTCTAAGTAATAGCAGAGTTCTTGTTGGAATTGTCTCACATTTCTGTAAGCTGTGGGGATAGCATGGCAGGAAATAAAACTGAAATTCTCCCTACTTGCATGCTCTGGGAACCTTTGCTGAGATACTGCAAATTCCTGCAGTGCTGGGAAGAGCTCACACCTTGCCCATGGTGACCCAAGAAGGACATGGCAGAAGAGATCTTTCCAATTTCCAGTGGCTGCATTGCAAACAATGCATTATAATCAGGACAGAAAACAATGATAGTTACAGAGTAGGAGGACACAATTCCCCAGACTCCATCTAAGCAGTTGCTGCCCCTTTGTGGTTTTTGACAGAGACTCTCTGGTCAATCTCATCTCTGCTGCAGGCCTGCTTTTCTCATCTCCATGGTACTCTTAGGTTCATCTCCCTTTGCTTGGAGGATTTGTATTCTCCTTGGCTTGAATACTTTCAGTGCCCTCCCAAGGGCATTATATCCCACTAAGCACATATTGCTTTCAGAATCTTTTGTTCCCCACACCAGATCCCCTTCACTGAGTATCTGTTTCTGAACATCTTTGATCAGCCAAAACCAAGGGTTCTACCCTCTCCATGGAGGAGTGAGGGAACACAGCAGCTGACTCTTAAAAACCAGGGGAGTCTGGAGAGGCCAGTGATGGGCTGCCTACATCCAGGGATGGTGGCAAAGGACACAAGATGGGCTTCAGCTGGAGACCAGGGTCAGGCTGCTTGGGGGAGGAAACACAGAAGAGGAATAGAAGAGACAAAAAGTGAAGGGATAGTGACAGGGAATGGGAAGATGTTTTACAGTGCACATGAAGCATTTGTTTCATGTGGACCAGGAAGCAGAGAGATCTCCAGGGAGGTTTCCCAGGCATTTGTTGTAACTAGAACACACAGAGGAAATTTCCACCCCCAACTTTTGTAATGTTTGACGTGGGAGGTAAAGTCTGACAGAGGTACAGCTCTGAGCTACCACACTACCACTTCCCTGTCTGTCCTGACCCCTGTTACATGGACAGCTCAGTGCATCCCAATACCCCTCCCCTCTCAGCCCCTGCCTTCCAGGGCACAGAGCATCCCCAGCCTCCTGAGCACCAGCACGCCTGCTCAGAGCCTCAGGTTTTTTCGCTTGGGGGTTTTGTTTGGTTTTTTGGTTGTAGGTTTCTTTGGGTTTTTGATTGTAGGTTTTTTTGCTTGGGGTTTTTTTGGGTTTTTTTGTTTGTTTGTTTTTAATAATGGTACATTTGGATATATAGATATTTTGCCTGAGTTACAGAACAGATCTCTGTGCACAGCCTCGGGCCATGGGGCACAGGATAGGGCTGTGCCTCTTGCTGCTGGTGCCAAGCCCATTCCCCTGTGCTGCCCCGGGTATGGATGATGCAGCTCTGCAGTACCCAGTGCCCATGTGCTGCCCAAGGAAAGAGCCAGAACAGCACCTCTGCAGAATCCCTGTGCCATTTCTAGCAGGCAGGCAAAGCAAAAGGGCAGGAGGAGCATTTCCAGGCAAGAACACCTGTGCAGAGAGCCCTGCCAGTCCAAGGGCACCTCTGCTGGTGTGGAGACCCTGGGGGGACATTCTCTGGTCTAGTGAGACACAAGAAGCTTCCCTCAAAAAGCTCTGTTAGACCCCATTGGCTCATTCCCCTGTTCCTATGTCTGTTCCTATGTCCCTGAGCCACACCTATTCCCTATTCCCTGATTGCCTCTCATCTTTGTACTGCCCTGAGACCAGGGTCAGCCCCAGGTCCCTGTGAGAGTAAGCTCGACCTTCGGTGTGTGGGAGCTGGAACCTGATCATCTCACTGTGGGGCTGAATAAAACATCTGTGGATATTATGCAAAGGTCCTTTTTGCTTCCTTACCCTGGACTATGCTAGCAACAATTCAGACTGCTACATGTTGGTGCTGCTCCCTAAAGCCGAGCCTAAAGCCGAGCCTGCTGGCTGCATCACTGTGCCGCGCTCCACATGCCGCCTCTCTCCTGAGATTTGCCACCAGCTTAATTGAGTGCACGTTGGAGAAGGTCCCCCCGCCCCTACCCTCATGCATACCCAATCAGACCTCCTGATTATGCAAATTAAATACAGCAACATCATCGCCACCTATACACACACCGCCACCGCCGCCACCTCCCCCCCTCCCGCGCTTCTACCCCGCCCCATTCCAGCACAAAAAAGGGGGGGGTGAAGAAAAGTAACAAACCCTTCATTCATAACCAGAAACATTAATTATATGTAATGATGGGCAGTCAACTCCCTGAAGCATTTGCATAATTACTAATGCTAATGGATTCAGAGTGCCTCTCTCCTTCTCGTGGAAGAAATTTAATTGGAAAATGCATAAAAGCATGAGGAGGGAGGAGGGAGCTCTGAGCGGTCTGAAGTGGCACAGGCACAGCACAGGGGCTCTCTGGCAATGGAGGAGGAAACCTGGGCACTCCCTCCAGCTCCTGCAGCCCGGCTGCCTTTCCTCCCTTGCCTGCCCAGCATCGCCCCCATTCCTGGGGAGCAGGCACAGGACAGATCGAGGGGTAGGATTAGAGAGCACCCAGGTCAGTCACCTTGATCCCAAGGGGATTATAAAAATAAGATTGAATGAAATTAGGGAATTCTCACCTAGGTGCCCCAAAGACAGTGAGTAATAATGCATGGCACCTGCCTGGCAGGAGGATTCCCTGGGCCCTCTGGCCCCACAGATCTCCAGTAGCTGTGTCTTTCTCTGCTCCCCTACACCTGCTGGTGCCTGCTGAGGTTTCCTGAGGCAGAACTTGCTGCTTTCTCCCCACTGCTTGCAGTTATGGTGCCACAGGCCTCGGCTCCCTTCCCAAGCAAAAGCAACATCACAGCAACACAGCCAGAGCGAGAACCCCTCCATGCCCTGAGGGAATGTCTTTTCCTCCTTCCTGGCTACCTAATAATGGCCAAAGGGGTGTCAAATCTGGGACTGGGCCACCTCCTGTGATCTTCTCAGTCCCCAGGCTCACTCTCACAGTTCTCCAGGCCAGTGCATCTTCATGGCCAGAATTTGGGAAGGGGTGAACAAGAGTTCATGCAGCCATATGTTTGTTCTTCCACTTTTTCCTTGCATTTATTCCCCATATCTCTGGAGTTTGGCACTGGGTCTGGGTCTGTGCTGCAGCCAATGCACAGGAGGTCAGCTGTGCACCCACTGCCCTTGCCCTCCTCAGGGGGCTGAGCTCCTTAATGGAGAAAAGTTTTGCATTGCACTGTGAGCAGCTGGTGAGGCAGCAGATGGCTGGGAATCTGTAAAAGTTAAAAAAAATGTAGAAAGTGCCTCTGTCACAGCCCCAGGTATTGTTCACTCATTCCCAGTGCCACCAGACTCCCAGTGCATATCAAACAGGCTATGTGCCCTTGGAATCATCATCAGAGGCAAATGTGCACACCAGTGACAGAGCCACTGCAATGTCCCCAGCCAGGAGGACACGCTGTGACAGTGAGAGAGCTCTGCCTCAGCGCAGAGGGACAATCAACCCTTCATGCTGCCCCTCTGCCATCCTTCAGCAGTGGCACAGCACCCCAGGGACTGGACACCAGTCATTGCTTTATTGCACTATAAAGCACTGTGCACACCTTTGGCAGTGCATAAATAACAGCAATAATGTGCTCCCTTGAGCAAAGCAGCATTTCATCAGCAAGGAAATTGTCCTCTCTCTGCCTCCTAATGTCCCACTGGGTACTTCTGGCAGTGCCTGGCTCTGGGAGGGGTGTGCACCTCTGCTTCCCACTGCAGCCCCTGTAATTCAGGGCAGGGCTTGGCTGGATTTCATCTTTCTCCTGTCAAAAAATTGTGGTTAACTTTTAATACTTGTGAGGACCAGAGCCAGGCAAAAGGCAGCTTTGGCAATGAATCTCTCTCCTTCCAACTCCTGACTTGCCTCAGCAGCTACTCCAAGCCTGGGTCCCCATTTTAACACCAGCAGCAAGACAGAAAATCCAACTGGCACCTCCACACTCCAGAACCAGCGCCTTAGGCAAGCCTGAGATGGAAAAATGTTTCAACTATCCTTGTCCTCTTTTGTCAGCTCACCAGGGACCTCACTGGAGACCTGCTGAATTCAGTAGGAGCTGCAAGTTTCCAGCACCTCCACAAAACAAATGAACAAAACCCCTCAAGGAGTCCAGCTCGTGGCATGGACAGCCGAAGGATTGGTGCACACAGGGACAATATTTCCTACTCAGGCCTGTTTGAGTGAGTGATTCTTTCTCAGAAACATTGCTTTAGCTTTAAATGATTCAATGGTAACAAATTCTGGATTTTACCAGTATACTTTGTTCACTGTAGACCCCCCAAACCTGGGGGAGGGTTAAACTATTTTGCTTAGGAGAAATCCAAAGTCTAAGCTCTCAGGCTACATTCCCTTTACTTTGTGGTTTTTTTTGCTTGGGGGTTTTGGTTGTTTTGGGGTTTTTTGGTTTTTCTGTTTTTGTTTTTTTTTTTTTAATAATGGCACATTTGGATATATAGATATTTTGCCTGAATTACAGAACACTTTGAAATCTAGTGCACATTTGATCCATTTTCCCCATACAGTAGAAATGGACAGAAACCACAGGGTACATTTTCACTCCCTCCAGCTAATCTCAATGCAAAAGTAGCGCCCAGCATCACTTCTTTTAGAAAATATCCCTTTTTTATTCATTTATCAGTAGAGAAAGGAGAAGATTGAAACAAAGAAAAAAAACCTGCAAAAAAGCCCACAAAGCAGTGTAACTGTTGATTAAACCTTGTCTCAGTTGAGAGTTCAACCTGAACGTATCTCAAATTTTAGCAAAGTTAATCTACGCATTTCCATGGAGAGAAAAACAAAGCTTTTGAATGGCTGTGTGAAGCCTGCAGCAGAGCAGAAATGAGAACCATGAAGCTGGTTTTGCTCCATGCTACCCCTGAGCTCTGCTCCTGGCTCTGTAAGCCCGCCAAAGGTGAGGAAGAACAATTCTGCAGGAGCTCACTGAGACAATCAGAAAAGCAAACAACTGCCACACCAAGTATTATTTCATTTTCTTGCACAGATGGAACACTGTCATGTACAAAATGGGTTTGAGGGCACTCAGACTATTTAAATGGAGGCTGCCCCAGAGTCCTGGGACAATATTTGCCCAGGCTCAGCTGCCTGTGTGTGGAGGGAAGCTCCATCCCTGTGCTGGGAGTTCCTGGCTGTTCCCAGAACAACTCCTGCTCCTGCTGCAGCCCAGCAGAAATAATGAGCTCTCTTACAGCTCAGGATGAGAAAGGGACAGGAGGTTTTGGGGACAAAAGGGAGGAAGATTTCCTCAAAAGCCAGCACAGGCCCTCCCTCCAATCCTGCAGCGAGGTTAGAGCTTGGGAATGGAGAAAATCAATGAGTACAAGTTGAAGGACTGGAACTGACTGAGAAAGGTACTTCAAATGCTCACTCCCCCAGAGACTGTGAGCAGTGACTCAGGCTGTCTTGCAAAGCCTGCTTCATTTCCCCAGACTTCCTTGTTGTTTGAGATCAAGGCTTGGGTAAGTGATCTCAAACAGCAGTAGTTCATATTTGTACAATTTCCTCCAGACTAATGGACCCTAAAGTCTTCACAGATTTAATGCAGAAATCACCTCAACTATCACAGCAAGATTTTTTAAAGCTAAATTCACCCAGATTATCACATTTTCTGAGCCTGTTGATCTCTAAATATCATTTTCTCCCCTATATTTACCATGGCCTGAATCCAAAGTCCCACTGTCTGGAGGGTTGCTGGCCCATGAACCAGAATGACTTGACACAAAACTATAGAGATCTATAATAAAAAATTAATCTGAGAATTATTTACTTTCCTTTATCCTCCTCAGGTAACAACCTCAATGGCACTGCCAGCAGCACTACAGCAATAACTCACCAGAGATCTCCTGGAGATTTGGTGTTTTCTAACCTGAGCAGAGAAATTACTTTGCATGAATCATTGAAGGGACCAATAATTGTCACAAGACCCATGATAGGCTTTGCAGAAGTTTCTTTGTTGCTTGTGGTGGACTCAGATGAGAGACAGTCCACAAACAAAACCTTGTAAAGGTTAGTACAGAACATTTCTGAAATGGATTATTGCCTGCAAATCCAGAGTAACAAAGTGGCTTCTGTGAAACCACAAAGGCACACAACACCACTATTTAGTTGTTTGCAGAGATCTCTTGAATCGGTAGCAAATTAAATAATGTTGTTTCTACAAGATTAACTTGTAGCTAAAATGCTGCATCTTCATAAGGCAAAATCTTTGTTTATTGACAAAAATATATTAACTTCTTTTTCAGTACAGGAAATAAAGACATCCTAGAAAAGGACAATTTTATTTGCTCTCTCTACGCTACAACCTTTGGATATATAAAAATATTTTCAATAATCATTTATAACTCCAAAGCTGAATAGGAAGCAACCCATTGTCTTCATGATGACTTTGAAAGCAGGGCTGAAACTCCATTTGGAATATTTTTAGAAGTTAAAGATTTACTGTAATGCAATTATTTCAATATTGGCAAAGTGTCTCCACTTGTAACTGGTAACGTTCATTTGTGCACAGAGTTGTAATTCCCAAGGCCAATGGAATACAGGAATATATCATACAGCAAGTTTCCCATGGATATATCATCCTTTGATCAAGGAGGCTGCATTGCAAAGTTTTAAATCTTTTTAAACATCTCCCAAAGTGATTCAGCTTTCCCACAGGGCCCTTGCATATACTACATTTGAAAAGCTTTTTTTTTTTTTAATGTTCTTAAGCTGCTGGAAGTGACTTTGGTGCAGGGGAAGAGGATCAGATTGTTCAGCAGCAATGTTTAAGCTCTTTCAGGCTGTCCAACACAGGAAGGCACTTCAGTACCCCACACTAAGGGTCCTTTCACAGAGTGCTAAAAGCTTTTTAATGGTGGAGTTTTTAAAATTAAAACAATGGCAAAACACATTAAAGCTAAGTTACAAAATTGAGTTGAAGAGAAATTATTTGACCATAACAGCAACTTTAATCCCAGAACACATTGTATCCAAAAGAAAGGAAAGGAATTGCATTCAGCATTATGCATTAGCTCTCAAATATCTGCCTTCACATTTCAGTTAATTCTAGTGCCTTATTCCAACTCAGCCACTGATAAAAACTGTTTACTTCTCAGGAAACCATGAGCATTACTACTCCAAGGCCAAAATGTCACAAAAAGCTCTGTGGAGCTGTACCCTGACCACAGCACATGCTGAGAGCAAGCTGAAAGCAGGAGCACAGGCTTCAGAAACCCCCCACTCACAGCTGGCCAAAGTCCCTGCAGCTCTGGTCTCCAGCTCTAGCAGGGTTCCTCATGTCCTTCCCTTTGCTGCAAGAGAAATAACATTTTCCTTGGGAAACAAGCTAGGGCAGATTGCAGAAATAGTCACTCTGTTAAATTAAAGTCAATTTCAATTAGACATGTAAAGAGTTTTGTGAAATCATTTCAAAAAACAAAGTTACATTGAAATGCATTGGGACTGCTAGTAAGTATTTTATATTAGATAAAAATTGACACTTAAGAAAATTGAATTTTGTACTTGCAGACAATAGAAAGGCAAACTAGAAATGTTAAGGAAAATAGTTCTTTAAAATCTCACTTAAAACAATTAGCTAAGCAAAGTAGTTGTGCTAATTCTGTGATATTAGGGCCCAACTGTGTCTGGTTTCCAGTCAATGACAGACAAAACTGTTGTACAGCCAAAGAGAGCAGAGGACCTGGACACTGCCCAGCTTTCAGCTCCAGAGAAGCCATTTCCACAGCTCAGGTAGAGCAGAGCCACAGCCCAGGGACCCTCCTGAGCTGGCACAAGGGATTAGTGGGAAGGTCACCTTTCCTCCAGACCACTCTGGCAGAAGGAAGCTCCACAGGACAGTTGTTTTTCTAGCTGGCCTCTACTTCCAGCACTCACTGTGGGTGGCTCCCATCACACATAAACCTGTGCACCTCAGAGTGCTTTTAAAACCTGTATTTTGTCATAACATTTCAACATGTTGCAACAGCACTATAAACATTAGCTTTGATGCAAAATGTGAGGCTCTCAGCTGCTTCTGAACATCAAGGCCCACACAACAAAGCACACCAGGCACAGGACTGTGCTCTTCATCAACCTAAAACCAGAGCAATCACCACCCTTTGTGCTTCCCTGCTCAGGTTTGTGTAACACACACCCAGTGAGAGCCCAGGTACGAGCACCAACCTCTGCACCTTGTGAAGGCTCTGTCCTGGAGCTGCTCAGAGCTCTGCAATTCAGGTCAGCTGCCCCTTGGAGCTGCTCTTTGCTTCCTGTGCCTTCATTCCAGCACCCAAAGCTCCTCACTCAGACCAGGAGGTTCCCTGCAAATCCAGCTCAGAACTGCACCAGGCTCACACACACACAGGCAGCATTCTCACACTGCCTTCCTGAATGAAGAGCCTGGGTTAGATGTGTAAATAAACCCTGGGAAATCTCTGTGCCAGGTGTGAGTCCACCACAGGTGCCTGTGTGACCTTTAGGAGGTCATTTAAGCTCTCAGTAAAATAACTTCTGTATATATCTAGATATATCTATATATATAGATAGATATATATGTAAGATACACTTCTATCTGCCTTGCCTGTTTAGACCTTATAAGTAAGAGACTCTCTCTTACTGCACTGAGTCCTCTCAGGATAATTCTCTGCCTTGCAGCAATTAACAGCAACAATGCACACAGCAGTGCCTGGCACAGGGATGCACCACCCCAAAACACTGCAGAGGGAAACAGGTACAAAGCAGGAAGTTGTGGATGAGCACAACAGGAATATTATTGAATGCAAACTTATTTTTGAGCTCTGTGATGGAACTGGGAGGCAGGTTTGGGGCTGTAACGGAAGAAATCCTGTTATTAGCCACTTGCACAGCCTGACAGCACAGCCCCATGCAGAATGCATGAAAGCTTTCCCTTTCTATTATGCTTAGGGGCTGTGATGGAAACTCATTTTTTCTTCTTTTCATAAATAAAACCATAAATGACTAACAGTCTGGAAAGGCAAAATCTTGCAAGGGGGGAGCTGCTCTCATGTTTTATCAATGAGGAAGCAGAGTTCTGGGCATCATGATTTGTCTGTTTGCCTGTTTTCATTATCTTTTTAATGTTAACATTAAAGCCTTCTGGAGGCTGTATTTAAAAATCTGGTGTCGAATGACTATTTGAGTAGAGATGAAATGCACCTTTGAGAATAGCAGGTAACAGCAAGGCTTTGCTTCTGCCTGGGAGCTGAGAAATGTGCTGTAATGTCAATGCTGGGTGCTGCTGAAAAATTCTTTCCTGCTCCAGGTTCTCTGGGTTGTCTTATCTCCTTTGGCCTTTGCTCAAGAGCAGCCAAAGGAGAGCTGGGGCCAGGGGATCCCAAAGAGCAGCACTTCTGTAAGAGCGACCCAGAGGCTGCTCTGACCCACTTCAGGCTGGGAGTGCTGCCCCAGCACTGCCAGGCTGCTTCCAGGTTACAATCCCAGCCCATCCACTGGGAATGCTCTGAATACAAGGGAGGTGTCTCGGGTTTCTGTGGTGGAGATGACACCTGAGGTTTTAGAAAGTCTCTTTTTTCCCAGCCTCGCGATTGAAGAAGTCGAGATTCGTTGGTTCTAATTTTAAGGTTGTTTATTTTTTCTTATTTATTATTTTCTTTCTCTGACCTGCTGAGATCTGTCCAGCAGGTTGGGTTGTGGCACAGTGCCTGCCCTTGGGGTGGTGTTAAATTTTTATACTAAGAACTAGATGTACTTTATTTACAATAATTTTCCAATCCCTATCACCTATGTCAGACAGTCTGTCTCTACTCTAAACCAATCCAAAAGTGCCACCGTGACAGCAAAAGATGGAGGTCAAGAAGAAGAAGAAGGAGGACAGGACACACCTAGATTCTCCATCTTGCTTCTTGAACCCCCATTCTAAAACCCCAAATTTCTACTTTTTCACCCTGTGACAAATTCACTATCATGCTACTCAAACCCTTGTGGCTTGTAACTCCTCACACAAAGTTGGCAATTGTTTCCATGGACTAAAATCGAAGGCACAGGTGTTTCTGACTCTGTGCCAAGGTCTCTGAGCCCCTGCCAGGGTCTCAAATCACCCAGGGCAGCCAGAGGGACATCCTGGGTCCCCACATCAGTGCAGAGGGAAAACAGCTCTACTGTTACAGCCCCTTTTGTGCCATACACTGCAGAGCCTGAAACCCTCAGACCAGTTTTTGTTTTCTCGATTTTTAAACTTTAGTTGGTTGTTTTCATTCCTGCTCAGGGCTTTTTATTAGACATTCAGGTCTTGTCAATTCTGTTTCTCTGGAAGATTTTGTGGATGGGTAGAGAACTAATAGGTTTAGGATATCAGAGCAAGCAATAAATTGCAAAAGCCCTAAAAAATCACAAACAGATTTTTATCTAAAATGAGGCAGTTGCTTAAAGGGTACCACAAAGATGCATTTTACTAACATAACAAATGTTCAGACCAGCTTTTGCTTAGCAGGAGGTGCAGACTGCTTAGGAAATTTGCTTCACAGCCCACCCAAAAATGCTAAGGCAAGTGCAAAACGCACACACACGCGTGCTCATGTGCGCGCACACACAGGGATTTTCAACAAGGAGTAAGCAACTTTCCTGTGAATTCCTCTGCTCCTCTTACTGGTTTCTGACAGACTCTCCCTGATTTCACCAGTGCATTCTGTGCAACAGCAGCTGATAATTATCCTCTATTGGGCATCGAAGCCAGAAATGATGGGTGAGATCATTTATGCCACATTCCCATTTTTCATACACACATATATGTTGTTTATGGCACAATTCAGTCCTTTTGTCACTGCTCTGCTACAGAAATACTGGCAATGGGGAACAATTATCTGCTTGTGCCCTTCTGTCCCTCCTGATGGAGACGGAAAAAACAATGGAAAAGAGTGAAAAAGATGTACCAAACTCTCTGAAGCAAACCTGCCACCTCTGAGCCTCAGAGCAGTTATTCCCACGTGTGCAGTGTACAGATGAAGGAAACTATTTGATTCCAAAGTCCAAAACCTGACAAAATCTAAGGGAAAGTGAAAACACAAGAACCCAGGACATGGACCATTAGCTAACTGTGAGTGACAGGATGATTCCATTCCTGTGTTTCTTCCCTGCCTTCTTTACCAAGGCCCATCACAGACCCAATTCCTATCCAGGAGCAAGGGTGCAGGCTGGATTTCCACCTGACCCCACAGAGAAGCCAGATGGTCATGGGGGAGCCAGATTCCCTGTGGAATCTGTGATTAAAGATGCTGTACCCCAACTGCACTCAGGCAGGTGCTTATCTGCCCAGAGAACTCATTAAGTTGATAGTAAAACTGAAAAGGAAATCATTGGGATCTAAAGTGCAGGCCTGGAGATGAGCACAGTCCCCAGTGTGCTCCTGAATCAGGGCCAGGGTAAGCAAAGAGCAGAGAAAAGGGAATTATTTCAGCTTTTTTCCCTTCTGGATGCTCCATATGCTCCAGCCAGCTGTTCTGGGTTTGTTCATACTCATTACAGTGGGGATGTGTGACAGACTCTACCTCCCTTCAGAGTGACTCAATCAAACAGAGTCTCAGCTGGTTTGCTCCAGGCTTTAAGGCAGGTTGTGTCCCCCAGAGCTGCAGAGCCCAGCTCTCCTCCTGTCCAAACCAATGGCTCTCAGGAGTCCCACCTTGGCAGGGGTGCTTAGAGGAAGCTTTGGTGACTGCTCTGTCTGTTCAGCCATCCTTTCCTGCTTCACCCTCTGCACACCTGCCATCTTACACACATTTAGTGAAGGGGCTTCACTAAAGCAACGAAAGTTGTTTTGGGCAAATCAAATTTATAGCTGAGAAGCTGTTTGGAGGCTTGGAGCTTTCATGGTCCCAGAGCCTGAAGTGCTCACCAGTGTCACAGAAGCACCCCCAGGTAGCTCTGCCTCCATGTCACTGTCCCCCTGGGAGTCCTCAGAGGCTCCACCAGTACCCCAGCCAAGCTTTGCACAGCACAGGGCTGTGATAAATAAGTAATTATATGGTTGACTCTCATAATTAAAGGACAAATATTATGTATATGCTGAGAGAAGTTATATAGATTTCTAGGTTTATTTCCTTCCCTTTTGCATTGTTCTCATGGGATGGCCAGGGAAGCCAGGGCATTTGGCAGGGTTGGCTTATTACTATTGTCAGGAAAATTAACCCACAAACACCAGAGGTTTGTGTCCAGAAAAGAGACAGAGGACTCCTTTGACTTTATTCAAATAAAGGGAGAGGCCATGGGGCATTCCCCTGGGGCCTTTCCAATTTTTGGAGCACACAGCCTCCTTTTTATCCCAATTTCCCAGCCACATTTCCCTTCTCTCTCTTTCCCCATTGGCTGAGGTACTTGAGAGGTTCAGACTTCCCAAAACTCCTGGTACCAAAGATTCCCCTCTAATGTACAACCCTCCCTTTTAATTTTTAATTCTCATGGAATTTAGGGGTTTTCCCCATTGTTTCTTTCATCTTTCAATATCCAATTTCAATTATCAGCAAACCTACAGTTTATTTGTAAAAGCAAATATCTTTCTCCATTCATCAATCAGTGGAATCCTTCCCATTGTCTCTTTTATCTCTTGGTGCCAGTTTGATCTACCAGCAGACCCACAGCTTGTTTGGAGAGACAAATCTGCCATTCCTCTCACCATGGCAGCTCCTGACCTCCAATCAAGATGTAAGAAAGTGATCCACCATGGAACAGCACAGAAGGAGTCCATTGACCAGACTTTGGGAGGAGACAAAAGGGTTAAAAGGTGGAACATCCATTGTGTGGGTGAGCACATGGTGGGAAAGATCCTCTGCTCCCAGCACCCTAATATTTTCTCTAGTCAGTCTGCTATTGTATTTTTTATAAGAGTTTAATAAACCTTTCGCATTGTTTGAAGTGAGTATCATTTCTCACAGGGCCAAACCCTGAGCTCTGGGCTGAGGAGGACCTCAGACATCCAGCAGTGGTTGGCACATCCCAGGATCAGACCCCTCCTTGTCTCCCCAAGGAGAGGGGCCCTCTGCTAGTGGGGTTTAGTATTCTGTCATTTCAAAAACTTCCCAAAACTGCTGTGCCACTCGCCCAGAGTGGTTCTGAAACATGGTGACAGGAGAATTTGGCTGTTTTCCTGCTACTGTCCCAAACAATTATATCTCCAAAACACTTGCAGCCTTCTCTGAGCCTTTCTTTTCTTATTACTTCCCCCATTCAAACCCCAGAAATCCTTCCCCAGCGTTTTTTTTCCAGTAGATTTCTCTTCCAGTGGCTCAGAGTGGGTCCTCCCACTGTTCCCCCACATGTTGTCTCTCAGCTTTAATCAAAGTCACTTCCTTATTTCCCATCTGATTACCCAAGTGCTGCCTGGCCCTCAGCCACCCTCAGAGCTGGCATAAGCAGGTGCAGCTCTGACAAAGTGACATCAATCTGTGTGCACCCTGAATTGGAGTTGTCTTCCTGATGGAGACCTCTTGATCCCAAGCATTTCTGAAAGCTCGGTCGCATGGTTTGCACATGTGACTGAAGCACAGGAGAGGAGGCAGCTCTTGCCTCTTTAACCTAGCCGAGGATCACCAAATGAAGAATCTGCCTCATTCTGCACACCTTCTCCCTCTCTTTGAAATGTAAATGCACTCTTTTCAGCATGGCTGTTGGGTCAGAGGGATTGATGAGCCTGCTGAGATTTCCTGTGGAATCAGCAGAGCCTTCATTTACATTTCTCACAACCAAATCATTCTCTGTGCTCTCCCTCGCTGTCCCATGTGAGTCCCTTCCCAGCCAAAAGGCTGCGGTGCTCCCTTCAGCTTACTGCAAGGGTATTCTGAAAAACGCCAATCACTTGTTTTTAAAATTTTCAAAGTTTAACAGTAATAAAATGGCTATAAAAATAGCAATATAATTAGAGTAATAAAACTTTTGGACAATTTGGATTAGGACAATATGAGACAATAAAAACAAAGAGTTACGGATGGTCTGGGCAGCCTAAGCCTGAAAAAGGACCCACGTTAACAGAGGATTAACCCTTAAAAACAACAGCCTGTTGCATATTCATACACCTCATACATGATGCATAAATTCCATCCAAACACAGGATTCTGTCTGGTCAGTGTCAGCTTCTTCCTCTGAATCCTAACGGTGTCTTCATGGCTGAGCAAGGCAGGAAGAAGTTAGTTTCTTCTGATAAGAGGGCAATAAATTCTTTTTTTCTGAAAGATTGAGGTGTCCTGTGGCTGCTGTCTCGCTGGGAGTCCTTTCTTTAAAAAAAGTATCCTACATAGCATAGTTTCTATTTTAACATTATGTTATAACCTAAAACTATATTTAACCCACTACTTAAGAAAATTAATACAGCATAACTTCCTAACATAACACATAGAATATTCATTTTAATGTTTGCGAAAAGCCAATCAGAAAAAAGGCATTTTTCACAGGTGTCAAGCACACAATGAATGAATGTCTGACTTTTCTGCACTTTTCAGCATTGCACAGGCAGCAGGGAGGGCAGACACAGCCTGTCCCTGCACCCACAGCTCAGAGCTGCAGAAGGCACCCGTGCCTGCACTGCTGCAGCAGCTGTGGCCCGAGAAGAAGAGGAAATTACTGCCTCTCCTTGCTCCCAGCTGAGAGGAATAGTGGATTTGTCTTTCCAAACAAGCTGTGGGTCTGCTGGTAGATAAAACCAGCACTGGCAGATAAAAGAAACAGTGGGAAGGATTCCACTGATTGATGAATGGAAAAAGATATTTGCTTTTACAAATAAACTTTAGGCTTACTGATAAATGAAATTAGACACTGAAAGATGAAAGAAACAATGGAGAAGGAAAACCCCTAAATTCCATAAGAATTAAAAATTAAAAGGGAGGGTTGTACATTAGAGGGAAATCTTTGGTATCAGGTGTTCTTGGAAGTCTGAACCTCTCAAGTACCTCAGCCAATGGGGAGAGAAGGAAAATGCAGATGGGAAATTGGGATAAAAAGGAGGCTGCGTCCTCCAAAAATTGGAGAGATCCCAGGGGAATACCCCATGGCCTCTCCCTTTATTAAAATAAAGCCAAAAAGGACTCCTCTGTCTCCTTTTTGGACATAAACCTCTGGTGTTTGTGGATTAATTTTCCTAACACAGCTGACTGAAGAAATGCCCTCTGCAGATTCATCTTCTGGGAGCTCCCAGCGTCCCAGAGCCCACGCAGACACCAACCAGAGGCTGCTTTTCAGGAGACATATTTGTGCCAGAAGCCTTGAAAGTATTTCTAAGCTACAAGCAACACTCTGCTGACTCACACTTCCACAGAAAGCCATTCAGGTTTCAGAAGCATCAAAGATATCTGCTCAGGGAGCTTCCTCTCTTTGAGTTATTAGGTTTGCTTTACTAGAGAAGACAACACAAAATCCTGTGTTTTGGGCACCAACAGGATTTGAGCAGTGGAACTCCTTGTTTCAGGAGCTGGATGTTATAAATTCTTGTAAGCTGAGTGACTGAACAAATTCAAGGGAGAAAACCCCATCTAGAGCTACTGATTGTAGGAAATGACTTTGGCTAAGAATGCCAAATCTCTGGAGATGGAGAGAATATATTAAGAGGTGTCACTGCATGCTTATCCTGTTCCTACATTCATCCTCTATTGTAGGCATCCACTATTTACCACTGCAGGAGAAGGAACACTTGGCTGGCTGGCTGGATGCTTTTATTTGGGCTAAGGCAAGCAAAGCACCCTCAAATACACCTGTACACCTAAACCACCTGAACAAACCTTCACAAGGCTGCCCACCATCACCACATTGCACCAGGAGCTACAGCAGAGAGCCACAGTGTCATGATGAATGGTTTGCCTCTTGATACACTTCAGAGAGAGGGTCAGAGACCTGCATTTACCTCTGTTAGCTTCAACCCCCAAGGGAGGAGCAGAGAGTAGTCATCCCAAGCTCATTTCCAACCAGCAAGTTGGAGAGCATGGCCAGAAGGCCACTGGCCTCAGATGGGCTGATTTCCCTCTCTCCCTGAGAGCAGTAACTGTGACACCAGCAAACAGAGCTGCACTCACAGTTTATCTGCATTCCTCAGTTTGGATGGGATGAATCCCAACTTCAACAATGTACACAGAGAACAGAACCTGCACCTCAGTGCCCTGTGTGATGAAGTAATGCACTGCTGCAGGCTCAGTCTTCCATCAGAATTGTTTTTGAGGAATGCCAGGACAGCATCTCTGTGAACACCCTGAGAAGGGCTGCTCTCAACCCTCCTGTGTCTTGGGCCACTGCAGGCAGGTTCCTGATCAAAATAACCCCTGCATTTGGCAAAAGGAAAAGCAAACAAGCTCAGAGTCCCACTGTGATTCTAGGGAGGAGGATGTGCAAAGAAAGCCTCCCAAGGTCATGGCTGAGAAACCACATCCACAGCTGCACCAGCAGCTGTCAGGCTCTGCTGAGATGCCTTTGCTCAGAGGTCTCTGGGACATAAAGGACACCACTGAGCACAGGGACAGTGATGGTTCAGGCTCCTGTGGCCTGGGCACAGAGAACAAAGCCCACCTGCTCATTCTCTAAAGGCAGAGCTGTGCAGCAGCCCTGCAGATACAATCCAGTCTCATGCTGGAAAAACCAAGGGAGGTGCTAAAGGCCAGGGCCTCTCCTTTTTTCCTTGACAGCTCTGAAACACCAAATATACCACAGCATCTGGCTAAGCAGCCTGGCACAGGCTGTCGCTCCCTTGCCAGGGAGACTGACTGACAGATTAGATCAGACACACAGATAATGGGCTGGGACATCTTGAAGCCCCATCTCAAGCTGATTCCTGTTTGCAGCATTAATCTCCAGTGACAGAGGGCCCCCCAACATGCAGAAACCAGCTGTGCAGCACTCTAAGTAGGACATCATGTCATACATGCTAAGGGGAGCATGAGGGACTTCTGAGGTGCCTTGGTG